>NW_016803312.1:278951-321596 GCF_001698545.2 Rhinopithecus bieti
TTTTTTTTTTTTTTTTTTTTTTTTTTTTTTTAACCTGAGAAGCAAAGGATCAGGATGGATCACCTGGTTTAGTAACATAATCTTAAAGTGAAAAATCTGGGAGTTTCTCTATGGGAAAAGAGAGGTGAGGATTCAAAGGAAAAGACAATAGAGGATTTAATTTAAAATCTAAAAGCAAATATTGTTTTCAGGGATTTTCAGAGATACTCCACAAAAGGAGAAAGAGACTGACTACCAAGGAAGAGAGAGAGACAACCGTGGAGAAGTTTCGTATGTGGCCACTGCACGTCCATCTTAAAAGATGTCTACAGGACTTCCTCATTGACACAGATAAACACACTACGTTTTCAGAAGGTCCTGCCCTCCCCCAAGCCTCCCTTTACTACCAGGCTTCTGCCAACATGTGGCAGAATATTGACTACAAGAATGCAAGCCAGGCATGTTGGCTTAAGCCTATAATCTCAGCACTTCGGCAGGCCAAACTGGGAGGATTGCTTGAACCCAGGACTTTAAGGCTAGCCTGGACAACATCATGAGACTCTGTCTCTACAAAAAATGTTAAAATTAGCCTGGAATGGTGGTGCATGCCTGTAGTCCCAGCCCCTCAGGAGACTGAGGTGGGAGGTTCACTTGAGCTCAGGAGCTTGAGGCTTCAGTGAGCCATAATTGTGCTACTACACTCCAGCCTGTGTGACAAAATGAGGCTCTGTCTTGGAGAAAGAAAAAAAAAAAAAAAAAGGATAGGACCTGCTCAATGAGAAAAAAACAAAACAAAACAGAAAAAAAAAATGCAACTTTGTTCCCAAGATAAAGCAGTAAGTATTCTCTTTGGAATATTCAGAGAAACAATATAAAAGGTAAGTTATCTTGGGAGGCCGAGGTGGGCGAGTCACCTGAGGTTGGGAGTTCGAGACCAGCCTGACCAACATGGAGAAATCCCATCTTTACTAAAAATACAAATTTAGCCAGGCATGGTGACGCATGCCTGTAATCCCAGCTACTTGGGAAGCTGAGGCAAGACTCGCTTGAACCTGGGAGGTAGAGGTTGCGGTAAGCCAAGATTGTGCTATTGCACTCCAGCCTGGGCAACAAGAGCAAAACTCCTTCGCAAAAAATAAAATAAAATAAAATTAAATTAAATTAAATTTAAAAAAGATAAGTTATCTGTAAGATGTAACAACTACATAATTTAGCATTTTGCTGTAGACATTTTGCTTTAAAATCATTTTAGATTTACAGAAAACTTACAAAATATAATATAGATCATTTCTATATGTATCCTGCCTCAATATCCCCTGTTGTTAAGACCTTACATGTGTATGATACATTTGCCACTAGTAATGAACCAGAATTGGCATAATGTTATTAACCGAAACCCATGCCTTTTCTTATTTCTCATTTCCAGCAGGGTTGGAAAAGCTCATGCCTTACTCAGACGTTGTTAGTCCTTTTTTCTGTTCTAGAATTCCATCCAGGTGACCACATAACATTTAGTCTTTTTGTTTCCTTAAGTTCCTCTGGACTGTGACCGTTTTCCAAAGTTCACTTCTTTTTGATGACCTTAGTACTTTTGAAAATACTGGTCAGATATTTTGCAATGTCTCTCAATTCATGTTTGTCTGATGTTTTTCTCTTGATTGAACTGGGGTGGTAGATTTGGGGGAGGAACACTGCAGAGGTCAAGAGCCATTCTCATCACATCACATCTAAGGCTACATTATCAATATGACTTCTCACTGGTGATGTTAATATTCATCACATTTAGCCTCTCTCCATGGCACCCTCTTTGGAAGACAGTCCCTACTATGTATAGCTCACATTTAAGCAGTGGGGATTAATTTTCCATCTCCTTGAGGGAAAGCACCTCTACAAACTTCCTCAAATTCTTCTATGCGGGAATTTATCTCTTCTCCCCCCATTTATTAATTTTTTAATGACTTATTTATATCAGTATGGATTCATGGATATCTATTTTATATTTTAGGTTACAATCCAGTTCTATATTATTTTTTGTTGTTCAAGCTGTTCCAGCTCTGGCCATTGGGAGCTCCTTTGGTTGACTCCTGTGTCCCTTTGAAATACCCCATCAGTTTGTTTCTTGAGCCCTCCCTTTTTTTCTGCATTACAAGATACACCAGGTTAAACCTGTATATTACGTGCCCCAGTCCTAGAATAAGCCATTCCTCCAAGGGACCTGGATCCTGTTTTGGAGAATGGTATTAGAAACCAAGATCAGGGTCCTGGGTGTGCTTTTTGCTACTGGAGTGTTGTTGTTTCTAGGCCCACTCAGTGGTAGCACTTTTTTTTTTTTTTTTTTTTTTGAGACAGGGCCTCACTCTGCCATGCAGACAGGAGTACAGTGGCATGATCATGGCTCACTGCAGCCTCAAACTCCTGGGCTTAAGCAATCCTTCCGCCTCAGCCTCCAGGGTAACTGGGACAATAGGCCAAGCACCACTGCACATGACTAAATGTTTTTCTTTTTATTTTGTGTAGAGATGGGGTTTCACTATGTTGCCCAGTCTGCTCTTGAACTCCTGTGCTCAAGTGACCCTTCCACTTTGGCCTCCCAAATTACTGGGATAATAGGTATGAACCACTGCACCCAGCTGGTAGCACTTGTTTTAATTCCCCTTATTTTGAATTTTCAAGGTCTGATGGTAGCACCTTGTCTCAAACTTACAAAACAGAAATGGAATTATCTAAAACATAGACATTCTGTGATTTACCCTTAGGTGTTGCCACTCATCAGACATGGAACCTCCTGCAAGTTGCTTAACTCCATCAAGCCAAGGGCTTATCATTTTAAAAATGAGAATACTTTAAAACATGTTAAATGATATGAGGTATATAAAGGATAAAATAAAACATCAAGCTCATGACTGATCAATATTAGCAACCCCTTAGTATAAAAGGGTCACTCATTCTTTCTTCACTTTAGACCTTTCACAAGAAATAATTGCTTTGGTAAATATGTTTCTCCACATGTAAAATCTAATGCAAGAGTCAGTTGACTTATTTATTGAGATTCTGTCCTGTATTTCAAACCAACTACAGGTTGATCATCCCAAATCTGAAAATCTGAAATCCAAAATGTTCCAATGAGTATTTCCTGTAAGTGTTGTGTTGTTGCTCAAAATATCTTTTATTTTGGAGCCTTTCAGATTTCGGATTTTCAGATTTGGGAGGTTCAATCAATAAGTATAATGCAAATATTCCAAAATCTGAAAAAAATCCAAAATCCAAGACACTTCTTGTCCCAAGCATTTTAGATAAGGAATACTTAACCTGTATGGAACAATGCCACATGGGTGTATAAATGTTACTTCAAATTAAAAACATTTAAAGCTAAATTATTTTTGCTAAACCAAGTCTCACATTAGGATTTTACACTTCTAATGGAAGCACAATAATTCATTCATGTTTTTCAGACTTGAAGTCTTTAGCTTTTGGTGATGTCAAACTAGATATTTCAGACTAACACTCTTGCTGTGAAAAACTAGAAAATATTCACAAAGTATTTCTTCAGTGTTCTTAAAGATACTAGAGCATTTATTTGTAAGTCACTACAGAATTGTAAGGCCAATGTCCAAAGGAAGAAGGAAATTCAGAGTTAGGAGCCAATATTTGGAGTTATTTTTATCTGTAAGAAGCCTCTATGCTTCTACTGAAATAAAGCACTTGGAGATGGGGGTGGGAAGGGCTTGTGGCATTAAAGGGAGAAAAATTGTAATCCAGGGTCTTGAAAGGATTCGGTGATAAATAGCTCACACTTGGTCTATGGTCTAGGATAAACGATGAACGGGAAATAGACTGGCCCTTCCAGCAACTGAAGTCCACGTTCAAACCATCTCAATCCCTGAATATTGACTAAAGTGGTTGAATAGTATTAGTGTTCATGGCTACTTGCCAGAAATAAGTGTTAAACTCCGTCTGGAAGAAGGTGGCATCATTCTAGGCTTAAATTTTTCATACTTTTTTTCATATATGGGATCTAACATTTAATTTTAAAATGTTTTATGTGAAAACACACAAGAAGACAAGATAATGTGAACAAAACTCAAGAGAAACAAGAGAAAATACAAACATACCCTACCCCAGGATGCACACAATAGACACAGTAGCAGACATCTTTTTTTTTTTGAGACGGAGTCTCGCTCTGTGGCCCAGCCTGGAGTGCAGTGGCCGGATCTCAACTCACTGCAAGCTCTGCCTCCCGGGTTTACGCCGTTCTCCTGCCTCAGCCTCCCGAGTAGCTGGGACTACAGGCATCCGCCACCTCGCCCGGCTAGTTTTTTGTATTTTTTAGTAGAGACGGGGTTTCACCGTGTTAGCCAGGATAGTGTCAATCTCCTGACCTGGTGATCCGCCCGTCTCGGCCTCCCAAAGTGCTGGAATTACAGGCTTGAGCCACCACACCGGGCCAGTAGCAGACATATCTTTAAGGTAACTCCAAAAATATTCAGTGAAATAAAAAACAATGTTTAGAATTTTGGCAGAAAATTGGAACTGTAAAAATAAAATAGCCTGTGGAAATTATATTTAGGAAATGCAAACTAAAATTTAGAACTTGATGGACTGATTGAGCAGCACATTAGTCACAATTATAAAGATAAACAGAATTAGTCACAATTATAAAGATCAATCCGAAGAAAATACTGAGATAAAACACATAAATGAAAAATGTAAAAGTCAAAACATGAGCTATACTATGAGGTTGTCTAATATCTCAGTTGGATTCTCAGAAGATCAGAGAGATAATGAGACAGAAACAATGTTTGAAGAAATAATATTTGAGAATTTTTTTTGTTTGTTTTGAGATGGATCTTGCTCTGTCGCCCAGGCTGGAGTGCAGTGGCGTGATCTCAGCTCACTGCAAGCTCTGCCTCCCGGGTTCACGCCATTCTCCTGCCTCAGCCTCCCGAGTAGCTGGGACTACAGGCACACACCACCACGCCCGGCTAATTTTTTTTTTGTATTTTTAGTAGAGATGGGGTTTCACCCTGTTAGCCAGGATGGTCTCGATCTCCTGACCCGATGATCCACCCACCTCGGCCCCCCAAAGTGCTGAGATTACAGGCATGAGCCACCAAGCCCAGCCAAGAGCAGCTTTTAAAAACTATGAAAGATAGTATTATCCCACAGATACAAGAAGTTCTATACCTCAAGAAGAATGAACAAAAGAAAATCACAACTAGGCACATTGTATTAAAATCACTAAACGCCAAGGGCAAAGGGAAATATTAAAAGCAGGCAGTTTTAAAAAAATTGCCTTCAAGGTCACAATTAGACTGACAGTTGACATCTTAACAACAACAACAACAACAAAATAGAAACCAGAAGGCAATAAAATGATAACTTCAAAGTGAAATCAATCAATCAATAAAAATTATCAATCCCAAATTTTATACACAGCAAAAGTGTTCTCCAAGGATGAAAGTGAAATGAAGTCATTTTCAGACAAACCAAAACCAAAGGAATTCATCATCAGTAAACCCCAACAAAGACTAAAGGACATTCTTCACGCAGAGGGCAAAAGACCACAAATGGAAACGCAGAAATTCAGGAAAGAATGAACAGCAAAAAAAAAACAGAGTAAATACACCAACAAATGTAAACAAATATTGTTTGTATAAAGTAATAATAACATCTTATGGAATTACATTTTTTGAGAATTAAAATATATGATTTAAAAAAGCATGTAAGCTGGGAGGGGATAAATGGCCTTAAAGTATTCAAAAGTCTCTGAAATTTTCTGAAAAGAAGTGAAATGTTGATTTATAGTAGAATTTAATATGAAGTAAATTTGCATCTAAAAGACTAGTAAAAAAGTGTGAAATTATAAAGCTAATGGAGGGAAAATGAAATAATAAAATGCCAGTATAAAAAAGGCAAGAAAAGAGAACAAAAGAATATAGAGTGAGCAGAACAAACTGAAAGTAAATAGTAAGAGAGTAGATTTAGATTTAAAATCTATTAATAACTATATTAAATGTAAATTCACCAAATAGTCCAATTAAAAGGCAAAGACTAACAGATAGGGTAAAACAATAGAATCTACCTGTTAGTTACCTAGTACAGTCACATCCAGATTAAAAGATTCAACACAAACAGCACTAAACAATACCTTATGACATAGCAATTTCATGCCTAGATATATTTCCAACCAAAATGCATGCAGATGAGTACTATGAGACATATGCATAACTGATCATAGCAGTACTATTTATAG
This sequence comes from Rhinopithecus bieti, assembly GCF_001698545.2. Taxonomy (NCBI): domain Eukaryota; kingdom Metazoa; phylum Chordata; class Mammalia; order Primates; family Cercopithecidae; genus Rhinopithecus; species Rhinopithecus bieti. Next base: position 285,184 of record NW_016803312.1, read on the forward strand.
GAATCCCCAAATGGAAACAATCCAAATGTCCATGAATGGATAAATAAATGGATAAATTACCAAAAGGTAAATGGATAAATAAATCATGGTGTATTTACGCAATGCAGTAGTACTTATCAATATAAAATAATGAACCAGTGATACAAATGATAATATGGATGAACTTCAAAACCATTAAATAAAAGAACCAGGCCTGGTGGGGTGGCTCATGCCTGTAATCTCAACACTTTGGGAGGCCGAGGCGGGTGGATCATGAGGTCAGGAGTTCGAGACCAGCCTGGCCAAGATGATGAAACCCTGTCTCTACTAATAATTCAAAAATTAGCCAGGCATGGTGATGGGTGCCTATAATCCCAGCTACTTGGGAGGCTGAGGCAGAGGATTGCTTGAACCTGGGAGGTGGAGGTTGCAGTGAGCCGAGATTACACCACTGTACTCCAGCCTAGGCGACGGAGTAAGACTCCATCAAAAAAAAAAAAAAAAAAAAAAAAAAAAAAAAAAAAAAAAACCGACACAAAGGAGGTTCATACTGTAGGATTCCATTGATATAAAGTTCAACACAGACTAAACTGAGCTATGCTTTGTATGTCAGGATAATTGAGTTTGAGGAGAAGAGAGGGAGTATGATGGGAAGTGGTACTAGGGGAGCTTTTGGGATGCAGGGAGTATTCTATTTCTTGATTTGGGTGGTAGTTACAGGGGTATTATGCTTTGTGAGAATCCATTATGCATTATATTTATATTGTGTAATTTTCTTGTATTTGTTGTGCTTCAGGTTTTGTTTTTTTTTTTTTTAAGTTTAAAATTAAAAGGAAAACACCTCTTGTTTGATCTTCCCTCTCTTTCCTGCCAGCTAGTCACAGAGCTCAGTTAAATCTTCCTTCATGGCCATCTTATCTGCCCATCTCTATTGCATTGCACCATCCTAATTCTGACCTTTATTTTTTCACATACAAATATAAGCATGTAATAACTATTTTCTATTTTTTCCTCATTCACATAACTGTCAGATTAATGTTTTAAAACATTTGTTACCCATTTGTTACCCGCCCCCCCAAATACTCAAAATACTGTGGTAACCTCTCTGTAACCTGCTACAGTATTCCACCCTTATCTGCAGAGTACATATTCCAAGACTCCCCCAGTGGATGCCTGAGACCACGAATGGTACTGAACCCTATATACACTATGTTTTTTCCTATACATACACGCCAATGATAAGACTTAATTTAAAAATTAGGTACAGTAAGAGATTAAAAACAATAGTAAACAATAAAATGGGAAAATTATAACAACCTACTGTAATACAAGTTATGTGAATGTGGTCTCTCTCTCAAAATATCAGTATTTCCAAACTGCGGTTGACTGTGGGTAACTGAAACTGCATTACTGCATTACTGAAACTGCAGATAAGGGGGAACTGCTACATTACCAGAGAAGTATTAACTGAGAAGGCTTCACCAAGACAGCAGGGAACTGTACTCAAGAGTATGACAATGTCTAGGCTACGTTCTGGCAAATAGTGAGTGCTTGACCCTGGTGAAGGGCAGGTACGTGTGGACAGTCGAAAGCAAACAATAACGTTATGCCATTAGCAATCCATAGCCAATTAGAAATGTAAGTGATAATACTAGCTAACAAATTGCTTTTCCTATGGATTCTTACATAGATTTATATATTTTAATTCATTTAGTCCTCACAAATCCATGTGACATATTGTTAGCACAGGTTGAGTATCCCTTCTCTAAAATGCTTGAGGCCAGAAGAGCTTCAGATTTTGGAATTTGAGGGGATTTGGAATATTTGTATATACATAATAAGATATTTCGAGATGAGACCCAAGTTTAAACATAAAATGCATCTATCATATACACCTTATACTCACAACCTGAAAGTGATTGTATTTTTCCTTCAGGAATATTGAATAAGCTGTGTTATACAACCGCATTTTGACTGTGATCCATCACATGGGATCAGGTATGGGATTTTCCACTTACAGTGCCATGTTGGGTGCTCAAAAAGTTTTCGATTTTGAGTATTTCAGATTTGGGATTTTGGATCAGAAATGTACCTGTAAAATGCAACCGGTGCCTGATTTTTACAAATGGGGAAACTGAGGCATAGAGATGGTAAGTAACTTGCCCAGGTTCTTACAGGTAGGTGGCAAAAGCAGGCCAGGGAACTAGGTATCTGCCTTTAGAATCCATGCTCTTAATGGTCATGCTCTTTTGCCCCTCCAAGGATGACCAGCACTGGTTTCCAAACAGAATTACACCATAACTACACTGGGCGGGATTTAGAGCTCAAGAGAGAAAGGCTCATATGTTTAGAATTTATCTCTAAATGTAGAAATGTAGATGAGTAAGATCACACAGTGACTAAAAGCCAGACAGACCATCTTGACCTTCCTATAAAAAGAACTACAATTTGGATCTCTTCTGTCTCTGGAATTACCATCATTATGCTGATTTGGTGTGATGATAAGTAGTGGCAAATAGTTTTTCAGGAGTTTTGTAGGAATTCACTCTAACATCTACTTTGAGGAAGTCCTCCTGGCAAATGGAAAAATGGGCTAAGTTCAATCAATTTGGCTTATTTTTTTTTCTTCTTCCCATAATGCTACTTGGCATCTTTTTTCTTCATGAGAATATTTTAACTTTCATCTACTGGTTTTAATTTAACTTGTCGTATTTCTATTCTTTTGCACATGAGACCAGAGGCCTTTGGGAAAAGGACCCAGTTTTTAATACATTAACACAATAAAAACAGGGGAGATCAATTTAAGTCAATTAAGTTACGTTTTAGGCAAGCTCAGTAGAAGACAGGAAATTCACTTCCAACTTTCAAGTTATTCAAAGACTTCTAGCTCTAAAAACAGGCTAAGGCATTCTTACAAGGAGAGAATTAAAATGGTCAAGGCCATTGTCCTGAATAACTTAGGAAGATGCCATCATGGAGACTTACATGATAAGTAAGAGGCCTTTTTACATGAATTACACAGAGAACAAAATGCCGATGCCATGGATGGCATATGGCATTTTATGGGGGCAGTAAATGTCTTAACTTATGTATTAGTCTCTTTTCATGCTGCTAATGAAGACATACCTGAGACTGGGTAATTTATAAAGAAAAAGAGGTTTAATGGACTCACAGTTCCACGTGGCTAGGGATCCTCACAATCATGGCAGGTGAAAGGCACGTCTTACATGGCGACAGGAAAGAGAGAATGAGAACCAAGTGAATGGGGAAACCCCTTATAAAACCATCAGATCTCATGAGACTTATTAATTACCACAAGAACAGTATGAGGGAAACTGCCCCCATGATTCAATTATCTCTCACCGGGTCCCTCCCACAACATATAGGAATTATGAGAGCCACAATTCAAGATGAGATTTGGGTGGGGACAGTCAAACCATATCAATGTGGTTTGATGTGCTCAGATGAATTCTGCTAAGGTTGAACTTTTCTAAATCAGCAGCCCCGGACAAGCCATAACATTCCTTGTTTTCCAGATCTGGGTAAGGAGTGTTACAATCACATGCATATATTTTTTAAGTCATGCCATGAACAGTTTGTTTTATTCTCTGGCTTATCACATGGCTTTAGTCTTCTCTGATGAAAAATATCTCATAAAGCCTCCCCCATCTTACCTCCAGCCCCATCATTCTCTCACACCACACCCCATTAGTTTCAGTCCTGGCATTTATCCATTTAATTACATTCTGTTCAGGTTGCTTGATTGTTCACCACCTAGCACCTCATCAGACTGTATGCTCCATGAAGGGAGGAACTATATCTTTTTAGTTTAATGCTGCATCACCAGTGCTTGCATGGTGCGTAGGACAAAACTGGTGCCCACATTTGTTAAAAGAATAAAAACAATGAATAAGTAAATCAAAAATCAGGAAGACAAGTGAGGTTGAGCAGGACATAGTCTTTGCATGGATGACAGTGACAACTAATTTGGACTTTGTCATTAGTTGGGAAAATGTTATTTTTATTTTCATGGGACACGTTCTCCTTCCCTATCTTCCTTCCTTCCTTCTCCCTTCCTTCTTTTCCCCCTTCCTTCCTTCCCTCCTTTGCTTGCTTCCTCCCTCCCTCTCTCCCTGCCAGTGTTCCTTCATTCTTTCCTTCTTTCATTCGTGCCTGCCTTCCTTTCCTCCCTCCCTCCCTTCCTTCCTTTCTCTGTTTCTTCTTTTTTTATTTTTCACCTAATGATTTGCAAAGATATAACAAGGAAATAAAAATCTTAATAAGTGTGGAAAAGATTAAATCAATATTTGGAAACTTTTAATAAAATATTTTAAGATCCATTTGCAAGAATTATCAAAATTGTAAGGCTAAATCATTTTTCACAAGGAAGGCTTGTATTATTAATGGAAAATCCCACACACTTGAATAAGATCACAGACACTAGAGGGCAGTCCTAGACACCCTTGCGGTTCTCCTAAAGGCAAACTAAGCACAGCAACTTAGCCTGGGGTTTTAAACACACTCTTATCAATACATCAATTGCTCCAGCCTTCACCGGCTTCTGCAATTGAAGGACTTCCCCACTTATTTGTAGGAGGTATAGGGTGTCTCATCTGAGTCCTGTAGCCTCCTCCAGGAGCTGAGTCAAGTGGTGTCTGGCTGCTTTAGAAGGCTATAACTCCCTGATTGTCCAGGAACCACATCTATTGCTGCTGTTGTCTGGGGTCCATGAAGGTGCCTGCAGCCCTGTGTTCACAGAGGCCTACGCTTTCAAGTCCTGGGGTGTGCAGGGGTGGGAAGAATGCCCCACTTTCCATCTTGCCCTTTTGGCAGAGGACCAGGGTGGTGCTGCTCTGAACCCTAGCACTTTACGGTGACTTAGTTTTTTTGTAATAAAATAAAAACTTGGAACATTTCTGCAGGTCCCCCCTACCGCCTCCACCCTTTGCACTGGACTCAAACATGAGTCCCTTGGGGAATTGGAATTCTCAATTGCCAGACTCCTAATTTACAGCTTAGATGCTATGAGTTCCCTTCTCCTTTCAAGAGTTTCCTTTAGTCATTTTGACCAGTAGTTACTAAATGATCCAGCCCACCAACCCATCACACATGTGTAGGTCTTTCAGCATTCTGGAGTCAACTGACCCTAACTGAAACGTTTAAATCACTCAAGATCCTGACTACAAATTCAGCCCTCCCCACCCCCAAGGGCTGTGACTGTAAGGAAGATTTATCCTCAAATGTCAATGCTTTGGAAGAACATAGCTTTCCACAGTTACCTTCCCTTTGGAGGAAGAATTCTTTTTCTTTTATTTTTGTTTAAAGCAGAGCTGCTTTTCAAGGCTTGTTCTAAAAAAGAGATCAAATTGGAGTCTGGTTTTGACTAGTGGGAATTTTCCTTCAGCTAAACCAACTGTTGGCTGTGCTTGAACTCCCGCCAATACAGGGGCCAGTGCTACAGCACTTTTAAGTTAAAAGTGGCTAATAAAATCATGAAGGAAAACCATAAAAGAGAATTAGCAACAAAATCATCAAAAAGAAAAAAAAAAAAAAAGGTTTTACTATGGTGAAATTCACCCTTCAGGGACCGAATAGAAAATGTGCAGACATAAGCTGATGTCAGCAGAGACACCTGACACATTTAAAAGTCTTTTCCCCTCAGTAAGTTTAACCATCCAGTTTCTACTAATCAGTTGTTTCTAATATTGCAGGAAAGCTGAGTTCAGTTGCGCAAAAGAAAAATCTGAGATAACCTCAATTATCCATTTTATAAGTAGAGACTGAAAAGCTACCAGAATGCATTTCTGGTGCATTCATTTTTAAAGCTGCTGGAGCCTCCGAGCATACATTGCATTCACACTGGCTTATTCTGTAAATAGTTTAGTTAAAATATTTGAAGTGTGGTTATATTAATGAAATAATTATATTGATACTTTCACACTTCTTGATTTTAAGGCATGGTCACGTCATATAAATAAATAGATTGAAACACAATCAGAAATAATAATTGGTCATTAAGTTATACATATTTTTGATTAAAAAGTATGCACTAACTGGTTAAATGGTCTGGCATTTCTATTTTTAAGCACTTTGTACATGGCTACAACTCAGACATCCTTTTTTTCCCCTGTGGTACTCTTTACTTGTTTATTTTTGGAAAGTTTGGGCCAAATCTGTTCCATCTTTGACCTTTGGGTTCTCTCCTTTTCTTTTTAGGGAAAGAACTATGTATACCTTTCCCAGCATGAAGCATACACACATACTCACGGGGATGATAAACAAGTCCCAGACTTGCTTTTCTGACAAATAAATCAGTGCTGGTAGATCTTTAAAATGTCAAACTTCTCATTCAGCATGAGACCTGTCACTGTCCATGTGTTTCTTTGACAGTTCTCCAGATCTTACCAATTGGCATGGTTCCCATACGTCAGAATGATGAAATGTACAAGACACCTATTCAGACTTATCCCTTCTCTGCAATTATTGCAGTTGAGTTTTTTTTTTTTTTCTTGTCCTGGCTTCTTGGAAGGTTTACCACTCTCCCAGGCTTTTGGCCTCCCAGGGAGGTCAAAGAGCTTAGAGTTAGTTTGCTATCTCCAAAATACCAAGGTGCAACCAAACCCTTTTCCACGACCTCTCGGAAAAGTACACAGCAGCTTTATGCCGTCTCTCAAGGACTAGTCATAGGCATGCCCAGAGGGCAGCCCAGAATAGCTTACTGCCTTTGGAAAGGTGGCTTTAAAACCTGATTCCTTATAGACCTCGTAGCATGAGGAACTGGTTTTGGCATTTGATAGGGTTAAAATAGTACCACTTACTTGCCCTGTAAACATGCATATTATTATACCTCCCCAAACTTTAATGTCCTCATCTGTAAAGCAGAAAGTGACCATATTAAGAATATAGACTTGTGTAAGTCAACAGCAAGTGTATTTTAGAACACAGGAACAATTATGTGTTCCTGTGTCAGTAAACAGATTTTTTTCCCTTATCTACTCTATTTCTGTTGTTGTTGTTGTTGTTGTTGTTGTTGTTGTTGTTGTTGTTTTGAGACAGAGTCTCACTCTGTCACCCAGGCTGGAGTGCACTGGTGTGATCTTGCCTCACTGCAACCCCTACCTCCTGGATTCATGCAATTCTCCTGCCTCAGCCTCCCGAGTAGCTGGGATTACAGGCATGTGCCACCACACCTGGCTAATTTTTGTATTGTTAGTAGAGACAGGATTTCACTGTGTTGGCCAGGCTGGTCTCAAAGTCCTGGCCTCAAGTTGATCCATGTACCTCTGCCTCCCAAAGTGCTAGGATTACGGGTGTGAACCACCACGCCCAGCCTCTCACTCTATTTTTGAACAAAAAGGCTAAAAAGGTTAAGAAATATGCCAAGGAAGTAAGCAAGTGGGTACAACAGGGGATACCCTGGTGATGTGTTTCCCTGTGCAAATCAAAGCATTGTGTAATATATAGCTAGTTCCACCTAGTAAGTCAGCACACAGGTCAGGTGCATGTCTAGGATCATTCTATCACCTTCTACCTATATAGATATTTCTCATCCACTTCAGGCCAGCTTGCAATAAGACAGATTTCCAAATTTCAGCATGCCAGTGTCAGGAAATGATTGAGTTGAAGTTATTTTTCTGACCTCAGTGTACAACACAGTTGTCAACATTCCTATTTGTATGCTGCCCATGAATTCCTCATTGAAATTTACTGAAGGGAACACCACTTTGATGAACAACAGTAACTTGATCAGAGTAGCAGACTCTGCGTTCAAAGCGAATGAACTTTTAAAATGAGAAGCAAGTCTTCTACCATCTGCTCTTAAGTCTTTATCTGGAAAAGGAGTATTCAGTTAGGAAATTATCCAGACGTGACAATTTGCCAGGGAATTTTTTGATAGCTTATTTATTTGCATTATTTTTACAGGGGCAAGACAAGTTAAAGATATAACATTTAAATCAGTCTACTGAGTGGGTTCTGATGTAAGGGAGACAAAAAGTTCAGCTTTTCAGTAAGTTCAGCGATTTTTCTCTGGATAAACCCTCAAATCAATGGACAGACTGACCACTCCCTAAACTGTAATCTATATTGCTAATCCCAGGCTAGTAACTCAAATCAATGAGCCCAGCAGCTAACTTACCTTCTACTTCCCCAACCTGTTGTTCTAACCCCACTGCTACCGTTCATTATTCTTCTTTTCTAGGTAAATACCTTGAGACACCTTGAATTTTTTTTGAGATGGAGTCTTGCTCTGTTGCCCAGACTGCAACACAGTGGTGTGATCTCGGCTCACTGCAACCTCCGCCTCCCGGGATCAAGCGATTCTCCTGCTTCAGCCTCCTGAGTAGCTGGGATTACAGGCATACACAACCATGTCCAGCTAATTTTTTTTTAGTGTGTGTGTGTGTGTGTGTGTGTGTGTGTGTGTGTGTGTGTGTATTTAGTACAGACAGGGTTTCACCACATTGATCAGGCTGGTCTCAAACTCCTGACCTCATGATACTCCTGCCTCTGACTCCCAAAGTGCTGGGATAGGCATGAGCCTGTTCTTTTCTTTAGCATTTGTGTCCTCTTCCCCTGACCTCCCTTCTGTTAACCAGCTTGAGGTCCTAGCCTCCCAGTGCATCTGGGCAACAACTACTTTGTTTTCCCTTCCTTCCAACAACTACCCCCACTCCTCACCCTTAAACTTTTGGAACCCCAGGAGGTATGTCCTGTCTCTGCTCTAGAACTGGCTCCCTTTGCCTCAGTAAATGTTCTCGTTATTAAGATCCTCTTCCTGCAGACCCATCCAACCCTATTTCCCACCACTCCCTAACCCACCCCTTTTATTCCAGTCCCATGTACAACCATTTAATCTCTGTCTTTTCTAAGTATTAATACCTTCCCTCAACTTCTCCCCCCACAATGCCCAAATGTAAGCCCCCTATTCAAAATCCTGCCTAAATCTACATCTGCCACCTACATGAGGAGACTTTTACAATGTTTCAGAAACAACTTAGCTCTTCTGTCTCTAAACGTCATCTCTATTTAACCTCGGCCCCTTCCAGTTTCATGCTGACCTGTTTTGTTTAATGTTAATGAAAGACCATATGTTATGTAAGGGCATCTATACTCCTTTTCTCTTCTCTGTCCTCCCCGCTACTCGACTCTCACTTCCTCTCAGACACAGGAGACATGGGAAGAGATTGACAACACCCATGGATCAGAACCAAAGTCTGAACTCCTGTAGACTGTGAACTACACCTTCTACCCCCACAGAAAGTAAACTATAAATTTCAACATTCTTAACTTCACCAAACTTGGTCACAATTACCCAGGATGGAGATTTACTACTAAGTCATTTAATATGCCCAAGATGCTTTTAAGAAAGATATGAATAACATCTCAAGGACTGGGCATGTTGGCTCACCCTGAAATCCCAGCACTGTGGGAGGCTTAGGTGGGCGGATCACTTGAGTTCAGGAGTTCAAGACCAACTTGAATAACATGGTGAGAACCCCATCTCCTTGAAGGAGAAGGAGAAGAAGAAGAAGAGGAAGAAGAAGAAGAAGAGGAAGAAGAAGAAGAAGAAGAAAGAAGAGGAGGAGGAGGAGGAGGAGGAGGAGGAAGAAGAAGAAGAAGAAGAAGAAGAAGAAGAAGAAGAAGAAGAAGGAGGAGGAGGAGGAGGAGGAGGAGAAAGAAAGAAAGAAAGGAAAAGAAAGAAAGAAAAAAGAGAAACAAAGAAAGAAAAGAAAAGAAATTTTAAAAGTCAACTCGAGGTGACAGGATGGCTTGAGGCCAGGAGATCGAGACCAGCCTAGGCCACATGAGGAGACTCAGTGTCGTCAACAAAACAAATTAGAAAATTAACCAGGTGTGATGAGTCACCTGCAATACCAGCTAATCAGGAGGCTGAGGCAGGAGGATCGCTTGAGCCCAGGAGTTTGAGGTTTCAGTGAGCTATGATAGCACCATTGCACTCCAGCCTGGGTGAGAGAGAGACCCTATCTCTAAAAAGAAAAAAATACATAAACAAAACAAAGTAAACCAACCAAAGAAAAACAAATCCCACACGCACACACACACACACCCAACAACAAAAACAAAAACCCTCGAGGCTTTCTTGTTTATGAGTTAGCTCTGCCAGGAGGTGGGTGGACTTGGGGGAGGACAGGGTTCTTGCATTTCAACTTTAACTCTCAGTCACAGACGTGCAAAGCCATGAACGCTGAGGTCAGGCTGCAGAGGTGATACAGAGATAATTGCTTTGTCCTCCTGGTGGTGGGGTTGGTTTTCACATTCTCCATCCAAGCTGCGCATTTGAGGGAAACTGGAACAAGCTCTCCCTCCAAATGGGGCATTACTTCTAAAGCAATAAATAGCTTGAGGTGACAGATGCGAAACTGATTGTCCTTGAGATGGGACTGCAATAGAAATCCGGCAGCCCGAACAGGCATCCAGCGCTCCAGCCACCAGCGCAGCTGCCGGGGAGTCCGCAGCTCTAGACCAGCCGCGAGGAGGCGCCGCGAGAGCACTGGTCCCCGCCCGCGGCCGGAGGAGGGCTAGAGCGCCTGGGCCAGCCCACGAGCCGGGCGGGCGGCCGGGCGCGAGCAGACGCCGGGCACTGTCACCGCGGGTGCGCCGGGCGCACCGACCCGGGACGCGGGCAGCTGGAGACCGCCAGATTCCACCCGCGCCGCTAGCCCCGACGGGGTCCTCGGCTCGCGCTCCCGGGTAGCAGCCACCGGGGCGGAGGGAGATGTCGCCCGGGGCCAGCCGCGGTCCCCGAGGAAGCCGGACGCCGCTGATCGCGCCTCTCTGCTGCGCTGCGGCGGCGCTGGGGATGATGTTGTGGTCTCCTGCCTCGGAGGCGTTCAACCTGGACGTGGAAAAGCTCACGGTGTACAGCGGCCCCGAGGGCAGCTACTTCGGCTACGCTGTGGACTTCCACATACCTGACGCCCGCACGTAAGTCTCCCGAGCTGGAGAGGTGCGCGCGGGGGCGAACGCTCTCGGGGTCCGGTCCCAGCCGCTCTGCCGCGCAGTCCCCGCAGCCTGGGATCCCCGTCCTGCCGCCCGCCCGGGGTCTCGTCTCTCTCCACGCCACCAGCCCCTTCTCTCCCCTGCCATGCTAGATGTGCCTTGTGAACTTTGAGCTAGAGACATGCCACTTGCATAGAACACGCAAGTCCTGGGTGTTCCGGGTACCAAGACGCACGCATCCCACAAAGGAGAGAACGGGACCCAGAAGACCAAAGCCAATTAAAACCACGACCACAGCGCGGTCTGTTTATGCAGAGCCTGTAACCATTGCGTCTGGGCGCAAGAGCTGTCGGCTACCAGCAGCTGGGCTCTGTCTTTGGCTTCCTCCCACCCCACCCCCTTCTCTCATCTCAGTGTACCCACAGAACTCCACCTAGAGAAGCAGGACCGTTTGCACTCTTGCAAACCAAGCTGCGGACCCCCATAGGTTTCCAAGAGGAAATCAAGTTTGACCTTGGGTCCTCATCATAAATACGTTCCTGCCCTCCACACCTGCCCCAGTGTCCCCGGGCAGGAGGCTACAAAGACTGTAGTGCATGAGTACACTTTTGTGGCGCCCAAAGAGTGACTTTCTCCAACTCTTTTGCAGAGCGAGTGTCTTGGTGGGGGCGCCCAAAGCCAACACCAGCCAGCCCGACATCGTGGAAGGGGGAGCCGTCTATTACTGTCCTTGGCCCGCGGAGGGGTCTGCGCAGTGCAGGCAGATACCGTTTGACACCACCAGTAAGTGACATTTGTCCTTTTAAGCTGCGGGCCTGGGTTTGGAAGAACCAGGGTCATCCCAGAGAAGAGTTCCCGCTGTCTTGGTGCGGTGCTCATTCAGCTTGTCTGATGTGTCCGTGTTGTGGCTGTGTGGGTCTCTAGAGAAATCAGTTTTTTCAACTCTGAGTTAAATGAAGGAAGATGTTTAGTGAACCCTAGAGAAAGGACACTATTTTGACCCTGAGTGTTTGGATGCATCCTGGCAACTCCTGTTTCTTTACCGTTCTGGAATGAGCATTTGCAGGGTGAGTGGATGTTTTGGAGAAATACAAAAGCTACGTCCTAACTTTGACTGTGGAGAGAATTTGGTTGCTTTTCAAGGACAGATGTGGAAAAAGAGAGCTCTTTAGCGTTTCCAGTGTCCAAGCTCCGGAGGCAGGACTTAGCTGCCCCAGACCCAGACATCTCTCCGTGTTGCTGTTTAATTCTTTACAGAAAGAAAGAATTTTCTTTCAAAATATTAGACATTGGATGCACACTAGTCCAGGCAGAGTGTGGATGGATTACATTCATTTCCAAAATCCCTAGACAGATGTTTCTTATTTAATTAAAGGGAAAATACATTTTAAACAATTCAGTCTGGTTATGTTTTCTCTAGTGTTTTCTCTTTAGAGCCTGAGAAAATAATTTAAATGCAATGCTTTCAAAAACATTAACATCGACTGCTTTAATTTTTACCACCAAAACTTTATGAATTCAAAAGGTATATATTATCAGAAAGCAAATTCTCTTTCCAGAAAAACGCGAATATATCAGCTTGAATAATGGTCCTTGATAAATAATCATTTAAAATACCTTTTGTATCACACAACTATTTTATGACATCATACTTGATTTCTTTGATTTTTAATTGTTTGATTAGTGTGTATATAGAATTTATGCAGAATATTTTCACAGAATTTCGATGAAATTGGCTGGCTGATATTTACCTGTTACTATAACTAATTTGTATCTTTTTTGTCAAAGGAGAAAACAATTTCAGTCCCATAAATATGAAAATATTTCAAAGCAAAACATACTATGCAAGCATTACCTTGAATTATGACCAAATTAGGAAAGTATTTTATAAAAGCATTGGAAAATTATATTTGTATCATGCCTGTCTCTATATGGTCACAATAGCTTATCATTTTATTAAATAATTCTGTTATTTTATACCAGTTTTTATAAGCTTTTACTTTTAAATTTGAGTATTAGCAACCAGGAAGATTAAACCTTTTGCTGTTAATTTGTGACAGAAATCTTTTAATTAGTTATTTTATCAAGACTTGAGATGCCTTTTAGCTACTGCTCTCTAGTTTAAGAATAAGCTTCCTAAATCAGAAGAATTAAACATTTAAACATAAAATTAATGCCATTTTAATAATTCATACCCAAATCATTTGTATTTTAAAAGTATTTTAAGCCCAGGCCAAATAAAGATATCATTGACATTATTTGAATTTACATTAAGGAAAGTATTTATATTTTGAGACATGGTTGATGTGTTTTCACCAAGAAGCAATTTATGGTCGTGGAAAAGAATTTAATAGTCTTCTTGTATAGTCTCATAACATATCAAATCAGGATCTGATTAGTATATTTTTCTTTTAATAAAGGAAGAATCAGTGTCTGCCCAGATAAGTTACACCTGACTTACTTTGTAAGTATTCATCCCAATAGATGTCATAGGCCAATAGATTAAAAACCAGAGAATCTAGATGTCAACTATGAATTTTTTAAAAAATTGACCACTTCTACTGAAAAATTTCAATATTAAATTACAAGAGGTAGGCCAGGCATGGTGGCTCATGCCTGTAATTACAGTACTTTGGGGGGCCGAGGCAGGTGGATCACTTGAGGTCAGGCGTTCAAGACCAGCCTGACCAACGTGGTGAAACCCCATCTCTACTAAAAATACAAAATCAGCTGGGTGTAGGGGTGGGTGCCTGTAATCCCAGCTACTTGGGAAGCTGAGGCAGGAGAATTGCTTGAACCCAGGAGGGAGAGGTTGCAGTTAGTCAAGATAGTGCCGCTGCACTCCAGCCTGGGCAACAAGAGGTATCAAATCTCAAAAAAAAAAAAAAAAAAAAAAAAAAAAAAATTACAATAGGTAATATTTTCCAAGTTCATTCTAAAGCAATTGCTTGAAGCCTTGAATTCACTCTCCCATAGAGAACTAATGCTGAAAGATGTGCTTTAGTTTCCAGAATAGCCCACAGGAATGCACTTAACCCTTATTGTAGCTGAATTACATTTGCAGTAAATCAGTAGGGGAAAAACTAGAACAATTTGGCAATTAAATAGAAAAATAATGTACAGAAAAGATCAGTGTTACTTGGAGAAAGACAATGTCCTCTTTTGTGTAGGTTAGGAAAATGTCTGGATATCTCAAAGGGCTTTAGAGATTGATGCTGCTCATTCCACACTATGTTTTATTTTACTTCCAAATATATAGTGGTTTACTTGATAAATAGATGAATGTACTAATCCTACTATTATACTTATCAACTACAATCATAATAATTTCAGAAATCATAAATGGAACAAAGTGAGGGAAAGAAGGAGGGAGAAAAATAGATGTTCCTGAAATAATTGAACAGGAAATTTAAAAAGCAAGGCAGGAAAGGCTACACAAGTTTGTGAGAAATGAATGGTCCATGACAGAATGAACAACGCCGTGACCTGTGAAAGACAGGGAGGTTCCACTAGGAGAGGAGAAAGGAATTGTTGGGAAAAGAAAGTTCTCCATGTTGGCCATCAGGGGGTACTGTGGGCCCAGAAACCTTGATTGCCAGTGGGAATGGCCTGAAAACGGGTGTGGGGAAGGAAGCCACCGCCAAGGCTCAGGTGTTTGCTACCAAGTGGTTGCTCACTCTCTACACTTCATCTGTGCCAACTGCTTTATCCTTATACCCTCAGACAGTGGAACTGGCAGTGGCGGCTACTTGACGCAAAGCTGTGCAAGTGAAGAAGGCACAGCAGAAGCCAGAGTAGCTATTTCCAATCAGAACATCAGCTTTGTGGACAAAGTGGAATGTTAAAACCAAAGATGAGAGGTGGAAACAGACATCACTGGTTCTGGGTCCTGAAGTCGGTGTTGCCAGAGGCATCCCATTTATACATTGCTATTATGTACCAGACACTATACATACATTGTTTCTACTACATAAACCAAATCAAAACTACTATGTAAAACTCATTCTGTAAGTAAGGAAACCAACATCAAAGGTATACTCAAGACCGTACAGTGGTAAGCGGTAGAGGCAGGACTGGAATAGAGGTCTGCCCAGTTCACAGCCTTCTTCTTCACCCTGCCTTCCTTCCAGAAATCGGGAGAGGATTGACCCTGATAGACTGCAAGTTCAGGATTATGACTAAGCCCCCAAGGAGCTCTGGAAGGCTATATTCACCTTCCCTCCCTCTCCTCCATTCCCCTACTCCAACAGTGGCTTTACAATTCCATTTTAAATGATTCTCCAGAGAAGGGTTGAAAAGGATAAACAGTTTTGGCAGAAGCATTGTAGAAGCAGGATTTGTCTTGGTGGGAATGGTGGGTCGCATTTGCGCCTGGTTTGCTCAGACTCCCACAGAATGCCCCTTCACGGTCTCCGATAAGCTGCCTCCTGAGTTACTCTCTGCCCAGTGCCATTAATGTATTGTTCTCCCCCCGAAAAAAGGAAGATAATTTCTCTGCTTAACTAAATAGTGGCCCCAAATTGACATCTGCATAATGGAGTGTGATGTGTCAGGCATAAATATGTATATTGCAAATATTCATCTGTCAAGTCATTGGTGACTTTCCTGGTCTTTTACCCTACTTTTACTACCACATCTGAATTCAAGACATCCTAAGTAAATTTGACCTTTCAATGAAGTTGTTTCAACTTGTTCAGGTTCCTGGGGTGTCTACAATTGGGTGTCCTGCTCTGGTAACCAAGTAAATTCTCTCAGCTTAGACTCTGAGGGAGACAGCCCTATAATTGAGTCCCAGAGTCCAGTTAAGATCCTGTTCCTCCATTTATTTAAGGTCAATGTTCATTTTCTAAAAACTGCCTTTCAGTTTTTTTTCATGAAATAATCATTATTTATTTTCTTTATACCTTATCATGTGACTTGATTTTTTTTTTTTTTAACATTTCTCATGATAAATACAAAAGCAGAGGAAGCTTGCACTAGCCCAGAATGTGTAATGAATGATTACCAGAAGCATATGCTGGTGGGGGAGGTGAAAAGAGTTGATAATTTTCCTGCTCTGTACAAAATCAAGGGGTTCCAAAAAAAGCACTTCTCTCGTCTCCCTTCTGTCTTTCCCTGTTTACTTCAATAGAAGAAAATTCCTCCTATCACCAAATTGATTTCTTTCACTTTTGTCTCAGGAACTCTTTAAACTATGTGCCATGTCTTAAACAGCTTAAAATACCATATCTGCCTAATTCATGCCTCTCACTTCTGTGTCTACTGCAAGGTTCCCTTTCTTCTTTTTCCTACATTTTCCAAACCAATGCATGGGTTAAAGAATGTTAGGTTGCAACCCTTCTGCTAAAAGGGAGAATGAATGAGACAATGAAACGGACCCTCACCTTTGGAATAATGAAGAGCGAATTGCAACATAGTTTCAAAGTATAGCACCAAGTATTTGATTGTTTGAAGGGCAAGTTGCAACATAGTTCCAAACTATAGCATACAAGTATTTGATTGTTTTAAATGCTCAAGTAAAATGTTTGAGGGAAAAGATGATGTGTGCTAATTAATGATGATAATCATCAAAGTACTAATAATGATAGAGAAGCAATACAGCTGGGAACCAGTCACAATGAGGAACCCACATAAAAAGCAGACAGGAAGAGGTAGGAGGTGCCATTGAGATTTGGAAATCATCTGAGAAAAACTAGCAGAATTTGCCTGGTTTCAACTTAGTATCCCTGTGTCAAAAAAAGAAAAGAAAAGAAAAGAAAACTTAAAATGGAAGACAGTTTGGTTAGGATATTTCAGAGCTCTGGAATGACAAGGTTTTTGTTGGAATTGCGGGAGACCGGAAGCCTTTGTTTTGTGGGGGGGGGGTCTGTTTCATTTTGTGTTGAGTGATCCCACAATGAGAAGCAGCTTAAAGCATCTGGTTCTGCAACTGGCATAGGGTTTTTTTTTTGATAGTGCTGGGTGTGCTCTTTTTCTCATGTGAGGGTTGGGAAACATATTGGCTGCATAAGTCTTGCCTTTCTAGCTTCCCCAGAAAGAAATCAGTTTTTGTTCAGGAACGAAGAAAAGACAAATGTAGGTTAGAGCTACCCAAGTAAATGACACAGGAAATAACATAAATAGGACAGGACTCAGGGACAGGAGAAGTCTGTGCTCCAGTAAGTTCAGTTGGAAGGTTACAAAGGTGGGGGAAGAGGGAAGCCCAAAGATAACCTCCTCTTTTCAAGACTTAACAATGAAAGTAAGTGTTGCTACTCAGAAAAAAAGAAGCAGTGTGTGCACACACGCACACACCACAGTATTTGCAGAAATCTTCCTCTGCTATGTGCTGATCCAATTGGGTCTTCAAAGGTAGTTTATGAGCTGGATGTCTTATTTATGATTCTAGAAGCAATTCATGATGGCTACTATGCCTGGATATGTTGGCATGACAAAGGCAACCATCATCCCAACATTTATCTCTGTTAGTTCAGACTTCATGCGAACACAACTGAATCTTGGTATGAGACGCGAGGAGGCAGCAGTCCCCACAGCCCATAGCAACTGAGGAAGCAATTAGAAAAAGGAAGTCCTTGAAACCCCAACTAGAAATGGGAAACAGATCTGCTGTATGGCTAGTTGAGCAGTACGAGCATTAGGCGCCCGTTGTTAAATCTGCAAAATTCTTTCAAGAAACTGGAAGTCTATGTGAGGGAACAGGCTTCCAGGTTCTTGGCAGGAATATTCTGTGTAGCCTCTGCAGCATGCTGGGAGAAATGGCTTGAAATTAACTTGAAATAGTCTTGAAATTATTCTGAAAGGAAAAATGCACTTCCACATTTAAGCTGACAGGTTGAGATGTGCACATTCAAACTTTACCTGTTAGTGTATAACAAGTCTTGTATCTGGGAATTGCATTGATGAAGAGAGTTGCCAACTTTATAAAAAAGCTCAGCTCAAGGGTGCCCTGATGGATTCCATGCCAGTACATGAACATGGAATTTTTTTTTTTTTTTTTTTTTTTTTTTTTTTTTTTTAAGATGGAGTCTGGTTCTGTCACCCAGGCTAGAGTACAGTGGCGCAATCTCAGCTCACTGCAACCTCCACCTCCCAGGTTAAAATGATTCTCCTGCCTCAGCCTCCCAAGTAGCTGAGATTACAGGTGCCCACCGCCATGCCCAGCTAATTGTGTGACTTTTTTGTTTTGTTTTGCTTTTTAGTAGAGACAGGGTTTCACCATGTTGGCCAGGCTGGTCTTGAACTCCTGACCTCAAGTGATCCACCTGCCTTGGCCTCCCAAAGTGCTGGGATTACAGGCATGAGCCTCCATGCCCGGCCATTGAACATTGATTTTTGAGGAAGATAGTTGGAAGACTAATTATTGGTTTTATTAAAAAAACACTCATTCATCCTTTAATCAGCAAGCATGTTCAAAGCATTTTAAAATAATTTTTATTTTTCAAAATTCGGCTTAAATACATGTTTACAAATAACATATTTATTGCATAAAGCAAGGTGTTCCTCCATAATGCAATCCTATAATAGATTAAAGTAGTTTCAATTCTAGGTTACATGATAAGGAGATTTAAGATATGCCAACAAATTGTGACTAAGTGATTTATACTTAAAACCAAATACATTTAATACATCAGCTACGGACTGCTGTAGAATTCAGGTGGGCAGCTCTTAGATGAATGTCATTAGATGGTCTGGAAGGAGTGGAGCTCCACCTCAACCCTGCTGAAAGGTCAGAGTTTAGGTCTGTGGTGTTTAGTGTATCGGCCCGCGGTTCTGCAAATTGAGAAACTTTCCTAGACTCATAAACACTGAAGAAAGTGATTCTTTACTCTTTCTTTCTTTCTTTCTCTCTTTCTTTCTTTCTTTCTTTCTTTCTTTCTTTCTTTCTTTCTTTCTTTCTTTCTTTCTTTCGTAAAATTAAGGTATAGATTATGAAAATAAGTCTTTATAGAAGTGCTTTCCAGGCATTGGGAGTGGAAGACATGAGTTGACTCCAAAGGTGTAATAGAAGGGAATATTTTGGGTGGAGGGTTGATGGAACTTTCTGCATCTCGATTGTGGTGGTGGATACATGACTGCCTGTATTTGTCAAAACCCATGATGCTGTAGATCACCAAAAGTGGATTTTATAAATATATTTTAAAAATCTATATTAATATAATATGTAAATAAAATAAATGTATAAATAAATACAAACAAAAGGCGAAGAGAAAAATCCTTTACGGAGAATGCAAGAGAGTTACATATTTGATACGATGATTCAATGTGGTTTTGTGGCTGTTGCTCTGAGCCCGTGGGCAATAAGCTTTTAGGCTATGGGAGGATCTGATAGAACAATACCTGGGGGTGTAAAGTCACATATCCCTGAGAAGCATAGGTCACTGCTCCTAAGTAAGGCTGAATGGTTAGTCAGATCATCATGTAGGAACTTCTTTAACATTCTTTAAATAAAGGATCATATGTTCCGAATGTGTTTGATAAGAAGAGTGCGAATGCAAACACATTGCATAAGAATATCTATGCAATGACTTGTATCATTCCTATATCCTGATGAAATTCAGGCACAAAACTTCCTCACTGGTAGTCACGGAAGAGAGCTCACTTTAAACACCTGATCGTAGCTATCAAAATTAGTATAATGGCACTGCAGGGCATTTACTTAGAAACATTTGGTCAGTTTTCTTCTTCGGCTCTGACATTTGACATATGGACACAGATTTGAATATGATATTGCAAAAATCCCTGTATCTGCCTGCCCTAATTTCCAGGACATACTGACACCAGACAGAAGGGCACACACCACTGCTACAGGAATAGGTTTATTCAAGGACCTGACCCGGCCCACACTATACGCATCTCACCCCAGGTATAGCAGTGGAAGTAAATCTCCTGTGGCCATGTTGTAGCTCTATTCCAGTTGTCTCAGTTGTCAGATCCTGTGATTTCCCCGGATGTCTCCATCCTATGCCTGCCCCCTCTTGCCCACTGATTGCACAACTGATCTCTTTATCACAGTGCCACACAGTACAGTACAGCTTGTCTCTCTAGAGCGCAGCAAACAACTCTTGCATACACAAATGTTGCCACACACGCTGCACCATGTCCTCCTGTCTTCTTACCCACCCAGGACATCTGATCTTCCAGAATGATTTTCTGATACTTCTGGCTTCTCTCCTTCTACAGTTCCCACCAGGATACATGTTTCGGAAATTAATTCTAAAGTAGCTACAAATCCTTTTCAAAAGAAAGAAAAGGGATACAACCCTAAGTAAATAATGTTTTTGAATAGCCTATATGTGGATAGTCAATCAAATTAGGGCATAAAAGCACACAATTAAATATTATATAACCATTAAAAATGAAGTCTACAAAGAAGATTAATATGAGAAGATGCTTTTGTTTCAATGGTAAATAAAAAACATAAAATTCAAAATTGTGTTTACAACTTCTTAAAGAGTATAAGAAGGAAACTGTAATGAGAAACTGTCTTTGGGAAATGTGATTAAGACTTTTTTTTCTCATGCATTTTTTTTTTTTTCATGTTGTCAAATCATGAACAAGTATTTATTTATGATCAGGAAAATAATGAAAAAATTAAACACACAAAAAGTCCAGATGAAATGAATGAGTTCACTAAAGTGCTGTAAAGATTAACAATATAAGATCAGGCCGGGCGCAGTGGCTCACGCCTGTAATCCCAGCACTTTGGGAGGCCGAGGCGGGTGGATCACGAGGTCAGGAGATCCAGACCATCTTGGCTAACACGGTGAAACCCTGTCTCTACTAAAAATACAAAAAATCAGCCAGGCGTGGTGGCGGGCGCCTGTAGTCCCAGCTACTCAGGAGGCTGAGGCAGGAGAATGGCGTGAACCCGGGAGGCGGAGCTTGCAGTGAGCCGAGATCGCGCCACTGCACTCCATCCTGGGTGACAGAGCAAGGCTCCGTCTAAAAAAAAAAAAAATAATAGAAATAAAAGATCAGAATTAAAGCTCTGGATTGGAAGATGGCAATCTTAGTTGTTCCCTCTCTTGTCTTGGGAGCAGATGCTTGACTGGTTTAGAAAAGCATTCATTTATATAAGGTATAGGTTCTAAAATACTAAAGACCAAGGGTATTTTCAGTAACAATATGTGTAAAAATAAGAAGATGTAGTATAAGTCTCACCTGTTTTCTTTCTAGATTATCTTTAAAGATAGAAATATAGACTTGCTCTGACATGGCAGTTTCAAGAGCTGTTCGTGTGTAGAATAGTTTTGAGTGTGTCTGAGTAAGACGAGCTTGCCAGAAGTTAATTCACAATCTATTTATACTGCAATCAGTTCACAAAACTTGTTATAAGAACCCATAGGAAAGAAATCAAGAGTGACCATAAGTCCAGATAATCCCATAGACCTTAAAATATGGAAGGCATTGGATAGAGTCAAGACATCCAGATAAACTCATGAAGTAGTATCAAAAATCATAGCATGAATTGGTGTTTAGTTCTTGCTCTGTTATGTACAATAATGAGATTTTTCTTTTCTTTAAAACATTATATATGTGTCTGGAGCATGTCTTCTGGGGTGCACCATTCTACTCAGTCCCAAGTAAGGTTTGTAAATGTTCTGTAAAGGTGTGTCTGTTTACTAAGTAAAGAGTATGTCAACACACTTGCTTACAATCTCGGCTGAGCAGAGAAAAGTGAGACGTTTCAGGAAAGAGAACTGACAGAATGAAAGCTGGAGCAGTGTTTCTGAAAATCTCTTGCACATTATTCTTTTGCGCAAAAATGAACAACAAAAAAGTTTTATGTCAAATGAGTTTGCAAATGACTGCATTTGCTCCCTTTCTATGACACTTACAATGCATATTCTCTTAGAAAATGCACTAAGAATTCACAAACGAAGGCAACCTATTGGATTCATAGGATGGAACCTTTGTTGACATTCATTAGTTCCCCTCACATTTATGAGGCCAAAGCAGACCCAAATGGCTGTAGAAACACATGACCCTGTATCTTTGGTTTAAAGTATCTAAGGTTTATTTCTTGCTCACACCGTATATTCAGTGTGATTTGATAGGGAGGCTTGGCCAGTTCAAGCCACATAGGGACCCAGCTTCATGGAGATTCCTTATTGGCATGGGTCTGAGATCCCCCTAATTGGAAAAGGGTGTGTCCAATTGCACACTGTCTGTTACAGCTTCCACCTGGAATTGACATTTATTATTTGATATATTTTTTAGGCCAAACCATGCCTAGGAGGTTTGTTAGGCCAATCTGTTTAACTATGGAAAACTTTACTTATCTACACCTATCAAAATTATATCTACCATCTTTAAAAGAGCCTGAGAAAGGAAACTAACACAAAGAGATTGTCTTTGGGAAATGTGATTAAAACTGTTTTTTTTTTTTTTTAATTTTATTTCGCAGGACATGTTTTTAGGACACTCAGTTCAAATACACAGTTATTTGGGGGAGACAGTCTCAACCCCTTCACCTATGAACAGACACATGGCAAGGAGAGGATGTTTTTGTGAATAGATTCGAAGATATGAGTGAGACTTTTATACCACCACTCAGTCCCCAACCTGTTCCACCTGGTCTCCACTGGATTTTTTTTTTTCTCTTTTCTTTCTGTTTCTCTACTCCTGTGATAGATTATCCATTTTTTACCACCAAGATTACCTGGGAAGACTGGATGATCTTCTTCCTTTCACTGTGGTTCCTCAGGTGACATATTATTAAATCATAACACACTTTAACACACTTTTACTTATTAAATGTCATCTAAGGTCGAAAAAGAGAGTTGAAAATCAAGCTTAGTGTTAGCAAAAGGTAAAATTAAGTTTCAGGGGCTACTATTTGCAACACTGCACAGGCAGATGCTGTTCTTGACGTGGAAGTATGTCCACGAACAAAGCCTAAGGTCTTGCCCCCTTGGACGGGGTTCATAGTAACAGCCAGTGACAAGTGGAGGAAAAGAAAGCAAAGGTCAAGAGGACAGAGAATGGTGTGTGTGTGTGTGTGTGTGTGTGTGTGTGTGTGCACGCACATTTATTTTAGCTTGAGCAGGCCATTTGCTTTCCATTGCTACTATAACAAATGACCACATGCTTAGTCGCTTTAAATAACACAAATTGATTATCTTTTTTTTCTTTCTTTCTTTCTTTCTTTTCTTTCTTTCTTTCTTTCTTTCTTTCTTTCTTTCTTTCTTTCTTTCTTTCTTTCTTTCTTTCTTTCTTTCTTTCTTTCTTTTCTTTTCTTTTCTTTTTTTTTAAAAAGGAATCTTACTCTGTCACCCAGGCCAGAGTGCAGTGGCATGATCTATGCTCACTGCAACCTCCATCTCCCAGGTTCAAGTAATTCTCCTGCCTCAGCCTCCCAAGTAGCTGGGATTATAGGCACCCACCACCAAGCATGGATAATTTTTGTATTTTTAGTAGAGACGGGATTTCACTATGTTGGCCAGGCTGCTCTTGAACTCCTGACCTCAAGTGATCCAACTACCTTGGCCTCCCAAAGTGCTAGGATTACAGGTGTGAGCCATTGCACCTAGCCTTGATTATCTTATAGTTCTGGAAGTCAAAGCCTAAAATGGGTCTCCCTGGGCTAGCATCAAAGTGTTGGCAGAGCTGCATTCCTTCTGGAGGCTCTTGGGAGAACCTATTTATTTCCTTGCCTTTTCCAGCTCCTACAGGTGACCCACATTTCTTGGCTCAGGGCTCCTTTCCATTTTCAAAAGTAGCAAAATCTTCCACTGCCATATCTCTGGATCTCCTTTTTTGGCCCCTTCTTCTACCTGATAGTATCCTTATCATTACATCAGATCCACATGTATGATCCAAGATAATCTACCATTTTGAGGTCAGCTGATTAGCAACGTTAATTCTATTTGCAATCTCAGTCCCTCTTTGCCATGTAGCTTAATATTGTCAGTTTTGGGGATTCAGATGTAGCCCTCTTGGGCGGTTATTATTTTGTGTACCACAGGTGGTCACAAGAACTTTCACTGAGGAGGTGATATCTGTGCAAGGGCCTGACTTGAGTGAGGAAAGGAGCCAGGTGGTATCCAAGGGAGACATGTTCTAGGTTGTAGGAGTGTCAGTGTTGGAGTGTGGAGATGTGGATGTGCTTGGGAAATGGAGAAAGGTTGCTGAACTAGAGAAAAGCAAGTCAAGGCAAGAGTGATAGAAAATTAGGCCAGAGGGCCAGGTATAAGCAAGATGGTATAGTATCTTCATGGCCAAGGTCAGGATTTGGGATTTTATTCTAAGAGTGGTGGGCAGCCAATAGTGGGTTTTGAGTAAGGAAGTAACATAATTTGAATTATGTTTTTTTAAAGATCAGTTTTGGTCAGCCATGGTGGCTCACATTTGTAATCCCAGCACTTTGGGAGACAAAGGCAGGAGGATCACTTGACACCAAGACTTTGAGACCAGTCTGGGCAGTGTAGCAAGATCCTATCTCTACAAAAAAAGTGTAAAAAAATTAGCAGGGGCAGTAGTGTGCACCTGTTGTCCAACTACTAGGGAGGCTGATGTGTGTGTACCACTTGAGCCCAGGAGTTAGAGGCTGCAGTGAGCTCTAATTGTGTTACTGAACTCCAGCCTGACAGAGTGAGTGACAGGAGGGAAAAAAAAAGGATCAGCTTAACTTTTGTTGAAAAATAGACTACCGACAAGGAAGAGCAGAAGCAAGCAAACAAGGAGACTAGGTAGAAGACCGTTCCCTTTCCAGTGAAAGGCAAGTATGGCTGAGATTGAGTGGTAGCAGTGAGAGCTGAGGAATGGTTGGTTTGGGGATTTATTTGGAAATGCAGTTAGTAGCTTATCATTATGCATCAGATAAAGAGTGGAAAATAAAGAGGAAATTTTGGCCTAAGTAACTGAAGGAATAGGACTTACAGAACAGTGGGTAAAGAGCATGTCTTAGATGAAATGCCAAGGGTTGAGTCCAGATATGTGAAATTTAAGATGCTTATTAGACCTCCCAGCAGATGTCAAATGGGCACTTGGATAAATAAACCCAGAGCTCAGGCAAGATGTCTGAATACAAAGGTAATATTTAAGGCCATGACTTAGGGAGTGAGTGTAGATGAAGAGAAGAGGAGGGAGGCAAAGAGAGGCCAAGAGACAAGAGCAGCAAAGAGATGAGAACAAGCTTGAGATTGAGCCCTGGAGCACCACGACATTTACAGAAACACTGGGGATTTGAGGAGGATGTGTATAAAACACAAGGAAGGAGCCACCCGTTAGGTAAAAGAAAGCCATGAAGCCAGTAAAGAAAGTCCTATGAGGTGAAGTGAAATGAGGGTGGAAACTTGGAACATGTGATTTGACAATTGAAGGTTACTGATGACTGAAAAATCCAGTTGCAGTGGAGTGTTTCAAGAGAGAGTGGGAGATGGCCAATGGAACAGAGTAAGTGTGTGTAGCCATTTTTAAAGTTTGGCTATAAATGGGACCAGAGAAATTTAATAATTAAGAAGGTATTATAGCTTGATCATAGTCTAATAGGTTCAGATGACTGTAAGAGAGAGAGAGAGCATAGTTAGGAACAAATTTCTGAGTGGAGGGGAATAGAGGGGATTCTTACACAAATGGAAGGATTGGACTTAGAGCAGCAGAAATGCAGTTCATCTGCAGTGGAAGGAGGGCAGGCAGAGCCAGGAAACAACCGAGAATGGGCTGCTGGATTGGATGGCAGGAGGAAGAAAATGATCTTTTCTCATTGCTTACATTTTCTCATTGAAATAAGAAGCAAGGTCACCATCTAAGGTTGAGGAGGTCAAAGAGAAGGTTGGGAGAAAAAGAAAATTCAAAGAGCAGTGACAGAATGGCAGAGTAAGTGGAGTCATGAAATAACAGGGATTACCAGGCAGTAAGTTGGATAAGTAACATTTTGCCTCTGCTCAGACTATAGCACGGTTGTTTGGGGTAGGATTTAAGAAGATCTCCCACAGAATAATCTCCTCTTGAGTGTTAATCTTCTCTAAGGATAAATTACAGAAACAGAAGATTTGAATTCTGCAGTGCCTATTTTGTGTAACATTGGGAATGATGACTTTAAAAAAACAAACAAACAGCAACAACAACAACAATAAAACATAATATGAACTGTTCTGTTAGGTGAATGGTTGGAACCCTTTACTATATCTTTTGGCAGCAGACATGAGATTCTCAGAAATATAAGACCATGTAAGAGGAGGTAGTGTAAATACATTTTCAAGTGTTATTGGGAGGCAAATGTATACAGCCTTCATCATGAAACCCAATCATATCCTGTATTTAAAAACACTCCTTTGAGGTCATCTTGAAGAAATTTATGTCAGTGAGTCGCCTTCCTGAGATGCCCGTGCTGAGAGGTTTTCATTACTTCTTGAAGCAAATAAATGATTGGGTACTAAATAGAAGCATGCTGTGTTCCTGGCCATCAGGAGTTGACATTGAAGCCATACTGAGAGTACTCATTTCCCCAGCTGTACATGACTATGATATGTGATCCTAGGTAATTATTCCAAGTGTGAAAAAAATGTAGAGGTGAAAGAAAGTATGAAAGATTCAAGTATGAAGAAAGTTGAAAGAAAACCACTGTGGTTGAGAGTAGCAAAGATGATACTGGCATGGGAAGGGTTTCTTTGAGAAAGGTTGAGATTTTAGAAACAACTCTGGAAAGAAACAACTCTGGACAACGTAACAAGATCCTATCTCTACAAAAAAATTAGCAAGTGCAGTAGCGTGCACCTAAGAAACAGGTGCATTTGAGAAACAATTCTGGCTTCAGGATAGAGAATGGGTTTGAAGGTGGCAATGCAGGGGGAAGGGAGACTGGTCAGGAAGCTGTCACAGCAGTGGAGGCTAAAGAAAATGATGACCATAACTAGGAAAGTGGCGACAAGGATGGAAAGAAGTGGATGGATGTGGGAGATAACAAAAGGAAGCATCAACAAGAATTGATGACTCATTGAAATTTGGGAGTGCAAGATTGGGGATCGTCAAGGATGCATTCCAAGATTCTGGCTGCGTTAATGGTGTTACCATTATATTAGGTAAAAATAATGAACAAGACAGACATCCCCTGATCTCACAATATTCAACTTTGATGGGGTACTAGTGCCTGGCTCTTCTAATCTGGGCTTAAGTGCTGTAACAGCAGAAAGTGAAGAAGGCTTCAGATGTGCAAAATAAGGACTCCTATGCTTGAATGAATGGGGGACTTTTGTGTGTTGGGGGAGGATTTTCAGAGAGTACAATACGAAAGGTCAGAGCTGAAGAGTGGCTTGTGTGTGTGTGTTTGAGTGCGCCTATGCATGCATGTCTGTCTCTGGCATGGAAAGATGAGAGAAAAAACCTGCTCCAGCCTGTGTGGATGTAGTGAAGTGGGTTGTAGAAGATGAGGTCAAAGTTGTCTCGATCAATAGAATCCACTGTAACCAGCTCTGTGTTTCACACTGTTGTTTCATACTTGGGAGTTTTGTTTTTGTTTTTAGTCTGATCTGGCATAGATAACTTATCTTTTCCCTTGGAAGAGATAATTCTTTCATTTCTCAACTCCCAATTTCCCTTGCATTGTATCCAAAATATTGCTTGCATCGTATAATCCATAGGTTTTTCCTGACCAAATCATACATACTACTTAGTCAATTTATATATGAAAAACATTCTGAATGAGAGTATGTGATGTGGAAAAGCCATTCGTATTTACTACCTAGCAAATGTCTGACGAACACTGGCTAGGCACTATGGGTTATTCAAGACAGGAAGTTAGAAATGTGATCTCTGTTCTTAAGGAAGACAGTCTAGACATGAAAATAATTACAGCGCAACATTTATGTTCTCATCCAGATCAGGAAAACTATACAATAGCCAGACTGTAATACAGTCTGTACTGTTGCTGTTACAAACCCATATTTATGAAAATGATTATTAAAACTCTAAAAGCATGCATTTAACTCACTTAGCTTTATTATAGTATTTGATTATATATGAAACTGAATATTTAAATAGTGATATGAACAAATAATTTAAAAGGGAAGTTTCATGATTTCCAGGAAAGAGTAGTTTATTTCACTATGAACTAAAGGAATAGTCTAGAAGCTTCTTAAATTCTGAATGAGTTTACCAAACTGAACAGTGACTAGGTCCAGGGAGTTGGATCCTAACGGCCTTTCACTTGCTACCTTATACAATTATCTATACAAGTTTTGTTACTTTGCACTATTTGAAAATTTTGAAACAATAATCTCAAAGAATTTCAATTTGAAAAGATAAGAGTTTTGAGCCCTACATTTTAAAACAGTCTTTTAAGGAGTGATTTGAACAAGTTGGCAAACAAGGAAAAAAGGAATTTCACAAAACAAATGTCTGAAAGAAGGCCATGGAATGAGACTCAACAGGGAACAGAAAGAAAGTTAAACCAAATGGAAAGGAAGCCCAATCAATACCCAGAGCTCAGGCTGTGGGATCAAGATCTTCAGGTGGGTCGGGCGCAGTGGCTCACGCCTATAGTCCCAGCACTTTGGGAGGCCGAGGCTGGTGGATCACCTGAGGTCAGGAGTTCGAGACTAGCCTGGCCAACATGGTGAAACCCCATCTCTACCAAAAACACAAAAATTAGCTGGGCATGGTGGTGGGCACCTGTAATCCCAGCTACTCGAGAAGCTGAGGCAGGAGAATAGCTTGAACCCGGGAGGTGGAGGTTGCAGTGAGCCAAGATAGCACCATTTGCATACCAGCCTGGGTGGTAAGAGTGAAATTCCATCTCAAAAAAAAAAAAAAAAAAAATTCAAGTGTGGAAGGCAGTGTATTTATATTTGATCTTTGAGGTAAAGACAAGAACATTATTTAATGTGAGTGTAAGCATGCACATATTTTTATATAGTATGCATACATGATAGAAATCATGAAATAATCATTTAATAAAAATAACACATCTCTCAAACATCATAAGGAAAAGTGAATTAGTGTGATATTCTTTAAAAGGTTTTCAGAGTGGTTTTGGAGTATTGGGAGCCATGCATTTGGAAGTTTAATTTTCTGTGATATAAAAATCAATCCAGATCCTTTTCTTGGATTTGTTTCTCATAGACAAGGAGTTCTCTGGCCACGGTTATTTTATTTTGAATTTTACATATGAGTATTCCCTGTTCTCGGATGCTTAGTTCCAATTAGGAACTTTTACAGCATAAATTTGACTATGATAAAAATTATAAACAAATGGTTAAGGATTTCTTTTACCCTTTTCCTGATTAAAAATGTCTGGATAGCTCCTGCAACTGCTTTAAGAAAATTTCCAAGGAGACAAATTTAAAGTGATGACTGAAGGTTATAGGGAAACCTACTGTTTTCTCTATGGGGTCGAGGGCTTTATAAATAGTTTTCAAAAATTATCCTGTCTGCCAGAATGTTTGGTCATGCCTGTGTCAATTGCAACTCTTCCTTTCCTGTCCTAGGGTGATCTCTCTTCACTTGGTGTAATTCCTCTCATTTCACTATGCTAGAAGATTAGAAAAATCTGCTTACAGCCCATGTGTGCACCATATTCCACATCCCCTCAGTCCTCCTCTGAAATGCATATTCCCATGGAAAAAAAAAAAAGAACCAAAAGCTGCCAGTTTCAGAGAGATCACTTCAAAGGCCAGAAATGGAGGATGAGTCAAATCAATTGTATTGACACCACCCATCTAAACTCCCTGGGTTGACTTACAGATCTTTTCAGTTTATCTTTAGGTTTTCCCTTTTTCAGATCATAGATGTACTAATACACACAGTGAAAGCTCAAACGATACAGAAATGTATTCCATGGAAATATAAAAGCCAATGACACCTGTATATTCCCTGCTTTCAAGACAAACATGACTCATAGGTTAGGGTCAGTATATACACACACAAGCACAATAACAATCACACATACACATCCAGGCATAGAATATTTGACTTTTAAATAAAAGTGGGATCATACTGAACAATGTACTCTTGACAAACTTTTGAATGAATAGAGGGGAGCTTGGTTATTCATTCAACAAACACTGATGATCTACTATGTTTTAGGCACTGTAAAATGCAGAGGTGAAGCAGAGAACATCTCTGTGAAAACTAGGTATATTCTCAAAGGGTAGATAATACCTATATAAAAACATAGATTTTTAACTCCTATATAGTATTGTATACTATTGCAGTAAACATGCCAACACGATCATCTCAGATAGTGATAAGTACTATGAAGAAAATGTAAAGTGGTAATGGGGGAGTGAATGACTATGAGTAGACAGAACCAGTGGCTTAGGGCATGTGTCTCTGAGGATGTGGTACTGGAGCTATTCACGTCCTTAGCCCACTTTTTAATGGGATTGTTTATTTTTTTTCTTGATGTTTGTTTGAGTTCTTTGTAGATTCTGCATATTAGTCCTTTGTTGGGTGTATGGATTTTGAAGATTTTCTCCCGCTCTGTGGGTTTTCTGTTAACTCTGCTGATTATTTCTTTTGCTGTGCAGAAGCTTTTCGGTTTAATTAAGTCCCAGCTAACTATCTTTGGTTTGGTTGCATGCTTACTGTATGCAACATCTTATTTGCATGTTTACTGCAATAGCATGCAATACTCTCATCTGAGTAATGCGAAGAAGGCAGCCAAGTGAAGCACTATGGGAAGAGCGTTCCAGGAAGAGGAAATGCAATGGCAAGACTGAAAACGCTGGGGGTGTTCACAGGACAGGAAGTTGGTGTGTCTGCAGGTTGAGGAGCATGGGAAGGCAGGAGGCACTGAGATTGGAGAAGCAATCAGGGGCCAGACAATGTTGGCCCCTTGGACCAAGTCAGATTTTATTATTGCAGAGGTGGAACTGCAAATCACTGAGAAGAGATGGATTGTTCAGTAAGTGCTGTGGGAGCAAGTGACTTTTCATATTGAAAGAAGAAAAGTATCTCTGCCACTGTATAAACAAGAATAAATTCCGGATGGACAATAATCCCAATTAACAAAGTTAAAAGACTAGAAAAAAATTGGAAGATGATACTTGCAACATTTATGTGGGAAAGAGAATCAGTAGCCAAAAATATATGAATTATGAATCAATAAAACTAATAACTAAACAAGAAAATGAGCAAAGAATATAAAATGACACTTCACAGAAGAAAAAAGTGAACGGTCCACAAATATGAAAACATGATCAGCCTTACTAAAAGTCAAGAAAATGCAAATGAAAACAAAATGAGGTATCATTCCATGGTCATCTAGACTGGAAAATATTTAAAAGTCCTCCTATAATAACAAAAGTTGAGAATCCCTTACTCCCACACTGCTAGTGGACATAAAATTGTAGCTACTTTGGAGATCAGTGGGCATGTCTGATCAAATGAGTATGATCGTTCTCTATGACCCAGTAATGTCATTCTTAGTCTGGGTGCCAGAGAGAAACCCTTGTACATAGGCACATGGAGGTGGCTATATGAATATTCAGAGCTCAGAGTAGAAGTGGGAAAAATGAAAAAAAAATCCATATATGTTCATATGTAAATGGACTGGATAAATAAAATGTAGACTATTATTCAATAGGATGCAATATTATACAGGAGTTAAAAAGAATGAGGTAGACTGATCTATGTATGTATGTGTCTATCTATCGTCTATTTTTCTATCCATTCACTCATCTACGTTTCTGCATATCTATGTATCTAGCTAACTAGCCATCTATCTATTCATGGATATTTCTCTCAAACATAAAACTGAGGGTAAAACACAAGTATAGACTGCTAAATACAGAAAATATAATGCCATTTCTTTTCTTTTCTTTCTTTTCTTTTCTTTTTTTTTTTTTTTTTTTTTTTTTTTTTTGAGACACATTCTCACTCTGTCTCCCAGGCTACAGTGCAGTGGCGGGATCTCAGCTCACTGCAACCTCTGTCTCCCAGGTTCCAGTGATTCTCCTGCCTCAGCCCCCGAGTAGCTGGGACTACAGGCATGTGCCACCACGCCCAACTAATTTTTGGATTTTTAGTAGAGACAGGGTTTCACCATGTTGGCCAGGCTGGTCTCTAACTCCTGAACTCAGGTGATCTGCCTCCTGGACTCCCAAAGTGCTGGGATTACAGGCACGAGCCACTGTGCCTAGCCAAATACCATTTTTTCTTAGGCAAAAACCTTGTAATCAAGAACCCAAAAGCAAATGCATCCAAAAGAAAGATAGATAGCTGGGACTTAATTAAACTGAAAAGCCTCTGCACAGAAAAAGAAATAATCAGCAGAATTAACAGAAAACCCACAGAGCGGGAGAAAATCTTCACAATCTATACATCTGACAAAGGATTGATATCCAGAATCCACAAAGAATTCAACAAATCAGAAAGAAAAAACAATCCCATCAAAAAGTGGGCTAAAGACCTGAATAGACAATTCTCAAAAGAAGATATACAAATGGCCAAGAAGCATATGTAAAAATGTTCAACATCGCTAATGATCAGGGAAATGCAAATCAAAACCACAATGTGATACTACCTCACTCCTGCAAGAATGGCTATAATTTAAAAACTTTAAAAAAATAGATGTTGGCATGGATGCTGTGAAAAGGGAACACTTTTACACTGTTGGTGGGAATGTAAACTAGTACAACCGCTACAGAAAACAGTGTGGAGATTCCTTAAAGAAATAAAAGAAGATCTACCATTTGATCCAGCAATGCCAGTACTAGGTATCTACCCAGAGGAAAAGAAGTCATTATGTGAAAAAAGATACTTGCATATGTGTGTTTATAGCAGCACAACTTGCAATTGCAAAAATATGGAATCAGCCCAAATGCCCATCAATCAACGAGCGGATAAAGAAAGTATGGTATGTTTATACACCATGGAATACTACTCAGCCATAAAAATGAATGAAATAATGGCATTCTCAGCAACCTGGATGGAATTGGAGACCATTATTCTAAGTGAAGTAACTCGGAAATGGAAAACCAAACATTGTATGTCCTCACTGATAAGTGGGAGCTAAGCTATGAGGATACAAAGGCATAAGAATGATACAATGGATGTTGGGGACTCCGGTGAATGGGTGGGAGTGGGGTGAGGGATAAAAGACTACACACTGGGTACAGTGTACACTGCTTGGGTGATGGGTGCACCAAAATCTCAGAAATCGCCACTGAATAACTTATTGGTGTAACCAAACAACACCTGTTCCCCTAAAACCTATTGAAATAAAAAATAAAATGAAAAAGAAAATATAATACCATTTTTCTTTAGTTTACAAGACTGCACCAAAGACTACGCTATCAATTGTTGGCAAACTACAACTAAAACTGGCCCACCATCTGTGTGTGCACAGCCTATATGCTGAGAGTAGTTTTACATTTTAAATGGCTGGAGAAATGTTTTAAAGAATAATATTTCATGACACATAAAAGTTATATAAAATTCAATTCAATTTCCGTGTTCCTATATGAAATATGAAATTCTATTGGAACACAGCCAAGTCCAAGCCCATTCTTTCACATATTGTCTATGGGCTGCTTTTGTTACAGGGCAGAATTGAGTAGCTGTGACAAAGATTATACAGTTTGCAAAGCCTAAGACATTTATCTAGTCCTTTACAGGAAAAGCATTGTAGACCACGGCCCTATATTATTCATGGCATTATTTTTTAAATGGCCAGAAACACATACATTTAATTAATGATGGTGGTAACCTCTGGAGGGGAAGGAGGGAAGAGGAATGTAACGGGGGACAGGTGTCAAAAGGTACCATAATGTTTGTGAATCGCAATTCACAAATGTTGTCCATTCTTCACAATTATTGATTCTTCCTAGTGAGAATACTTGTGTTTCACGTATTAAAGTCCTTATATTTCTCTGTACTTTTAAAAAGCCTCAGAAAAGCTAAAAATACATGTATCGTGTAGGCGTTTTTCTGTATCAGTGCATACAAATCTATCATGTGTATAACAGTTGAATCTTTGTCTTATAGATAGCAGACGTTTCTTTTTGAGTCTCTTATTTATAAACATTTAAGTTGCTCCAGTTTTTGGTGTCACAAACAGTGTAGAAATATTTTCATACTATATCGTGTGTGTGTGTGTGTGCGTGTGTGTGTGTGTGTGTTTTAGAGACAGGAGAGTACTTACTCTGAGACTTTCGAGACAGAATACTCTTACTCTGTCACTTAGACTGGAGTACAGTTGCATGATCCTGGCTTACTTCAGACTCTACCTCCCAGGCTCAACTGATCCTCCCACCTCAGGCATGGGCCACTATGCCTGGCTAATTTTTTTTTTTTTTTTTTTTTGGTAAGAGTTGGGGTTTTGCCATGTTGTCCAGGCTGGAGTGCAGTGGCGCTATCATGGCTCACTGTGGCCTTGAACTCCTGCCTCAAGCGATCCTCCCACCTTGGTCTCCCAAAGTGCTGGGATTATAAGCATGAGCCACTGTGTTACTATTTCCACTGAACAAAATACTGAAACAATTTTTTGATCAGAAGGAAATATACATTTAAAATTTGGATACATGGTGCCAAATGGCTGTTCCAAACTTCAGCATCAAATTATTGTCTTGAAGTAGAGCAAATATTATTAATTTGGGGCCAGATGGGTAAGTGACAAGTGGTAAATTATTATTGCTTTAATTTGAGGCTCAGGTGATTCCTCTGAATTTTCTGGCTAATTTGTCTTTACCTGTAATGCCTGTTCGGATCCTTAGAAATTGTTTTCTATTGAATTTTAGTCTTTTTCTCATGGATTTGGGGACTCTGACATATTCCTCCTTTTCCTGAAAAATGTTCACTTTGGTTTTCATTTGTTAGCTTTGTTAATCACCTCCTGCCACTTAGAAAACTTGAGAATGTATGCAGCCCCTATAAAAGCTTTTCTGAGCTTTTGCCTTTGCTTTCTCCATAGTTTGTGATATGCTGAGAGACTCCCTTAGGTAACTAATGGGCTCCATTGTCTCCTGGAACCACTGGTCCTTGTGCGTTCTGTGGGGTTGACAGTCCTCCCAGGGTAACCCGATGCCTTCCTTCTGCTTCAGAGGACATGCGACCCTACCCTAAATGTGTTGTCCCATGTCAGTCAACAGGTTTGGTTAGGAAAACAGAAAGCACATTGAGTATTACAACTAGGAAGGAATTTCACGCAGAGTCTGGCAGGCTTTCATGGACGTCGGCAAGGATAGGGTGTGAAAGTCTGGAAAGTTGCTACCTGCAGATCAAGGAATGTGGAAGTTCAGGGATCACAGGACTTGATCTCTGCTGTCCAAAGGACCAAAGAGGTGATTGTCAGGAGGATATTTGGGAGCTGCTGGAAGAACATCACATCTGTCACCGCTGATGTCCACATGCTTCCTGTGGCTGTCACCAGAAAACATGGCTTCTCTTTCTTTCCCGGTTCTCAAATCTCTCCTGAGCCTCTCATTCATTCAGAATCCTGCTCATTAGAAAGTCTGAGAAATGTATTTTCCATACGTTCAGTCCTTCCCATAAAGAAAAGAGACTGGAAGGGCTGACACAGTGCTGAGTATTGACAGACATTACTTGGAAGTAGTTTTCACTAAAGGTCAGATCAAATTAAATCAAAAACATCCTCCATGCATCAAAGGTTCATTGAGCACTAGGCTGACACAGTAATGAGCAGTGTGTCAGCTTCTTTGGCATGAAAGAACCTTGCTTAGAAAAGGGAAATAAGAAGTTAGGGAAAGCTCACCTTCACAGTCAACCCACACACATCTTACTTATTTGAAATTTGATTCAAATACAACGTTAGGTTCAAAGTCAGATAATTTATTGAAATAATAAAACAGAATTTTAGAAAGGTGATTTGTTGACTTCAAAGGTCAATGAGAGGACGATACACACAGATTAAAAACTCATCTCAGTACATAGAGACCTGGGACAGTGGAACTCTGCTCTGTTACAATCCTTGGATTGGATATGAAATTAATGAAGCCCATTCATTTGTACCCTTAGTCCAGAAGAAATGTATTACTGAAAAGTAGCCCAGTTGACACTTGCAATCAAGTCATTACACAGTTCACCCTATAATGGCAGAAAAGAGATCTTGGGAATCACACAGGCAGAATTACAGAATTTTAACCAGCAAAGGAAGGTCCGGTTCTTCCTGTGGCTTCTTTTATTCCCTAGAATTCATTTCCTTCCTCACTGAAGCCGGCTTTTCTGAAGTCCTTTTGGGATCTCCTTTAACTCTCTTTGAATTTTTGAGGCACTGGTCTTCTTTTCATGGCTTTTTTATAGTTTAGTAATTTTAAGACCACTCTAGTACTTTCTCCCTGTGTGTAATCTAAGCCACCTTGACAATGTTGTGAGGTGTCATAATTTCATTCCTGAGTGCCACAAGTCACTACTAACAACATATT
Source organism: Rhinopithecus bieti (assembly GCF_001698545.2). NCBI lineage: Eukaryota > Metazoa > Chordata > Mammalia > Primates > Cercopithecidae > Rhinopithecus > Rhinopithecus bieti. The sequence goes on from NW_016803312.1 coordinate 321,450, forward strand.
ATACTTGTATTTCTGAGAGGTTCTTTTGAATTCTTGGACTTAGGTTGAATTTCTAGGTTCCTAAGATATATATAGATATATAATAGATATAATTATTACATATTATAACATATATTAATAAATATACAAAATATTATATTCACTATA
>NW_016803312.1:322122-341322 GCF_001698545.2 Rhinopithecus bieti
AGATGTATACATATTTTATATATAATATAGATAGATTTTTAAAAATAAGTATATATTAAAGCCATTGACCTTCATGTAGTTGTATTGCTGCAAGATTTCTGTTGTACAACATCAACATCCCAGCTTAAGTGGGGATACCTTAAGCTGGTGATACTAAACTGTGATAACAAAACAACAGACTTATGCTGTCTTAAACTATCTTAAGCTATCTCTAATTAAGAGATTTAAAAAAAAAAAAAAACCCTATGGATCTTCAGCTGTATCGCTACACGATTTCTGTTGTGTGACTTCCCAATTTACAAAGAACTTTCATGCTCACTTATCTCACGGAATCCTCCTGACTTTATGATCACCTGTGCAGGAGGAGAAGAGGAAGCTATTCTCAGCCCCTTTTTACAGAAGAAATCGAAACTGCAAAAGATTAAATGAATTGCCCAAGGTCACCTAATCATTGACGGCAAGAACCTTCAGCTTCCAACTCTATCAACTTCCAAGCTGCCTAGACATAAATAGAAATGTCTATATTTTCCAGTTTAAGCTATAAACTGTAAGATGCTGTAATGCTTTGTTAGTCATGTGCACTTTGGGTGAGGATTTCCAGAACTTGTTTTTTAAAAACATCTGGAAACATCAAAAGAATAAGATTTTTAAGAGGGAAATTCATGATTTTCTACTGACATGTCAAAATGTAAATTTTAGGTTAAGATTGAGTATGTATAATTTATTCTTTAAACAGTCTGTGATCGTAAGTAAACTCCATTGAAAGTTTAATTACATGTTTGTTTTGGCCTCACTTAATAGGAATAAAAGTTTATTTTGTAATGCATTTTATAAAGTCAAGGAAGAAAATAAAATGCATACCACAGGAAACACACAAATAAGATGCCCTAGTACAAATGTCTTTTGAAATTCATTAGCTATTACTGATAAAGCTCTAGTTAAAACTATGCAATTAGAACCACGTGTGAAATAGTTGAATGTGAAATCAAGAGTGAAAGAAAAGATGCATGCTTTGCTTTATTTTGTCTTATTTTATTTTATTTTATTTTATTTTAGACAGTCTCACTTTGTTGCCCAGACTGGAGTGCAGTGGCACAATCTCAGCTCACTGCAACCTCCACTTCCAGGTTCAACTAATTCTCATGTCTCAGCCTCCTGAGTAGCTGAGACTACAGATGTGCAACACCGCGCCCAGCTAATGTTTGTATTGTTAGTAGAGACAGGGTTTCACCATGTTGGTCAGGCTGGTCTCGAACTCCTGGCCTCAAGTGATCCACCTGCCTTGGTCTCCCAAAGTGCTGGGATTACAGGCATGAGCCACTGCACCTGGCCGAGATGCATGCTTTTTATTAAGAACTAAAGTGTGTTATAATTGGGTTGAGTTTCTACCCAGATGGCCCCACTCATGCTGACATCTGCAAAGTGTATGTACAATTGTGTTGGGGTGTTATCTACTGTGGCTGTGTAGACATGTGTTATTCAGTTAAAAACCAAGACTTTGGAGTCCTTCCTGCTGATTCCCGCTAACACATGCTGGGAAGCCTCTGTTCTTCAGAGTAGGCAGAATCCCATGTGTTTCACTATTGGGAAAGATTTGGAAATCTTTAGAGTAGTTATAAATATATGGTCTTCAATATGAAATCAATAACTGAAGTGCAGATTCAAGGATACCAGAGTCAACACTAAGTTTGCAAGACAGTTACCTCTGAAATGCAAATCTTAAGAAAATGCTTCTTTTAAGTTGTGAAATGTCATGGTTGAATACATATTTTCATGTTATATTTATCTAATGGGAGTCATGCTCTAACTTAGACTTAATCAAAGAGAAATCCCCCTCTATATGAAAATTGGTGCTCAAGTTTTTTTTCTTAATTGACAAAAATTGTATAAGGCTGGGTACAGTGGCTCACACCTGTAATCCCAGCACTTTGGTAAGCCAAGGCGGGAAGATTGCTTGAGTTCAGGAGTTCAAGGCAAGCTTGGGCAACATAGCAAAACCCTGCCTCTACCGAAAAACAAACAAACAAACAAACAAACAAACAAACAAAAAGCCCTGCATGGTGGCGTGCACATATTTCCAGCTACCTGAGAGGCTGAGGTGGGAGGATCACTTGAGCCCAGGGAAGTCGAGGCTGCAGTGAACTGTGATCATGCCACTGCATTCTAGCCTGGGTAACAGAGTGAGACCCTGTCTCAAAAAAATTGTATATATTTATCATGTACAATGTAATGTTTTGATCTATTTATACTTTGTGAAATAATTAAATCAAGCTAATAAACATATTCATTACCTAGTATGGTTGCCTTTTGTGTATATGTGTGTGTATATTAAGAACATTTAAAATCTATTCTCTTGGTCAACTCTGTACAATAAATCTCTATAATTTATTCATCCCAACTGAAACTTTGTACCTTTTGACAAACATCTCCCCAATTCCTTCTGCCCTCCCCACCCTCTGGTAACTATCATTCTACTCTTTGCTTCTATGAGTCTGACTTTTTTAGATTCCACATGTAAGTGAGATCATGGTTCTGTGCCTGGCTTGTTTCAGGCACAAAATTATTCGTGCCTTAGCATGATATCCTCAGGTTCATCCAGGTTGTGGCAAATGAGATGATTTCCTCTTTTAAGGCTAAATTGTGTTCCATCATATACACACCACATTTTCTTTATTCATCTGTTGAAGGACACCTAAGATGATCCCATACCTTGGCTCTTATGAACAGTGCCGCCATGAACATGGGGGTGCAGATATATTTTCAATATACTAATTCCATTTCCTTTGAATAGATCCCCAGTAGTGGGATTGCTGGATCATACAGTAGTTCTATGTTTATCTGTGGTTTTGTGCCTGGCTTGTTTCAGGCACAAAATTATTCGTGCCTTAGCATGATATCATCAGGTTCATACGTGTTGTGGCAAATGAGAGGATTTCCACTTTTAAGTCACAGTGTTGACTTTGAACCCTGGAGTGGTGGACACCGGTGGCCCAGGCTCTGTGAGGCCAGGTGCAGTGGCAGCAAAGTCCTATGAATGGTAGGGTGCAGTGGTAGTTTGGACACCAGGGGACAGGGAGCAGTGCAATGTTGGCTTCGCTCCCCAGGGAGTGGGGAGCCTCAGCAGGTCACACTATGGAGGGCTGAACTCCAGCACTTAAGGGAGGTGGGTGCTGCTGCCATTTGGCCCAAAGGTTGGGTAATACAGCTCAGAGAAAGCTATGTTTCCTGGAGAGGGTGGGCAAAACACGGGCTTGAGTGCAGAATCACACCTGCTCCTCTGCACCAAATCACCAATTCCCTGGGGCCAAAGCAGAAGGTTGCTTCTGATGCCAAAGGGGTGCAGCTCCTCTGTGGGTTTGGATTCAGCTTTTCTGCTGGGCCCATGCTCTGAGTAGCTGGCAGCAGGGCACAGCAGCAATTGGGATGGGGAGATGAAGGGCCCAGGGTGTAGGGAGCTGCAGCAGGCTGACTGGGGATTGGTGCACTGCTGTGTGTGTGTGAGGATAGTGCAATGTTGGCAGAGGCTCAAGGATGGAGGGATGCAGTGGCTAGTGGCCCCCAGAGCAGGATGTACTCTAGCAGTGACTCCTGCTTCCAGATGGCTCAGTGCAGTAACAGCTTGGGTCACAGCAGTGGGGTACAAAGTGAGCTCCATCTCTGAAGTTGCTCCGCTGTGTGAACTGCAGGTAGCTCCACAGCTGGGCACAGGGCTTTTGAGGACTGCAGAATTCTCCCAAAGCAGACTGCAGGTGTCTATGACAGTGATGGGGCTCAGGAGGCCTCCTGCTCTTCTTTTCCCTCCTAGTTCTGAGTTCATCCTGGCTTGGGAGATGAAATGGTGGAAGAAAGACGTTTTGTTCCCCTCTCTCTGCGGCCATCCGGAGTTTCTATTCTCACAGAGTTTTTGCCACTCCCTTGCTGTACTCCAGTAATCTCCTTAAGTTAGTCTGGTTGCAATGTAGTTGTTTGTTGTTGTTTTGGTCCTTTTTTGTAAGGGAGCAAGTGTTAGGCACCTCTAGTCTTCATCTGGCCGATGCCATCTATCCTAAGTATTTTTTTAAATGCTATTGTAAATGGGATTTTTGTATGATTTTGTGTCCTGCCATTTTACCGGATTTAACATTTTAAATAGTTTCTTAGTGAAATCTTTGGGGCATTCTATATATAAGATTATGTCATCTGCAAACAGAACAATTTAACTTCTTTTCTGATTTGGATGTCTTTTCTTTTTCTTGACCAGCTGCTCTGGTTAGGACTTAGAGTTCTATGTTGAATGGAAGTGGTGAGAGTGGGCATTTCTTCCTGATCTTAGAGGAAAAGATTTCAGCTTTTCACTGCTAAGTGTAATGTTAGCTGTGGGCTTGTGATTTATGGTTTTATTGCGTGTAGGTACATTCCTTCTATATTTAACTTTTTAAGAGTTTTTCTGTTGAAAGTATATTGAATTTTGTCAAATGCTTTTTCTGCATCTATTAAAATGATCATATGGTTTTTGTCCTTTATCTTATTAATGTGGGTAGCATATTTGTTGATTTGCTATGTTGACATATCCTTGCATTCCAGGGATAAATCCCACTTAAACATGATCACTGATCCTTTTAATGTGCTGTTGGATTTGGGTTGCTAGTATTTTGTTGAAAATTTTTACATTTATGTTTATTGGGGATATTAGCCTGTAATTTTCTTTTCTTGTAATGCCCTTGTCTGGCTTTGGTACCAGGGTAATGCTGGCCCTTGGATTATTTCCTTCTCTTCAATTTTTTTTTTTTTTTTTTTTTTTTTTTTTTTTTTTTTTTTTTTTTTTTTTTTTTTTTTGAAATAGAGTCTTATTTTGTTGCCCAGGCTGGAGTGTAGTGGCACAATCTGAGTTCACTGCAACCTAACCTCCACCTCCTGGGTTCAAGTGATTTTCTCATCTCAGCCTCCTGAGTAGCTGGGACTACAGGCACAAGCCACCACGCCCAGCTGTTTTTATTTTGTTTTGTTTTGTTTTGTTTTTTGGTATTTTTTGGTAGAGACAGGGTTTCACCATGTTGCCCAGGCTGGTCTTGAACTCCCAGACTCAAATGATCCTCCCACTTTGGCTTCCCAAATTGCTGGAATTACAGGCGTGAGCCACCGTACCCAGCCTCTCTTCAATTTTTTTGGAGGAGTTTGAGAAGGATTTGTATTAGTTCAAGTATTTTTAATGTACAAATTTATTATGTGTTTTAATTGGCTGCCATGTTTTACAAATTATTAACTATTCATATTTTCTTTGTCAGACAACAGAAAAATCAGAGTTAATGGAACCAAAGAACATATTGAGTTTAAATCCAATCAGTGGTTTGGAGCAACAGTGAAAGCTCACAAAGGAAAAGTTGTGGTGAGTATGAGCCGTGGGCTTGTGCTGCTGCTTTGGAGTATGGTGTGCACTGCAATGTTTTAAAGCTCATGTTTAGGAAAGCTCTTTCCTATAGGAACATGTTAGACTTTCAATGATAAGCTTGTTGGCATTTTAAAAGAAACTGAATGCTTAAAATTAAGGAATGTATTTTAGTGTTTAAAGTTATCAGAAATAAAGCCTGTTTTCCAGAAAAGCAGTTAATTATTTTCAAATATTTCAAAAACAACTAAGAAAAGTAAAAGCTAAATCTTAAAGTGGTAAAATATTATACTGCTTAAGACTGACTTAGGGACTACTTAAAATCTGACCAGAAAAATAGGACTATTCCCATAAGGAGGCTAAGTTAATCTGCTTTGGTTTCATTGATCCTTTTCCACCGAAAGGAAAGCTGTCTTTCATAATTTTTAAACGGCTGACTGCATGATTCTCTGAGTTCATTAATACTTTTTAAAATAAAAACACTCATTCCCAAATAGATAATCTTTCAGCTTCAAAGTGCTATGACTTTATAATTCTATTATTTTGTTGTTCTGAGCAATGATACGTGTCTAAGTTATCAAGAAGCAAATGACTGTTGAAGTAATCTGGAAGTCTTTTTTAGTTTGGGGAATTTTTCAACCTATTGGCTTTAATTTCCTTACAACAATAAAGCAATAACTTTGGCTTTTAGGATTTGTTGAAAGCTACTTGAATTATGATTTAATAAGAATAAGTATCTAAAGGAAATGCCTTACTTTATTTAGTCTGTGGTTAACCCCAAAAAGATTTTGACATAAAACAGGTAATGTATAAAGTGTATATGGCCCCCTCTAGTTAAGAAATCCAACATTTACAACATAGTTTTGTAGGGTTGTCTTTGCATTAATACAAGTTTTACATTCCAGAATTGGTAAGAACTTTTAAGGTGGTATATGACTTATGGGACTTGCTGTTGAAAATTAACTCTGTGTAATAACTGTTTGGGGTTTAAAAAATCTTTTGGATAGTTTTGATTTTTGTGTGTGTGTCTTGAAATTTTATCTGTAACACATAATAGTTGCATATTTATTCAGTAATTGTAGAAATCCTCAAAACAATGGAAACTAAAATAATATACCATGTTCATAATAAAAGTGATTAATTTTTGGCATGCATGCATTTTCTAAAATATGTGATGGGAAATAGGATAATACAGAGTATATTTCAAGCTAAATTTTTTCTTTGAACACTGAAACTTAGCAGATTGAACATTTAAATTCTCTCCTATATGGTGTAATTTTATAACTGCAAAATCCTGCCTCCAGAAGTATCATTTTATATATCCAGGTACCATGAGTATACATAGCAGGTTTGGGTCAAAGCCTAAATATATCACATCAGTATGTTTCACATCAATGTGAAACTGAGCAGATTGAAAAAGAGAAACTTTTTAGAGCTAACATCAGACAAACACTGGAAAGCATTTTTGTGGCATGAAATGCCTTTTGGTGAAACAGAAGGTGAGGCCAGTTGGATGAGATCAGGCTACACAAGTGAATGCTTCATGATGTAGACTTCCCTGTGCTTTTGCATCTGCACCTTATGCTGAATTTATGAACCAGATAACTTGGGGAACCTAGAAGAGTTACAGAGTTTTGAGGTATTGGCCAAGACTTTATAATATATAGAGAGGCAAAACCAAACAACTAAAGTTGTAGAAGGGTAATTTATTTGACACTAGGAGTTGTCTTTACTAAAAGTAGTTATGCATTGGTCCAAATTACCAAGGACACATTTGGAAGCACAGACCACTTTCAAATTGGGATTTTTTTTCACTTCTCTGGAATTAAGTGTGACATAATACCATCAAGTTAGAAGGCAGGCTGGCAGCTCTGTGTTCTAGGATTCTGTCTTTAGAGATGAGTATTTGGAGAATCAGGTACAATATTTACAGAAGATTCAGGCAAGCAAAACAGAAGTCCAAATCATGCTAATGTTTTATACACGTTTATTTCCTCTCTTCATTCCTAACAAAATGTTATTTCATTTCCTTAAAGAGGATTTCCATACAATGCTCTTGTTAGAATCTAAACTTCTGCAAAAGCAGCCAGATCATGTTTTCTTGCTATTGTTTAAATCCATTTTTGCCCATAATATTCCTGATATTAAGCAAACTAATTCAGAAGCAGTTCTCTCTTTTCACCACAATGTATTCCTAAAAAGGGGGTCATAGGCAATGACATAAAGTATGTCTTATTTTCTCTAAAGCAACATTCCGAAAATGAAAAGGCATGGGTGAGGCATCAAATCAGTTTCTGATATGACAAATTATAAATCATAAAAGCAAAGATGTAACAAACAAATGCATCATCATTTGGTATTGTAAAATTATGTTTCAACTTCTATCTGATAGGCATGCATTTAATTCAACATGTTATACATCTATTAATCAAGTTTTATATGCAAACCTTCATATGTAAGTCCTGTAGGCAGTTAAATCAATTCCAAAAAAGGTTCCAAAGTGTGAGCAAATATTTGTACAGTATGCAACATTATTTAATTTACCACTCTATATGTTAGCTGGAAATAAGCCCAGGTCATTTGGTTTCTAACCCTTTGGTTATTTGCTACCTTAGAATGGAGAGGGCATTTACGAAATAATGTGGATAACTCTCCTTTCTCAAAAAGATAGAGGCCTTTGGAGTTTATCTCAATACATTTCTCCATAACAAGGAGGGCCAGAGACTTGAATTGCTTCACCTGTCGTGTTTCATGCCTTGAAATGCTTGCAGCTCATTAACATGCTCTCTTACTGACTTTCTGATCACCCCTGATAAAATTGCTAAAACAGGCATAAGATGCTTTTACTTTCAGTTTTGCCCTGAATAAAACCATGAAAGGAAAACCAAGCCAAAACACTGTGAAAATGAAGAAGTGCATCCAGATGAAAGTCATTGTTTAAAAGTCATAAGATGCAGCTTCGGTGATAAACTAGGGGGCGTCACAAAACAGAAGTTTACTAGCTTGTTTGCATCCTTTGATTTGAAAGTCATCTTTCAAAAACAATAATTAGACACAGAAAGGAACTTGTTCTCATAAGACATCACACTGATTAATTCACTGTTTACATGATCATTTGCTTTTATGTAGGTCCAATTAAAAAGAAGAAAAGAAATATTAGTTATTTGCTTTTAGGAATTATTTTCTGCTTGCCTTTAGGGGCAGAAAAAATTTAATTTCTATGGGGTCTAGGTGCTGTGGCTCTTCCCTGTAATTCCAGCACTTTGGGAGGCTGAGACAAGAGGATTACTTAAGCCCAGGAGATTGAGACCAGTTGGAGCAACCTAGTGAGACTCTATCTCTACAAAAAAGAAAGAAAGAAAGAAAGAAAGAAAGAAAGAAAGAAAGAAAGAAAGAAAGAAAGAAAAATTAGCCAGGCATGGTGGTGTGTGCCTGTGGTCCCAGCTACTTGGGAGGCTCAGGCAAGAGGATCACGTAAGCACAGGATATTGTGGCTACAGTGAGCTGTGATCAGGCCTCTGCACTCCAGCCTGGGTGACAGAGCAAGACCTTGTCTCAAAAAAAAAAAAAAAAAAAAAAAAATTTGTCAGAAAACTCCTTTTTTTGCATGTATTTAATTTTCACCAATTCTATAGTGTATTAACATAAAAAATTACTTTTGGAAGTAATTACCTCTGATGACCAAGGTACTCATTAGCATGCTAGAGGCCAATTTATTCACCCAATAATGTAACCGTTTGTTATACCAATAAATCAGATAAAACTATAGTATGAGAAACCTACAGCAAAAATGTATTTTTTTTTTGTCTTTGATGTTTCCTAGGCCTGTGCTCCTTTATATCACTGGAGAACTCTTAAACCGACACCAGAAAAAGACCCAGTTGGCACCTGCTATGTAGCAATTCAGAACTTCAGCGCCTATGCCGAGTTCTCTCCTTGCCGGAACAGTAAGCAAATTTTATTCCTTGAAAGTGACATTAGCTCAAGCACTTTTTTATTGTAGACAGGAGTGCAGGTAGGCTCAAAACACCATTGAAAACTTACAGGGTTGCAAGGAAAAAGCTTTGGGGGTAAGTAAAGATTTCTGTCAGCCTTATAGATGTCTTGATGTGACAGCAGGTCAAAGGCGTGGAATTCTACTGATCTTCTGTGTTTTAGAACACTTCTGATTTAAGATATTTTGCAGAATTGATTGGTTCCTTATTTTAGGCCATAAGGTGTCAGTTGCTGTTCAAAATTCACGCCCCGTGTCCTAAAGAATGCTGACTCCCCACTCTACTTGTTTATTGCTGAAATGGTGTTAGCTAGCATGGTTGGACCTGGGCATATGTTCAACTTGAGATTTCTGTCTGGCTTGTGTTCTCAATGGCTGTTTCTTTCTTTGCCAGCTGTGTATGCAGATTGTCTGCATGATATGCCTTTCTGCTTAAGAGGTTTAATCCTTTTTTTCAAAATGACCCTGTATACTTAGAGTTCAAATCTCATATGGCAGTTCCAGGAATCTTGCAGCCAAGTAGTCTTTAAAGCAAACCTGGGAGTGTCATCTTTGGGGTTTTGTGTTTTGATCATTTTATCTCTGTGGAATACCCAAGACTTGGGATAGCATGATGGACAGATGGATGGATGGATGCATGGATGGATGGATCGGTGGATGGGTGGATGGATAGATGGATTCATCTACTCGGAGTCCTTTAATTAACTCCTCCAGTTTTCAGTGTGCCAGATAGATCACTGGGATTTGTTGATAAGCAACCTATGGATTTTCATTCTTATTCTTGATAATCCACAAGACCATACTGGAAGGAAAATGTAGTAGAAAGAACATTCTAGTGACTGATTTCAGGATATTGATTTTAAAAAAACCACTAAATCCCAAATTAGCTTGATCTCTAAACCTATAAATTTTTCCCCCTTTGCATGATGTTTCTAAAATTCAATATTAATGTAGGGAAGATAATGATCAAATGTCATAAATAAATTAGAAAAAACAGATTAGTGATATTAGAGGGTTAACAAACAGGCTACTGAGATTTAGAAACCTAAAGTACTGGGAACGGAACCGTTTTTTTGTTGTTGTTATTGTTATTTGTTTGTTTGTTTTTGAGATAGCGTCTCACTCTGTCACCCAGGCTGGAGTGCAATAGTGTGATCATGGCACAATGTTTGTGATCATGGCTCAGTGTAGCCTTGACTTCCTGGACTCAAGCAGTCGTCCCACCTCAGCCTCCCAAATAGCTGGGACCACAGGCATGTGCCACCATGCCTAGCTAATTTTTGTATTTTTTGTAGAGAAGGGTTTTTGCCATGTTGTCCAGGGTGATCTTGAATTCCAGAGCTCATGCGATCCACCCATCTCAGCCTTTCAAAGTGCTGGGATTGCAGCCATGCAGCATCACACCTGGCTTGAACATTTTAACTCTGATGGCTTTTAGTGAGGATTTTTAACAAGGAGAAGATTATTGCTTTCTATTTGAAAATACTAAAGTAAATCAGACACTTCTTCAGATTACAAAAAATGTGAGCTGAATGGATAGTCCCTGGAATAAGGATTTTATTTTAAATAGCTTTAAAGTAGGCGTTTTTTGTAGATCATTGGACTGAAGTATTTATTCAATGCAGGATTTCTTTTTGTTTTTTTTTTTTTTTTTTTTTTTTGAGACGGAGTTTCGCTCTGTCGCCCGGGCTGGAGTGCAGTGGAGGGATCTCGGCTCACCGCAAGCTCCGCCTCCCGGGTTCACGCCATTCTCCTGCCTCAGCCTCCCGAGTAGCTGGGACTACAGGCGCCCACCACTAGGCCCGGCTAGTTTTTTTTTTTTTTTTTTGTATTTTTAGTAGAGACGGGGTTTCACCGTGTTAGCCAGGATGGTCTCAATCTCCTGACCTCATGATCCACCCGTCTCGGCCTCCCAAAGTGCTGGGATTACAGGCGTGAGCCACCGCGCCCGGCCAGGATTTCTTAAAACACACACACACACACACACACACACACACACACACACACACATTGAGCACTAAACTAACTCTTCTATGTTTAGGGAATACAGCAAAGAACAAGAGGAAAAAAGCCCTCTGTTCAAGGAACTGGCTCTAGACAGCAAAAATGTAAAGAAATGTGTTTATGATACAATGTCAGGCAGTGAAAAGTGCTACAAAAAATACAACAAGACAAGAAAGGAGGGAGAGACCTGTGCTGGGGAAGCCAGGGGAAGAGCAGCATTTTAGACAAGATGATAGAAAGAGATTCTTCTAGCAAATGATTATTGGAGTAGAGAGGAGAGAAACTCCCCAGACTCAGGCAACAACCAAGGTGAGGCCTAGTTTGTGTCGCGTTCCATTCAAAGTGCTGTGCTCTTGAATTTATTAAGAGGTCAGTATTGTTACGCTGAAGATAAAATCCCACAAACAATATCAAAGGAAATCCAAAATAGATCAGAAAAAGAATGGGAGTGGAGAGATTCATGACTGAACTTGTTTCATCAATATTTACACCTATCCATATCCTATACTCCATGCCTGTTCTGTGATATTGATCATGCGCTCACGGACAAGCGGGCTCATTCAACGAACAACAAATAACTCTAACTAAAAAGACAAGACCATCCTTCATATGCCTTTTGCCTTGATAATGTAGGATATTCTTCCAACTGCCATCAAGGATGATCTTCATAAAACTAGTCACTCCTTGTTCTGCCTTTTCACCTGACTACCTGTGTGGGATGTGAGGGCTCACATCAAAATACACCACATGAAATGTAGACTTCTAGGGGAAAAGTTTCAGAGTGAGTTTGAACCATTCTTTTTTTATTTTTACTTTTTTGAGGTGGAGTCTCGCTCTGTCACCCAGGCTGGAGTGCAGTGGTGTGATCTTGGCTCACTGCAAGCACTGCCCCCAGGGTTCACGCCATTCTCCTGCCTCAGCCTCCCAAGTAGCTGGGACTACAGGTGCCCGCCACCACGCCTGGCTAATTTTTTGCATTTTTTTAGTAGGGACAGGGTTTCACTGTGTTAGCCAGGATGGTCTCAATCTCCTGACCTCATGATCCACCCGCCTCAGCCTCCCAAAGTGCTGGGATTACAGGCGGGAGCCACCGCACCCGGCCTGAACCATTCTTCAAAAATGTACATTAATGCACATTTGCATCTTAAGCTGCACAGACACAGTAGGCTAATAGCTCAACAAAGATAGAATGGAACACATGTTGAGTTGCAGAATAGCTCAATAAACTGCCATGAATTCTTTCCTCTCTGCTGTATAGCCACAGTTTTCACATCCTCCTGGTCTCCCTATTCCTAGGGGTACTTCTTCCTCCTCACATCATCTAAGAAGCAGACTTTCCGTCATGGCCAAGAAGTTCACAGATCATTAACACAAAGCCAGCTTCTTCCTGAGCATATGGATGGTCAGTATCCCAGAACAGGAAACATCAGTAGTATTATTTTCAAAAGAAAATTTAAAGAAGCACCTCATGTTAATTTTACACCACAAACCCACTCTGCTGATATTGTCAGCCACTACCTGCTCATTCATATTGATCACCTGCCTATGGCTCTTATGGTCATTCATAATTCAGGGGGAGATGGTTCACACACACCCTTCCATTTGTTGGATAAGAAGTCAACAAATAGTAGCAAATTATCCACAGGCTTCCTTGGATTCCTGAGTTCACTCTAGGACGTAATTATCAAGTTCACAGATGCTCTGAAGTCCCAGGAAGAAAGATTCCTTCAACTCCCATAAATTATGATTCAACAAGGAAAAAAAAAAAAAGACTTTGTCATGGAAAGAACCTCATGCTCTATTATAATTACCACTTACAATAAACATTTGGAGCTCATTATTTTCTCAGTGTATTTTGTAAAAAATGAATGTTTTCTCTTAATTGTTTTCAGCCTGCTGTTTTAAAGCAGTACTTTCAAAGAATGGTTGTGTTTCTTCCCTTTCGAATAATTTACAATCTTAAAATAAAAGTCAGGGTTGAATTTAAAAGGGATTTTAAAGGCTTGTGGATGGAAAATATGTAAGAACATGTATATGAATACATATAGGTTCAGAGTAATATCTCATGCATTCATATATATTTCTAGATGCATATAAATATTTATACTTATGAGCTTCTAGAAAACTGCTACTCAGACATTCCAAATTATAGAGATGAGCTTTTAGGAAACTTTATAGGATTCATGATCATAAATCATGAAATACAGTTGTGAAATAAGGAACAAATTTTGTTAAAATACAGTGCATGAGGTCAAAAAGTGTTTTTAAAAATAAAGGGAGCATCTGTAAAAAATTGATGATGACAGTGCTAAAATTAGCTAAGTAATGACAAAAGGAAAGAAAAAACCAGGAGACATTCTAAGGGAAGCTGGAAAGGCCAGGTCCATCTCAAAAAGCTTCTGAACAGGCACATGCCCAGTCATCAGTACTTCTTGTGATGACGTGTGTTTCCCTTCCCATCCTCTTATTTCAGTTTCCACTGAGGAATATCCTTGATAAGAAATGATTTACATGTCCAAATCTAACTATGCAGGATTGAAATTCCCTCTACTTAATTCACTACATTTTGGCTATTTTAGGCCTGTTAGGAGTTGTAGAAACTCTTTTAAAGTACAGGTTACAAGTAGTAAATTCCTGGTCCTAATGCCCTACAGACTTTTGATAATAGCCTTGAAATCATGGTGTTGGTCTGCCTATACTTTACAACTGTACCATGAGGTCCTATTGGACAATGAGTTAGTGAGTCATATTGGATGGACAGCAAGATAAGCTACTACTAGAATTTTGTCTTTTGTGAACACTAGCATTGCAATGTCCAGTGAGACTGTGACCAGAAATGCAATTTCCCAATTTACCCAGCTTATTATAACAGGATAATTAATTTTATTATTATTTTTGTTTGTTTGAGATGGAGTCTTGCTCTGTCACCCAGGCTGGAGTGCAGTGACATGATCTCTGCTCACTGCAACCTCTGCCTCCCAGGTTCAAGCGATTCTCCTGGCTCAGTCTCCCAAGTAGCTGGGACTGCAGACATGCGCCACCGTGCCCAGCTAATTTTTATATTTTTAGTGGAGACAGGGTTTCACCATGTTTGCCAGGATGATCTCGATCTCTTGACCTCATGATCTGCCTGCCTTGGCCTCCCAAAGTGCTGGGATTACAGGTGTGAGCCACCGCGCCTGGCCATAATAGGATAATTTAAAATTAAGTTCCTATTAAAGAGCATAACAATGGAAACGCTTATTGGTGGCCCAGAAGATGACATCCACAAAGGTCATCTTGCACTGCTCCTTCTTCCTCAAGGTGTCACCTGTTGGGAATGACAGACCTGCCTTCACTCATCACGAGGGGGCAAAGGAGAGACACGTTATTGCCTCATGGGAAATTTGGAATATAGTCAAAGATAGAGATTTTATTTCTTCAAATGAACATGAGTCATAAGACCCAATATAGTAGCCAAAAGGGATGTTATTCCTGTTGATCTTACTAGAGAATCACAATGATATTTGGGGTAAGAAAATAGATGGAAATTTGTTTAATAAATGACTTGGAATACATTTAAAAAATACACATAAAACACATATTGATCATTTTTAATTTAGAAGGTTCCAGAGGAAATAACATAATATCCTGAATTGGTTATTAAAAAAATATTTCAGGAATGATGATATTATAACATGTATGTATTTTGATCATTCTAGGCAATGCTGATCCGGAAGGGCAGGGTTACTGCCAAGCGGGATTTAGTCTGGATTTTTATAAGGTGAATTATTTTGGTCTTGCAGCTTCTAATATTTAATCTGATTGCTTTTTTTTTACCCTCTGCCTCTCACTCCCACACCTCAAAGCCACCACCACCACCAAAGAAACAAAGAATCTTAAGGAACATACCTAGCCTGTTTGGGCAAATTCTTTCTAAAAATATTTTCTGTTCACTTTTTATTTTCATGTAAATAACTTACGTACATAGCAGCCTATTAAATAGTAGAGAAATAGACATGATGAAAAGCAACAGCCTTTCTTCTTACCCTTTGTGGCAATAATTTTTTAAATGAAAATCTAAAAAACTCAGTAAAGAAATGTTTCTTAAAAAGATCACAGGAATCTATTCATTTTTTGTTAACTGTAATTGACCAGTTACATTTAATATTAATATTAAAATTCACATATCATTCACAAAATTAAACAGAGATGTTCAGTAAGAATGTAGAGGGAACAGATTCTGTGGTTTTGAAAATAGTATAGAAAAATTTCATCAATGTATAAACTGTTTACTGTCTTTTATCATACTTTTTATCATTACTTTTTTGTTTTGGTATTTTCCACTGAGAGTTAAAAATATGAGGCATGAAAGGTGAGGATGTAAATTCATGAGAAAATGTTTGTATTTGCTAGTCTGGAGTGTTTGCTCTTTCTCCTGAGAGGGAGCAGGCATTGAGGATGTATGGAAAAAAATAGGCATTACTATGGCCTTGAAATAAATTGGAACAGAATTTTTTTTATCACTGAGCCTCAAAAGACCATGTCTGCAGAACTGCACAGCATTAAACATGTTGATATTTTGCTTGTCAGAGGCAATGCCCAAAACCAGAATTTATCTCTCTCAAGGGAGAGAGTTCAACTTACTTAATTGAGTGAAATTAAAATTATTTAATGTGATAATTCACTAAATAATTGAAAACAAAAGAGGAAGGAAAATGAACTGCAGGCTTCAGATAGAAGGGTCTCTTTTAAAATTGCTTTTATGTGTAACAAATTGTTAGAGCAATGCTTATTAACAATGATATATCACCCTTTAAAAATGTTCAGTGTTTCTTTTCTGATTATGGTTGCTGTTGCTGTTTCTGTTTTGTAGAATGGAGACCTTATTGTGGGAGGACCTGGGAGTTTCTACTGGCAAGGTATGTTCTGTTGGCAGAGCAGAAAAGCACATTTACTGTTACCAACAGAAGGATAGGCCCAGAAGTAATGTTAAATGTTTACTTTCTGTTACCTTAATTTTATATCCTTATTCATAGTTTCTCAAATGAAGCATTATTTGTTGTTTTTGCTTTTAATATTTTATTTTAATTGACAAAACAATTGCACATGTTTATGGGGAACATGTGATATTTTCATACATGTATATGATGTGTAATGATCAAATCAGGGTAATTAGCATAACCATCACCTCAAACATTGATCATTTGTGTTAGGAACAATTTTTTTTTTTTTTTTTTTTTTTGTTGAGACGGAGTCTCGCTCTGTCGCCCAGGCTGGAGTGCAGTGGCCGGATCTCAGCTCACTGCAAGCTCCGCCTCCCTGGTTTACGCCATTCTCCTGCCTCAGCCTCCTGAGTAGCTGGGACTACAGGCACCCGCCACCTCACCCGGCTAGTTTTTTGTATTTTTTTTTAGTAGAGACGGGGTTTCACCGTGTTAGCCAGGATGGTCTCGATCTCCTGACCTGTGATCCGCCCGTCTCGGCCTCCCAAAGTGCTGGGATTACAGGCTTGAGCCACCACGCCCGGCCAAGGAACATTTTAAATCTCTTCTAGCTATTTGAAAATATGCAATAAATTGTTGTTAACTGTAGTCACCTTATAGTGCTATAGAACATAAGAACTTATTCCCCCTACCAGGCTGTACTTTTGTGTCCGTTAACCCATCTCTGGCTATACCTGAATCTCTATTCATCCTTTCCTCTAGGAACCACTTTTCCACACTCTACTTCAGTGAAATCAATTTGTTTAGCTTCCATGTATGAGTAAGAACAAAAGCATCATTTCGATTTGTATTCTCATTTGTTTTGTTTTTGTTTTTTCTGATACAGAGTTTTGCTCTTGTTGCCCAGGATGGAGTGCAACAGCATGATCTTGACTCACTGCAACCTCCACCTCCCAGGTTCAGGCAATTCTCCTGCCTCAGCCTCCTGAGTAGCTGGAAATACAGGTGCACGCCACCATGCCCAGCTAATTTTTGAATTTTTAGTAGAGATGGGGTTTCACCATGTTGGTCAGGCTGGTCTCAAACTCTTGACCTCAGGTGATCCACCCGCCTTGGCCTCCCAAAGTGCTAGGATTACAGGCGTAAACCACTGTGCCCAGCCCGTACTCTGTAATGTAAATGATATTTTTAAATACTCTTGCAACTTAACAATTCATTTCTCCATCAAGAATGTGTTGAGGCTCTGCCAAGCTCTGTGGTAGATGCTGGGGATACATTAATGAGTAAAAACACATTATTCTTACTGTCATGGAGGTTAATATCTAGAGAATAACAGGCATTAATCAAACACTCACAGGGGTACCCGAGAACCCCCAACTGTGATACACACTCCAAAGCAAAGGTATTTGGTGATGGGGCTGGGAGAAATTAGGAGGCTTTTCCAGGGTGGCTGTGGATAGGTGTGTGTTGTCCTCTGACCACCGGCTGACAGGGAGCTGGAATACAACCTGTGTTCTGCTTACAGAGCCATGAACCCAGGTGCAGACAGCATCTGCCCAGAGGAAATGACGTCTTCTAATTCTTGCTAAGGTGCTGCATAGGCCAGCGGCAGCGCAAAGGTTAACGAACTTGGAAAGCAAGCAACCCTGAACTGAGATCTGGACCTTACGTAGGAGTTACATAGGTGAAGAGAGGAGGGACCATGTGCAGATGTTCTGTGGGAGGCAGGAGGGCAGTGTGGGTGAGAACAGAGGAAAGTCAAGGTGACCAGAGTTAAGAGAGTGAGGGAAGAAGTGCTTGGGTGGTATGGAGTCCCTAATGTCACAAAAGAATGGATGATGTGAAATTAACACAATAATGTTAATAGATGTTAATTTCACATCATCCATTCTTTAAGTTGAAAAAACGTTGGATACAAAGGATTTGCTGAAAATTTTCCATAGCAATGGCACATAGAAGCATTTTGTCTGAGACATAGAAATTTAAAATTTTATTCAAGTTTCACATTGCAGGCTTGCAGTGCATGCTAAGCTGTTTTGTCTTCATTCTACAAACTATGGGAAACCACTGGGAGATTTTAAGAGTTTAAATAGATGGCTTAGGCTAGAGTAAGAAGGTGTTGTTTGTCCTGAGTATAGTGACAAACTACGAAATGAGTTTAAGCATGGAGTGCTACAACTGAATTTATGTTTTGAAAAGATCATTCTGGCTGCGTTACAGAAAATAGATTGAAAGTTGGCCAAGGTGAACTATCAGCAAAGTAGTTACAAGGATATAAACTACTTTTAAGTTTATCAGGTAAACAAGCTGTATAAGTTTCAGGTAAAGATGTCTGTTTCTTAGAGCGACGATGGTACAGACTGAAAAAGAAGAGAAATTTGAGAAACACTTTGGAGGCAAACGAAGCAGCCTAAATGATGGGTTGGATATATGGCGGTAAGGGAAGAGGTGGTGAGGGAATGTTTCTGACGCCTGCTACTGAATGGCTGTAGGTGGGTGCTGTTCACTGAGATAGAGAACACTGGAAGAGGACAGGTTTGGAGCGGGCTGGAGAGGGAAGAAGATGAGTTTACTTTTTGTTCTGTTGGGTATGAAAATGTTTGAAATACCTAAAGGGTTTCACATAAGTATTTAGGGCTTAAGCTCAGAAGACATCTAAAGTGAAATATAAATTTTCATCACTTGCGTACTGATTTTAACGAGGCCACGGGTATAGATGGGAGGCCTAGAGAGAGAATACCGAGAAGATTCTGTAATTTGGGCTGTAAAGTTTAGGATAGAGTAGAATCTGAGATTAATAGTTGAGGGAGGAATTTTTTTAATGGAAGAAACTTGATCATGTTTAAAAGTCATTGAGAAAGATCCAGGAGAGATCGATTTATGAAAAATTTTTTTTTTTTTTTTTTTTTTTT
>NW_016803312.1:341376-365815 GCF_001698545.2 Rhinopithecus bieti
TTTTTTTTTTTTTTTTTTTTTTTGGTGACGAGTCTCACTTTGTCACCCAGGTTGGAGTGCAGTGGTGCAATCTTGACTCACTGCAACCTCTGCCTCCTAGGTTTAAGCGATTCTCCTGCCTCAGCCTCCTGAGTAGCTGGGACTACAGGTGCCTGCCACACCTGTCTAATTTTTGTATTTTTAGTAGAGACAGGGGTTCACCATGTTGGTCAGGCTGGTCTCAAACTCCTGACCTCATGATCTGCCCACCTCGGCCTCCCAAAGTTCTGGGATTACAGGTGTGAGCTACCACACCCAGCCGATTTATGATAAAATTATATATAAACTTAATGTTAAGCTCAATTCATGCATATACAATTATAAACATCAAATAATTAACATTTTGGTATTTAAAAATTACTTTGCAAACTGTAAAACTATATATTTTGCACAACAGATGGCTACAAAATGAAAATTATGTTTATGGAGGGTTTTCTAATTCACTTGGTTTATTTCACATAATCTATTCTTTTCCTTAAACTGAAAAAATGTCTGAGACAAATGATTTGTTAAAAATTTGCCATAGCAATGGCATATAGAAACACATGTTTGAGACACAGAATTTAAAATTGTATTCAGTTTTAAGATGATAATGTTTATAGACACAGCTAAAGGAAACAGCAAAGACAGTGTGTATGTGGGATGGAGGAAAGAGAGTCTTTAGCTCTTACCCAGAGACAACTGGCAAATTCTACAGTGTTCAGAAACTCGTGTGTAAATACCATTGTCTTAATAGCAGAATAGTCATTTCAGTCCCAGTCACTTGGCAATATTTATGATCTGGTTTGACAGTTTTATTCTTTTGTGGTCCTCCAACAGAAAGACTGTGGGAATTATGTGTGAAATCCCAAAGATTAATTTGGCTTTCAAATTGATGTTAAATGATAGTCTTTTGAAAGCATTTCTTCAGCTTTCTCCCAAAGAGCATGATCTCACACTTTTGCCTTAGATGTCCATGGTAAACATGGGAATGCATAGAAATTGCAGCGGAAATTGCTGGCTGTCTTTTAGATACTTGTCTACCCCAATGCCATATTTCAAGACTTCTGAGAGTGACTTTTGAGAGAGATTAGTCAAAGTTCTTATCATATCAATGTTGGTGCCCATGGATTTCTCTTTTGCTGAATTTTGGATCTCATTGGACCTAGCTGCTTCCCATTGTTGTAATTTTATGCTCTCTCTATATTTTAGCAAGAAAAGCAGATGGCTCAAAGATTTTGTAATTCCTTCGTTTAACTTAGCTGATATATTTTATTATCTATTAATCGGATACGTGATTTAGATTGAACACAGTATCTATACTTTGCAAGAATACCAAAAGTTTTATTAGAATGCCAAAGGAAACGTTGGTTATAATGTCTGATATCCTACTAGCAAAACCATATGACCTTAGAGAATGCACTCTAGCTCTTTGGGCCTCAGTTTCTCCACCTAGAAGAAGCTGTATTTGACTAAATGATCTCAAACCTTCCTTCCAGCTGAAATATTTCAGAATAAAAATTACATCATGGCTGGGCGCCATGGCTCACACCTGTAATCCCAGCACTTTGTGAAGCTGAGGCGGGCAGATCACAAAGTCAGGAGTTTGAGACCAGCCTTGCCAATATAGTGAAACCCCGTCTCTACTATAAATACAAAAAATTAGCCATGCGTGGGGTCAGGCGCCTATAGTCCCAGCTACTCAGGAGGCTGAGGCAGGATAATCGCTTGAACCCGGGAGGTGGAGGTTGCAGTGAGCTGAGATCACGCCACTGCACTCCAGCCCAGGCGACAGTGCAAGACTCTGTCTCCATGCTAAAAAAAAAAAAAAAAAAAAAAATTACATCACATAAATTTGGCCTACAAATTTGGCCTCCACTCTTAGATATTTTTATTATTTGGAGGTGGAATGTATATGTTGAAAGCAGCAGGAAGACCAACAAAATATTGTAGTTCATCTCGGGTCTTCGGTCAGAATGGAAAGTTCTACCTAGCTGTAACTAACTCTGCCTTGGAGTTCGAGTGGCAGGCAGGAAAATTCATCATCAAAAAAGCAAGCAATTCCACCATAGCTTTCAAGGGAATGTGTGTTTGCCCAGGGAAGGCCTGCCTCTTGCATTCATTCAGTTAATGTACTAATTTGTTTAAACACAGGGCAAGTGATCACTGCCAGTGTTGCAGATATCATTGCAAATTACTCATTCAAGGATATCCTCAGAAAACTGGCAGGAGAAAAGCAGACAGAAATGGCTCCAGCTTCCTATGATGACAGTTACCTTGGTAAGACCCATTGCCCAAGACATTTGTGGTTTTTCAAAAGACAAGCATAGTAAATGCAGATCCAAGTTTTATCCCTGGCTTATCCGATGTTATTTGGCATCTTATACAAATGTTCTTTTATTAGAGTAGACTCGATTTTTCTTTTCTTTTTAATACTGCTATTTTTTCCAGCCACGATGTGTAATACATAACTTAAGCAGCTATTTTCTTGGCTCCATAGCAGTCTCTTCCACGTGAACTATTTCACCAATAGTAGACACTACATATTAGCAGGGCTGCTACCGGTGTGACAGGGACAGCATGATAGCAGCCTTCTCTAGTTAACAGAGCTGCGTAAAAGAAGTTTGAGTTGCTGAAATATTCTCAAATTGTACTATGTACAAACCACACAATGTCATTTTACCACTACTGTTTCCCACCTTTGGTATCCTAGTGGCCTTTTGATTGCTTGATGAATTTGAAAAAGAAATGTAGCTATGTTTTGTCAGTGTAGCCAGCACCTCACTTTAGAGCTAAATGAAATTGTGGAAAACCATCATGAGAGGTGTTAGAAAGTAGGTCTTGCTGGTGACCAAAAATAGCAAAACCTGAGCCCAAAGGAAATTTTTCAGAGTATTCTGTCTGATTATTTTCAATCAGCAGCTCTTAAAATGCAACAGCCACCATTTACACTCAAGGTGGATTATGAAGTGTCCATGCTTTTAAAAATTGACCTCAGAATCTCTCTCTCTCTCTTTTTTTTTTTTTTTCCTATGCTACTACTTAAGTAGTAGATAATCTATTATGCATTCAAGATTTAGTATAAAAGTATTCCTTTCGGTGTGATTAATTTTTCCTTTATAGAATCTTTAATCTTTATAATATTTGTAGAGATTTCTAAATAAAGCAGTACCATGGTAGCCCTTTCACCTTTTCTAGATATAACTAATTTGGTTAAGTCATTAAGTGTGATGAGTTTGTTTCTTTCCTTTAAAACAGGATACTCAGTTGCTGCTGGGGAGTTTACTGGGGATTCTCAGCAAGGTGAGAGACACTGTTGAGTTTAAATCACTTATAAAGCATGGGGAAATGGTAAAATGACAAAACGTTTTTCTACCAATGTGATTTTATTTGCCATACAAAAGGTATGTTAATGGAATCCCAGAGTGCCTATAATATTTTGTAGAAAAAATACTTTGGTACAGCATTTTAAGTCTCAAATAATTTCATAAGAATATCAACTGTATAAAATCTAGTTAAGCAATAAAATATTAGGGCCATAGACCCATGTTATGAATGAACAATATAGATGATTAAAAGCCATGCTGTTAGTGACAGATGAAATTTGTGAAATTAAGATCCCATTTTAACTTTCATTTCTAGTGCCTCTCATATTGGACATGTCCAAAATTACTCTCCCCAGCCAACTCCAATCCAACACCCCAACCTTACTTCCTTTTTCCTCTTTGAACATACCCAAACCCCAAATAACAAAACAAACGAATCCCTATCTCCTATATCTCCCTTCTGTCCTGCCTTCTCTACTTTGCTGTGACTGTTGTCTACTGGGGCTGATGAACATGAAATAATTAACACAGAATACCTAATTAAATTATGATAAGTGCTAGGATAAAATTCTAAACATAGAGTAAGGAAAGCTTCGGTGTTAAGAAAACATTTGAATAGAGCCTGGGATGATGAGGGCGGGGTGTCAGACAGACATAGGCCAATTTCTATATTCTAAGGTGTGTGGAAAATGGGGGTGTTCAAGGACCTCAGTTTGACTGCCATACTTTAATAGTGAAATGAGATTGGCTTCAAGAAAGGTCTGGGCTCAGATTATGTCCAGTTTTACGGGTCATGGAAACGATTCTGGGATATATTCATCATGCAGGGGAGAAGACATGAAAGGTTTCAGCTGAGGAGTAAATATAATCCAATTATGCTTGTAATCTAAAAGAAAAAAAGAGAACAAATCACACTGGCTCCCTATGTAGATTTGATTGAGAGGAGAGTAAGGAAAAATGGTATCATGTATATCACTTCTCTTCATGTCTACCTCCTTGAAGGCAAATCTATGTATTGTTATGTATTGTTCTTATTTATCTCCTTTACAAAGACTAGACCATGTGTTGCTCATATTAGACTCATATGGGAAACAGCCTGACAGAAATAAGTAGAATCTTTGGAGTCAAGATCCACATAGGTTCAAGTTCTGACTTCACAGACTCTCTATTCCTTAGGATATGACAACCTCTCTCGTTCTTATTTGCTCATCTTTAAATAACGCTAATACTAACTAACTCAAAATAATGTTCTGAAGATTGCATGAGCGAATGCATGAGAAATACTTAGAGGCAAGGCAGTAAATGAGAACTTTTACTTAACTGGTAATATTTATTGAATGGGTCAATCATCAATCAGTATTTACCATTTTCCATCTTGTTTCATGTGAACACTGCATTTCACTCACGCAAGTGGTTTAATTCACAAATAATTAAGAGTAAATGAAATACGGTCACCTCTAGGAATCATCACAGATCCTTTCATAGTTTTGTGTTAAGGTAGACAAAGCAGAAAATCATAAACAAAGTTTTGCAGTTCGGGTTGAAGATCATCAGGTTTTATTTTTTCCTTTGAAAGAACATTTTCTTTTAGGTACAAACTAATTCATAAAGGACTTGTCCTTTCATTATGTCTTCTTCAAGGTATTAAAAGGCAGTATATTGTAATGCTTAAGAGCCTGGACTCTGGAGCCAGACCTCTTGGGTTTAAACCCTGACCTCACTACTTACTATCTCTGTGACCTGGGAGAAGTTACTGAGCATCTTAGTGCCTCCAACTTTTTTCGTTCCTAAAATAAGGATGATGATGCTAATAGTATTGTCTACCTCATAGGATTCTTGTGAGAATTAAATGAGTTAACTCTGTGTATCCATAAAACAGTGCAAGGCCTGATATCTAAAAAGCGCTGTTGGCTGTCACAAGAACCATTGAATTAGGAACCATCAAAGATAGTATTGAGTAACTAGTGCCTTGAGAACAGGTCAAATCTAAAAATCACTGAAAATTTTACAAAGGAAACTGTAAAACATGCTAAATTATTATTTCTTTAATATGGCATTAGGAGTATTGTTGGACTGGGTGTGGTGGCTCACATGACTGTCATTCCAGCACTTTGGGAGGCCAAGGTGAGAGAATTGCTTGAGCTCAGGAGTTCTATACTAGCCTGGGCAACATAGTGAGACCTCCTCTCAAAAATACAAAAATTAGCTGGGCATGGTGGCATGCACCTGTAATCCCAGTTTAGGAGGCTGGGAGGCTGAGGCAGGAGGATCGCTTGACCCTGTGAGGTCAAGGTTGAAGTAAGTCATGATTGCACCACCGCACTCCAGCCTTGGGTGACAGATTGCGACTTCGTCTAAAAAAAAAAAGAGTCTTGTTAGAAAGCTCTCCAGAATAGCATTCAGTTTTGATCCAATAAAATAAATAATGATGCACAAGAGTACATTGTAGGGAAAGATGGTAGAAAACAGTAGTGATTTTCCCTCAGATCTCAGAAATGGATTGGGTTTTAAGTGTTTTGAGGATATCTAAAAGGATATTTTGTATTTTGAGGATATCTAAAATATCTAAAATAAAATAAAAAGTGTTTTGAGGATATCTAAACTATTTAAAATAAAGTATCTAAAATAAAATGTCTGAAAATGGATTGTGTTTTAAGTGTTTTGAGGATATCTAAAATAAAAGCACTATCGAGGAACATCGCAATCAGCTCACCAGATCACTACGAATCCAGGACTGTGCGTGTTCAAGATTTACTTAATTAGACAACAGGGAATAAGAATTCTATTTTAAAAAAACAGTGAGCACTTCAATGTCCTCAAGATGATGGGCTCTTAACATGGATCCTCCCACTGCTGGGTGGGACATGGATGGGCTTCACTGGATCGGAACCCCTAAAAATTACATGCAAGATTTGATTGTGTATAATTTTTCTGGTGAGAGGATCCATAGCTTTCTTCCAATTTTCATACATGTTCATGACTCAAAAAAGGTTAAGAGCCTTTGTTATCACCTTAGAGTGAGATGTAGTGAACTAAAACCCAAGAAAGTAATCTGTCCCTAACCAAGTCCAGGAATGTAATTTGACGTGTTGGAAAGAATGTTGACTTTGCTGTCAATTTTCAACTTGTACTACTCACCAACTATGAGTTCAACAGTGATAGAACCTTTCTAAGCTGCAAATGAAGGAAATAGTTTTGCTTCTCACTAGTCAGTATGCTACTCAAGTCATGTGTTCCCAGGCCAAGGATCTAAATTTTTCCTGATTATATTGATTACTTAAAATCTTCTGGCCATGTACAGTGGCTCAGGCTTATAATCACAACACTCTAGGAGGCCAAAGCAGACAGATGACTTGAGCGCAGGATCTTGAGACCAGCCTGGGCACCATAGTGAGACCCTGTCTCTACAAAATAGACAAAAATTAGCCAGGCGTGGTGGCATGCACCTGTGGTCCCAGCTGTTCAGGAAGCTGAGGTAGGAGGATGGCTTGAGCCCAGGAGGTTGAGGCTGCAGTGAGCCATGATGATTATGCCACTACACTCCAGGCTGAGCAACAGAGTGAGACCCTGTTTAAAAAAAAAAAAAAAAAAAAAGGTCCTTCTGAAGATTTCACCTTGAATTATCGAAAAGAAGTCTCCTATTTTCCTTCCAACTGAATACTTTTGTAGTTGAGTGACAGTTCAGACTTGCATTAGACCCCAAGCAATTAAGCTGTCCTGATCATTTATTAAAAAATTAGGAGCATCTTTACTCAATGTTACATTTAATAACTCCTTAGAGTTGTGGTCATATGAGATTGCAGACTTCACCGTTACTGGGTGGGATGACTGATATTTTAAAAACAAAATTCCCGATGTTTGTGGGATGGGAGAAGTCGTGGTTGCCATGTTTCTCAAATGGCCCAATCCTCTAGAATCTGTCCTCACCCACAGGCCTGACTCTGAAATCATTCAACCCTATTACATCTGATTGTGGTTTGCTTTTAGTGTCAGGAGAACTTAATTTATACCAAATAAAGATTATTGAAAACTGGACAGGGTACTACCAGTTCCGTCAACTTTCTGGCAGTCTATCCAGATTGCTTAGTTTTTCTGAACCCTGTTTTATGATTCAAGAGCATGCTTCCCCTGTTCTCCTGCTGCTGTAGATGAATCATCCACGTTCCTGTCCAAGGCTCCCCTCTCTGCTTCACACCTGATCCCATTCCCTCCCTTGACTCTGAGATGGAATCAGAACTGTAATATTTATACTAGTACAAAAGATGTCACTATAGTAAAAGCTGGAAGAATCACAGTAAGAGGTCTAACTTATAAATCGCATGCAGACCCAAGAAGCCAGGTTCATGATCTAGAGACCAAAGTGCAGAGAGACTCCCAATGAAGACATAAATGTCAAAGTATGACAAAGGGGTAGGACCTCTGTTTTTCTGTTTTCTATTATCTGGAGAAGAAACAAAAGTAAACGCAAAGCCCTGGCTTCAAATTTCCAACCCTCTACACCAGCAATCTGCGACCTTTTTGGTACCACGGACCGGTTTCACGGAAGACTATTTTTCCACAGATGTAGGGGTGAGGGATGGTTTTGGGATGAAACTGTTTCACCTCAGATCATCAGGCATTAGTTAGATTCTGAAGAGGAGCGTGCAACCTAGATCCCTCACGTGCACAGTTCACAATAGGGTTCACGCTCTTGTGAGAATGTAATGCCACGGCTGATCTGACAGGAGGCAGGGCTCAGGCTATAATGTGAGCAATGGAGAGTGGCTGTAAATACAGACGAAGCTTTGTTCTGGCTCACCTGAGGCTCACCTCCTACTGTGTGTGTGGCCAGGCTCCTAGCACACCACAGACAGGTACTGGTTGATGGCCTCGTGCTTGGGGACCCCTGCTCTGTTATGATAGCCACTCATTTAAAAAGCACTGTCTTTACCACTTATTTATTATATGGTGTGTGGGTGTGTGTGTGTAATTCCCCTTCTGAATGACTATTTTCATCCCCAGAATTGGTTGCTGGAGTTCCAAGAGGAGCACAGAATTTTGGATATGTGAGTACTGAGAATGCATTATAGGAATAGGATATTTTCTTGTACAGATGTTCCTTGATGGAATTACGTCCCAATAAACCCATCAATTGAAAATCCTGTAAGTTGAAAACACATTTAATACACCTAACCCACCGAACATCATAGCTTACCTAACCTACCTTAAACATGCTCAGAACACTTACATTAGCCCACGCGTGGGCAAAAGCCTATTGTATAATAAAGTGTTCATATCTCAAGTAAGAGTATCATATCGCATATTGCTAGTCTGGGAAAAGATCAAAACTCAAAATTCAAAGTATGATTATTACAGAATATGTATCACTTTTGAACCATTGTCAGTTGAAACATCATAATTTAAGGACCATCTGTATATGCAAAGAAATGTTTCATTTTGTGCAACTTTTAAGTCTTTTAACACTTCCTTTATTAAGGAGTTCCTCCTCCCAATTCATCCTGCTTGCTTACCAATAAGGAAGGAAAACAAGCCAGATTAGATTTGTTCTCATCCATGTGCAAGACCAGCTAGGCAACTGACGGACCTAGTGCAAAATGAAAACACAGGGCCCTTGTTCAAAAATTATCAAAAATTTCAGGACAGCAACAGCAGAGCATTAAACCAAGTGTGGGACCCATCTAAGCACAGGGTCCTGTGTGACTGCACAAGTCACATACCCACAAGGCTTGTCCTACCTGTGGGTATAATCTGAGAATAATTGTGGAGGATGCCATGGTTATGATCAACACCTTAATATGTCTCATACAGTAGAAATAAAAGCAATTGTTATTTCAGTTATTTTAATTAATTGCATTATTTCATTTTATTGTAAATTTAACTAATTGTAAATTTATTATTTGTTTCCTACGACTGCTATAACATAGAATCACAAACTGGCTGGCTTTAAACAACATAAATTTATTCACTCACAGTTCTAGAGGCCAGAAATCTGACATCAAATTGTGGGCAGGACGATATTCTCACCAGAGCATCTATGATAGGAGGGTTCTCCTTGCCCCCTTGCAGCCTCTGACAGTCCCTGGCATACCTTGGCTTGTGGCAACATCCCACCAGTCTCTGCCTCCATCCTCGTGTGGCCTTCTGCCCTCTGTGTCTACATGTGTCTTCTCCTCCTTTCATAAGGACATCAGTCATCAGATTTAGAGCCTATCAAGATGATTTCATCTTGAGATCCTTAACTAATTTCATCTGCAAAGACCCTATTTCCAAATAAAGTCTTACTCTGATGTTCTGGGTAGATATGAAATTTTGGGGTGATACTATTCAAACCCGTTACTGCGAAATTAGGAAAAGCAAATAAATAAATCTGAAAGAAAACTGTATTTTAAATAAAGTTCATCTTTTGCAAAAGTATCTAGAAAGCGTCATGTTTGGCTAAGTAGAATTAAAAGGAATATTTTGCCTTGTGAATAGCATTTTAAAACCTAATTTTTCTTGCAAAGAACCATAATGATCAATTTATAGTAGCACAAGAACAGAAATGGATTTAGACAAAAATCCTGGTTAAATCAACCGATCATCAAGTTAATTGCTCTCAATATTCTTTAATTCAACTTTTATTTCTCCAGCTCAGATTAATAAGCATGCGTTTTGTCTGAAAGCATCCTAGACTTAACCATAAAGAAAGACTTCAATTGGCTTTTTTTTTTTAATAAGATCATTCTGTGGGCTTTCATTTTGTTTCACATTTAGCTAACCATTTATCACACTTTACAAAAAAGTTTAAATGATTCAAGTTGTAGTTTTAAAAAAGGGCTCCAATTCTATGTCAAATGGTGTAACCTGTTTAATTTCTATGATTTCAGGTTTCAATCATTAACTCTACAGATATGACGTTTATTCAGAATTTCACTGGCGAACAGGTAGAGACATTTTAATATCAAATAAATAAAATCACTCTGGGTTACCAGTAGACTATAATATTGATATCAGTTATTCATCCATTCAACAAATATTTAATGAGCAGCTACTATGTACTGGAAACTCTCCTAGGCACTGAGGATGCAATCGTGTGCATCAGACAGTCAGATCCCACCCAGCTCTCAGGCAGCAGTGAGGTGGCAGGGGATGGAGAGAGACAGTTCATTAACAAGCAAATAAATGTTCATAATTTCAGATTGTGAACCATGATTTAAAGAAAATAAAGCTGAGTGATATACAACGGGAGGGAGGTGGCAAGGAAGCCCTTGGATGGGGTGATCAGGGAGGCCTCTGAGATGCCAATGTCTGGGCTGAGATGTGAATGACAAGACAGAGCCAACTATGTCATCTTATCTAGAACCTTCCAGGCAAGGGAAGGCTAACACGAAGGCTTTCAAACAAGAACTAGCCGGACATGTGTGAAGAGCAGAGTGAAGACCACAGTCTCTGTAAGCAAGAGAGACGTAGGAGCTGAGGACGGAGGGGATGGGGACTACTCATAGAAGACTGGTGGGGGAGGTGGGCGGTGTTTGGGATTAGGACTTTTTTTCTAAGAAACCGGGAAGTGGTTTTGTATTAACATGAATCTTTCAATAGTCTATAAATGCCTGAAGCTTTTGATGTAAGATATGGGAAGAATGTCTCTGTAAAAAGGGCCTGAACTTCTGCAGTTGACAGATGAGACTTCCAGTTCCCACTGCACCACTCATGAACCGTGTGAGACCACAGGAAAATTACCTGACCTCTTTGAGCCGCTTTGCAAAATAAGAATAAAATGTTTCTCTTCCAAGCTCCTTTGAAGAATGAAATAAATCAAGGCTTATAGATTACTTAGAAGATTCCCTGGGACATAACAACTCTTCAAGAAATGTTAATTCCTTTCCATCCCACTTCCTGTCTCCCGTCTTTTGACTAAACAAAAGCCACTAAATTCCCATGTGCCATTAAATCTTCTATAATTTGAGATGCATGTGAATACATGTGCTTATGATGATCACAAATGATTGCATCTCTATGTCTGTAAGATATAGATTCAGGCCTCCATGTTTGAATGCAGGACAAACCTAAAATGAACTCCTTGTGTTTGTAACTTATATGTGACTATTTACGAACAGAACTACACACTTAATTTTAAACTAAATATGAACAAACTGTGGAAGTAATACATTTAAAATTAACCATGTTAATTTAATTTGAAGAGGAGAGAAAAATCGATTGTCTGGAGAAACAAATTCAGTTCACAACTGGCTTCCCTTAGATGAAAGTACCAACTCGGTATTTAAAGAAATGTGGGTCACACCTGTAATCCCAGCAGTTTGGAAGGCCAAGGCAGGAGGATCGCTGAGGCCAGGAGTTCACGACCAGCCTGGGCAACATAGTGAGACCACTGTCTCTGTTGAAAAAAATATGAAGGAAGAGAAATCAGCAGATTCAAAAATAAGCACAAAATGATTTTGACATCGTTTTGCTATAATTTGGGGTTTTAGTCTATTACTCTGACCTTTTCAACAAAGCATTTTACATCTCCTGATGTTCTTTTGGAAGGTTTAGAGAAGTAAGACTGAGATGAGCAGGAAGTTGAATAGATATTGAACAACTATTTCAAACAACTATTCCTAAGTGGTGGTAATTAATAAGTGAATGAGAATCTAGCAATGCTTCTCCTTTGCCCAGATTTCTTTACTTTTTATCATTAGAAACTTTTTAAACATTGCTAAATTTAGCCTTTCTGTAACTTCTTCTCCTCAATACTACCTAGTTCTGTAATCCTGAACCTCAGAAGGTGATAAATGATGAAATTTCACAAATGATGAAATTCCTCTGAGTGAAGGCCACACACTGCCACATAAAGAAGAAGAATTTCATGATCTATGTTTGGAACAGAGAAAAGAGGTGCAAGAATTGAGTTGTTAATTCAATTAATGCCACTTGTTAACTCGTATATTCATTTTCTCTGCAAAGAGCATTTGGCACTTGGCACCTACTTTGGTCCAGACACTGCTCAGGAAGTTCAGATAGAACAGTAAACAGACCAAAGTCTCTGTCTCCTGGGGCACGTGCCTTCTAAGGGATTGCGTGTTCATTAAATGAGGGCATGATAGGAAGCTACGTCACCTCAAACAATGCATGGCACACTATGGAAGCAAAATTGGCAAGCTAAAACTATGGGTCAAATCTGATGAGAGTATAAATCCTGAAAAGATTATAAATCCAAAAACAGGTTTAAAAAGCAAAACTGCAGAGATAAAATAGGGGGAGGCTGGGCGCAGTGGCTCGTGCCTGTAATCCCAGCACTTTGGAGGCCGAGTGGATGGATCACCTGAGGTCAGGAGTTTGAGACCAGCCCAGACAACATGGTAAAACCCCATCTCTACTGAAAATACAAAAATTAGCTGGGCATGGTGGTGGGTACCTGTAATCCCAGCTACTTGGGAGGCGAAGGCAACAGAATTTCCTGAATCCAGGAGTGGAGGGGGTGTTGTAGTGAGCCAAGATCGCGCCACTGCACTCCAGCCTGGGCAACAGAGCGAGACTCTATCTCAAAAAAAAGAAAAAAATTAAAAATAATGTGGAGAGACTGCAGTATACTAGGTACACTCACGGAAAGGATTTCGGAGCTTTTGTTGACTATGAGTACAATACAAACTGACACTGAGATGTGGGTTCCCCCAACATGAAAACATTTTATGCTTCCTCTGAAGCAGGAAGCGTAAATCCTACCTAACTCTTCTCTTGTCGTCAGCACACTCACAAGTGTCATCTGTGTTTTGGTACCACATATCATATCTCTAACACAGAGAGGTTGGATGGTGAGCCAAGTGAAAATATTTTATTTTGAGACAGGTTCTCTCTCTGTCACCCAGGTTGGAGTGCCGTTATGTGATCTCAGATCACTGCAGCCTTGAACTCCCCAGGCTCAGGAGATCCTCCCACCTCAGCCTCCCAGTTAGCTGGAACTACACATGCCACCATGCCCTGCTAATTCTGTTTTATTTTTTATAGAGATGTGGTCTCACCATATTGCCAGGGTTGGTCTTGAACCCCTGGACTCAAGTGACCCTCCTGCCTAGGCCTCCCAGAGTGCTGGGATTACAGGCATGAGTTGCCGCACCTGGCCTGAAAATATTTTCATACAACATCATATGGAAGTGGAATTAGATTTCTTCTGTGAGATCTGAGATTGCAGAACTTGGTGGGATTAAGTGCTACAAGTGATGGAAGAGCCAGATTTAGCAGTGAACATTCCGATAGCTGTGTCTACCAATTAAATGGGCTGATTGTTGAACATCCCCAGAGGGTGTCCAAGCAGATGTCAGGGTTATTATGGGGAAAATTATTCACTGGGTCAGGGGTTAGGCTAAATGAGGCAAAAGGACCCTGGCAACTTCCAGGAGTCTACAAATTTAAATGCAAAAATGTACCACAATGAGATGAATCTTTCAGGAATAATGGAGACATGACTACAAAACTGACTGTTTGGACACAGAATGTCATCTCCTGATTTTCCTTTGCAGATGGCATCTTATTTTGGATATACCATTGTCGTATCAGATGTTAACAGTGATGGGTAAGTTTATAGACCTCTGTCATATACAATATGTTACAGTCATTCATAAAGATGTTATATTTTCCCTTCACAAAATATATCCTTCCTTACTGCCTCAACAAGATAGAGGCTCTCTTGTTCTCAACTTACTTGGTTCAGGACAAGGAGATGCATCTATTAAATAATTCTCTGTCATCTGATTTTGTCCTTATGGAGATTTTCCACATCTGCTGCTTCTAGAAGAGGATTATTTTATTTCGTTTTATTTTTAATTTTATAAAGTCTTCAGTCATTCAAAATTCATAGCCATTGAGGACATGCATCTATTTCTCTTTACTCCTAGAATTTTCACCTAGCGTGTGATACGTTCACAAAACATTTGCACATAAATGGATTTTTTTATTGCTTTAAAAATGTACTATACTAGTAACAGCCATGGAGAAGATGAAATTGTTATTTTTCAGATTACAGTAGTAAATTACAGTTGAACATGGACCAAACAGCACGGTGAATTTTGGTTGCGTCCAAGTCATTACTTCAAAAATAAATAATGATTAAATAACCCTTTGATTCACTAAAAGGACCTGACAGGTAAATTAATGAATCGTTAAATTAAAAAACCATTAGATTGAGATGTATTGATTATCCACCCAAAAATATTATTGGATCATCCACCATGTTCCAAGCTTTGTTCCTGGTGCCCAGAATACACAGGTGAATCAGACAGGTAGAGTCTCTCAGGGAGCTCACGTTTTCACAGAAAGCAAATATCTGAAGAATACTTACTTTGTTCTGGGCAATGTGCTAAGCACTTTAGCTATACCTTTGCTAGATATTTTCTGTGACCTTCATATAGCTATCAATGGACTTTGTATTAATTGTGTCAAGGCATTTGACTGGAGATAAATTTCATACCTTTTGTACCTGTTGGGAAATATCTTTCTATTATTCTTTCATTGAACATAAACTTGTCGAACATCTACTATGCACTAACAGGCACTGTTCTAGGTGCAGAGAAATCCATAACTTCATGAAGATTATAGTAGAGTTAGGAAGGTTCATGTTACAGACAAAAATTAAATGAGTAATGACTACGTGAGATGGTTATAAGTACTATGGAGACAACAAAAACAAAAGGGTCGAAAGCAACCAAGTAGCTGAATACATAAACAAACTCTGGTACATCCTGATAATTTTTATTCAGTGCTAAAAAGAAATGAGCTATCAAGCCATGAAAACACACAGAGGGGCCAGGTGTGGTGGCTCATGCCTATAATCACAGCACTTTGGGAGGCTGAGGCAGGTGGATTCCTGACATCAGGAGGTCGAGGCCAGCCTGGCTATTATGGTGAAACCCTGTCTCTACTAAGAATACAAAAAATTAGCCAGGCATGGTGGCAGGTGTCTGTAATCCCAGCTACTTGAGGGGCTGAGGCAGGAGAATCCCTTGAACTTGGGAGGCTGATGTTGCAGTGAGCTGTGATTGCACCATTGCACTCCAGCCTGGGCAACAGAGCGAGACTCTGTCTAACACACACACACACACACACACAAACACACACACACACACACAGAGGAACTTTAACTGAATATTGCTAAGTGAAAGATGCCAGTCTGAAAGATCTACATTCTATATGATTCCAATTCTATGACATTCTGGAAGAGGCAACACTACAGCAACAGGAACAAGGCAGTGTTTCCCAGGGGTTCTGATGGAGGGAGTTATGAACAGGTGAAGAACAGGATTTTTAGGGCAGTGAAACGACTCTGTATGATACAGTAATAGTGGATATGTGTCCTCATATATTTGTTAAAACCCATGGAAGGTTTGATACCAACAGTGAATTCAATGTAAACCATGGCCTTTGGTTGATAATGACGTATGAATGTAGGCTTACTGACTGGAACGAATGTGCCCCTCTGACATGATGGTGTGGGAGGTTGCAGGTTAGGGAGAGGGTAATGGGAGAATTCTGTACTTTCTGCTCAAATTTGCTTTGAATCTAAACAATCTAAAACTGCCCTAAAAAATAAAGTCTATTCATTAAACTTGTTAAAATAGAAAGAGAGGGGAGATAGGGAGTATTTGAAGGGATGCAATCCCCAATTGGGTAGATCATGACGGTCTTGGGGTTAAGATTCCAGCTAAGGAAACACCTAAGGGAGGTGAGGACCAGCCATGGTCATCTAAGGGGGAGGGAGGAAGGAGTGTTCCCTGTGGAAGAACAATAGGTGCGTATTCCCTGAGGCGGGAGCTCCAGGCATATTCAAGAACCAGCGGAGAGCTGTGGAGCGAGAACCCCAGGGAACTGGATCGTGAAGGTGTGCATGTTACTGCATTTACTCCAAACCACTGCACACAGTGCACACAAACTCTGCCATGGACTAGAACAAGTCCATTTCCAACTTGTTACAATGTCCTGTGAGCCATGGGGATTCCAGGTGAGCAGTACCTGCTCAGGCTTCGTGTTATCAGCTGTGCTCTGTCTACCAGCTCTAGATGGTCACAGAGCCTTCTGGAACCCTACTACCATGCACCAGGGGAGGCAGGACAGCGGCTTGGAGGGCAGTGAAATGAGTCTGTCTAAGCAACAGCAGTGGAGGGAGATGGCAGTGCTTGCACTCTGCATGTATTTCAAAGTTAGAGTTGAATGCCAATCTTATCCTGAAAGAAGTTAATTTAAAAATAAATTGCCTTCATCTTCAGTTATTTAAGTTGTAAAAATAGCTGACTTGGGAGGCCAACGTAGGCAGATCATGAGGTCAGGAAATCAAGACCATCCTGGCTAACACAGTAAAACCCCTTCTCTACTAAAAATATAAAAAATTAGCTGGGCGTGGTAGCGGGCACCTGTAGTCACAGCTACTCGGGAGGCTAAGGCAAGAGAATGGTGTGAACCCGGGAGGCGGAGCTTTCAGTGAGCTGAGATGGCACCACTGCACTCCAGCCT
Organism: Rhinopithecus bieti; assembly: GCF_001698545.2. Lineage (NCBI taxonomy): Eukaryota > Metazoa > Chordata > Mammalia > Primates > Cercopithecidae > Rhinopithecus > Rhinopithecus bieti. Next base: position 358,200 of record NW_016803312.1, read on the forward strand.
GGGTGACAGAGCGAGACTCCATCTCAAAAAAATAAAAAATTAAAAAAAAATTTTTAAGTAGCTATTAGGACTGCCATTCAAGATTTCCAACTTAGGTGGACTGTAATTGTAATCACAGCCTTTTAGTCGTTTGGAAAGAAAATAGCTAAAGAACTTGAAGGCCAGACATAGCATGCCATCCAGTTTTTGTAATGCTTACAAAAACAAGATTTCTAAAAAAGCTTCAAAATCTCAAAATCAGGGCAAAAAAAAAAAAATCCCACTGTGGCCTTTCATATACGCACAGACACATTTCTCCCCACTGACGGTCACACAAGCAGCGGGGGCTCTTCCCCTGCTGTACGGATTCACTCCGTGTGTTCTCTTCCACGGGCCACTCCTGTTTTGAATCCTCAGGACTTTGCCCAAGTTTTGCCTTATGCTCTGCAGGGCACCGTCCTTCCTGGAAACATGCGCATTCTAGTCTATAGTGAAGTTTTGTGACAATGTTTATAGTACTTTTTTTTTTTTTGCCATGTGAAGGAAAAAAATATTGTGAGAAAAGGACCTCATTGGCTTCCTGTTGATCAAAATAATATGGTAGTAACAAACACATAACTGTTTTAAAGTAATAATTTCCTTCTTGATGTTCTTCAAAATTGCTATGCATACTATTTTTTTTTTGTTACATAGTATTTTCTGAATTCTTTAGAGTACGTTGAAGGATATTTGCATTAATTTACTAACGCCATTCATAAAGGTAAAGTGTCCACAGATTCTCAGTATATCATTTGCTGTTTTTTTTGTTTTGTTTTGTTTTGTTTTTTTTGAGACGGAGTCTCGCTCTGTCGCCCAGGCTGGAGTGCAGTGGCCGGATCTCAGCTCACTGCAAGCTCTGCCTCCCGGGTTTACGCCATTCTCCTGCTTCAGCCTCCCGAGTAGCTGGGACTACAGGCGCCCGCCACCTCGCCCGGCTAGTTTTTTTTGTATTTTTTTAGTAGAGACGGGGTTTCACCATGTTAGCCAGGATGGTCTCGATCTCTTGACCTCGTGATCCGCCCGTCTCGGCCTCCCAAAGTGCTGGGATTACAGGCTTGAGCCACCGTGCCCGGCCTCATTTGCTGTTTTTAATTACTTAGATGTTATGTAAATTCAAGGTCCTGGTATATATAAGTATGCTCTGGAAGTAATTGAGACTGGCCAAAGAAAGGTGAAAGACAGACAACTCAAGTGAAGTCTGAAATTACAACAAGAATGACATATATATAATATATTTCATAGGGTTTAAAAAATCACTTGGCTAGGTCATTGCTCATGGTTCAGGAGTCAGGACTTCCCTGCAAACACACATTTATGGGATTGAACCAGACTCTCCTTTCCCCAAGCTGGAGATAGTTAAGTACATTTGTGCACAAGGCTATCTAGTGAACATTGTTGGAAAACATATATTCTTTGAAAAGTAGGCAACAAAACAAGGTCCCTAAAAGAGCTCCAAAATCTCAACATCAGAAAAAAAAAAAAAAAAAAAAAGACAGCGTCAGTAAGTGACCAAATAAATTAACTGGTAGAAATTTTCCCCAATACTTTTCTATTAAGAAAAATTCTCCCAGTATGATTGAATGGACAGCAAACATTTAGACTTAACAGTTGTGTGCATGCTGGTTGATGGTTAATACTATCAAGCCTGTGACAGTTTTGAAAATATAAACAAGCTGTAGAAATTATCTTCAGTTTCGCTATCTTAAGACTTCCATTACTATGAACTCTGTCAATGTCAGCTTTGTTAGGAATTTCTGAACAAACTTGTTAACAACAAATGGAGATGGTATTTTTCATCTCGTGCCTAAACAAGCAAATTTGTTTTCATTTCTTATGGCTTTTGAGCCTTATAGTAGTTATACTACTTCAGAAATTCACTGAATTACAATTTAATCCATTGGATACTTTCTATACTGCCATTGTTTCTAACCTCTGCAGGACCAAAAGGAGCCAGATTTAAACAGATTCTTAGTGGTTAACTTGAGAATAATTTACAGAAAATCCAGTTGAAAGGAAACAGCTTAGGGAACTATATTTTTATGCTAGATTTAGTGCAAGTATGTTCATTCATACAGGACATATCATTATGATTGAATTAGGTAGAAAAATCTAAAAAATTAAACCATAAAGAGTTTGTAAATTAATTTCTGTAATGTAACTGAAGTGACATTAGTTCTTACCTATCAAACAATTAGGTTGATCTGATATCTACTATCTAGTCCACTACTCTGTATTCTTTTAATAAATAACTAAATTCTGAATATTAGTCATGAGCATTAGCATGCAACGTGTACTACTGGGGAAAATAAAGAAACAGAAAAGTTTCTATGTTAAACCAATACATGGCTTAGCCTGTTTTTTGTTGCTATAACTGACTACCGGAGACTGGACGATTTATAAAGAAAAGAAATGTATTTCTTATACTTCTGGAGGCTGGAAGTCCTAGGTCAAGGGGCCGTCTCTGGTGAGGGCCTTCTTGCTGCTGGCGACCCTCTGCAAAGTCCTGAGGAGGTGCCAGGCATCACATGTCGACGGGGGCAAGAGGTTCCAGCTCTGTATTCCATTCCTCTTCTTATAAATTCACAAGTCCATATTAGGGCTCCACCTTGATGGCCTTATCTAATCCTAATTACCTTCTAAAAGTTTCACCTCCAAATGCCATTAATACATGCATCTGAAGATTAAGTGTCCAATACATGAAATTTGGGGGACACATTGAAAGCATAGTAACTTATGCACACTGTTGGGTTGCCTATAACATGAACCCGGGTGTGTGATTTTTTTTTTGCTGCCTTCATAGTTGTGTCTTTTCCAGAGTGTCATGCAATTAGAATCATACAGCAGGTAGCCTCTTCAGATTGGCTTAACTTAACAATGTACATTTAAGGTTCCTCCATGTCTTTTGATGGCTTGATAGCTTATTTCTTTTCATTGCTGAATATTATTACATTGTATGATGTACCACGATTTGCTTATCCAGTCACCTATTGAAGACTGTCTTGGTTGCCTCCAAGTTTGGGCAATTATTCTATGCACATTTTTGTGCATATTTTTGTTTGTATGTGTTTTAAATGCATTTGAGTAACTGCCTAGGTGTATAATTTTGTGATTGTGTGGTAAGCCTTTGTTTAGCTTTGTAAGAAACTGCTAGACTGTCTTCCAAAGTGACTGTATCATTTTATATTCCCATTAGCAATTAATTACAGTTGTTCTACATCCTTGCCAATGTTTGGTGCCATCAGCATTTTGGATTTTAGCCATTCTAAGAGATGTGTAGTTGTATCTCATTGTGATTTTAATTCACAATTCCTAATGACATATTATATTGAGTGTCTACTCATAAGCTTGCTTGCCATCTATCTTTTTTGATGAGGTATCCATTCACATCTTTTGCCCAATTTTTTTTTTTTTTTTTTTTAAGATGGAGTCTCACTCTGTTGCCCAGGTTGGAGTCCAGTGGTGCAATCTCGGCTCACTGCAAACTCTGCCTCCTGGGTTCAAGTGATTCTCCTGCCTCAGCCTCCTGAGTAACTGGGACTACAGGCACGCACAACCATGCCTAGCTACTTTTTGTATTTTTAGTAGAGACGGGAGTTTCACTGTATTGGCCAGGCTGGTCTCAAACTCCTGACCTCATGATCTGCCCACCTCGGCCTCCCAAAGTGCTGGGATCACAAGCATGAGCCACTGTGCCCGGCCTTGCCCGATTTTTAATTGGCTTATTTTCTTATTGTATATCACGTACATATAATATTGATTGTAACAACATATAGTCTATAGTATGTGATAATGATATATGTTATTGTTACATATTTTTTCTTCATGGGGTTAATTTTTAAGAATTCTTTGTACATTTTACTTTTACAATTATATTTGTTGGAATGCCCCTGGCACCAAGCATGTCTAGACACTCACTGTACCCTCACTCTACTCAGGGACACTTGGTTTGGCTCACAACACCTCCACCTGGAGAGCCCACCTCAGGATCCCACCCAGGTTCAAAGCCATCTCCTCCATGGAACCTTCCTTAGTTTCCTCCAAGCACCCAGGCTTTCCCTGGTCCAGGTTACCCAGAATTAATTTCATTGTCTCATATTATTTTTCCCAATCTGCCTTGTTTATAGTAATATGGGTAGTCATTTAACCTCATTTGTACGTTATTAGGGAATGAATTGGTTGACCTAATAGTCATCATTGCATTAAAACCACTTATCAAAGTACCTTAAACATAGGAAGAACACAGGATGTCTTTTGATTCAGACTGAAGACAATAGATAAATACCACAAGGAAGGCCAGAAATTGGAGAGAGGGTAGGTCAGAGTGATGTTGGAGTGTCTTGTAGACTGCTCAGATCTTAAAGAAAGTTTCTTGTTCTCAGTAACTGTTCCCACCTCATCCCTGACTTTTGATATAAACTATATTAAAGATGTATATGAGCCATTTGATATGGAATCTGTTATTAATGTATGTTATTTATACATATTACTGATTTTGTTATTAATGTTATTGATATATCTTAATTTTTAGGTATTAATATATTCATATGAATATAGTATTGTTTCTTGACCTTTATATTTATATAATATACTCAATTTATATAATTAATTTTATATATTTCATACATTAATGTATTAATATACATTGTTATATATCCTTCATATACATGATTATAACTAAATTATATTAATAATATTTTAATCAGTTTGTTTGGCAAACTTCAGCATATTACCTAATCTACATGGGCATAAAAGTCAAATGCAAATATATGTTCCTGCCTCAGGTCACACTTGAGATTACTGCGTCTGCCAAGACACTGCAACTGTAGACAAACTTTAGTAGAGGCCATTAATTTAGGTCAAATTATATATATATATATAAATTTTGGTTGGTGTGACTTTTAAAATTTTAAAATACAAATCATACATTATACATTTTTAAAAAATCAAATCACTTAGAAGGCTTATAGTGAAGTTTCCCGTTCTAGTCCTCTTCCTGCCCACCTGGCTCTCTGAAGGAAACACCTGTAACCACTGTTTTATTTTTTTCTCCAGGTGGTTATATCTTTATCTCTAAATAATTTGCTTGAATATCTCTTGAAATTTTTTTAACCTTGAAAATTACGTATTAGGTTTTTGCTATAATCTACGTATGCAAAGAATATAAATTTTTATTTGGGCTGAGAAGTTGTTTGCTACCTTTCTAACCAGCTTGATACACCTCTCTAATCTCCGTTTTATTTAAATTGAGCTAACAAAAGGAAAGGCAAGGACAAAATTGATTTTAAACATTGCTGCATAAAAACTGAATAATTTAAATGTACAGTTATATTAATTGCAGACAAACTCTAATCTATTTTTACAAAAGCTATTTTGTTCTTTCTCGATATGTTTTCTTTGTGTAAGTACAGGTTCTGGAAATGCACTAAAAAGCTGAAAATGGTGAAATATCTGCGGTTTTTTTTTAAGTAGACATTTTTAACATAGCTAAAATGTTCAGTGTGATAATTTAACAACTCTTATTTTCTTACAGCATGCGATTCCATAGACGTAACAAAGCAGTGAAAGCAATCTGATGACTGTAAAATAACCCTCAGAGAAGGAAAAGTACCAATGGAAATGTACTAGTCTAGTTGATTACAAATACACCCAAAATGACTCTCCTCTCTGCCAGTGCGCTGAGCTGCTTTCTTTGATCCTTACAGACTGGATGATGTCCTGGTTGGGGCACCTCTCTTTATGGAACGTGAATTTGAGAGCAACCCCAGAGAAGTAGGGCAAATCTACCTGTATTTGCAAGTGAGCTCCCTCCTCTTCAGAGACCCCCAGATCCTTACTGGCACTGAGACATTTGGGAGATTCGGAAGTGCTATGGCGCACTTAGGAGACCTGAACCAAGATGGATACAATGGTAACGTAAACCAAAGCATGGAAGTCATTTATGTGTCGTCACCACTGCATAAAGGAAGCCATGCTGGTTTTAAAGTATTCAGTATGGTGTGTGTGGGTACAGTTATTATTATGACTGATTTTTAATAAACTATCACAAATCTCAAGGCAGCTTTAAGTTTATACGTTTTGACTAATATAAATATTACACGGAAATTTCTCTTCTCACCTTTCTGAAAATTTTTATTTCAAATCTCACAAGATTACAATGCAACACAGAGGGAAAATCTGTAACATAATTTGCTTCAATCCTAAATGTAGTATCATTGATCTCCTTGTAGAAGACACATTCCGTTATCAGAAACTTCAGAAAAACCTCATTAAGCAATGTCAAAACCATACTACCTCAGAGCTCAGTCTTCAGAGCTCCGGGTAATGGTTTGAGGGTATTACTACATTTTGAAAACCTCTAAATGGATTTTAAGAGACATTGGAAGGCTACAGGCACTCCTGGTTACAATAAAAATAAGTACCTTTAGGTGTCTGCGAACTTCAAAATAACATCTCAAATGTTCGACCTTAGACTTCTCTACTTATAAGTGCTGTTTACTCGCAGAAATATTTCTTATTAAATTTTAAGAATTAAAACTTTAAAGCCAAAGTTAATACAGAAATAGTCCCTGCTCTGAAGTCCAAGCAATTTTCTCACGTTTGATGTTGGCGATCCTGTAATAGTTCTCAGTAGTGGCAGGAATTATTTTTAAAATTGATGTTTGGATTTGGCGACTTAAAGATAGCTAGGAAACCTTCTATATGTCAAGACAAATAAACACATGTTGATATATTAGCAAGTATCCTGGCTTCTGATTAGCCTATATGGTTTATATATAGGTTATGCTGAATTTTAATTGGCATGTAAGCTTCACCTTAGTTTCAATATTTGCAACAAAGTAGTGTTAAACTCCTAGCTTAGGCTTTAGTTTAGAATTTATGAAACCCCTCCAAGTACCGTCTCTTCAGAAAAACACACACCTTCACACAAAATTTTGCATACATTTTCAGGACTTTTAAGTTAAGAACCAAGTATAGCGAATTTCTTGATTGAAGTCAAGGAAGTAAGAGGAACTTGCTCTAACAAAGTAGCCTTGGAAGTATTCACATCAGATTAGTATTCATTAGTATATTTGGCAAATGTTACTGTACTCATACATTCTTTGAAAAAAGCTCTCAGCAACATATGGCTAGTAATTTTTAAAGTACCATAAAACAAAGTACATGTAAAAAGCTTATGGTTGCAGGGAAATTTTTGTAAAGACAAGCTTACCTTGAAGTGACTTGCTGCTTTCTGAAGCTGCTCTATTCCTGATCACTCAAGTAAAATAAACAGTGCTAAATTATCTATGGAGTTGTCTTTTAAAATCATAGTTTCTTCTATTTGTCTTTTCTCTCAAGCCTTTAATAGTATTTTTAAAAGATGAAAGAAGCATTCTAAATGACATAAATGGAGGTCCTAGCTTCTCTGAGCTTTGGTGTCCTTGAGTATATAAAGCAGGTAAAATAATGTCAAATTCACTGAGAGTAAACAAGGGGATGGGAGTCAAGGCACTGACTTAGAGAAAGTTAAGAAAGTGGTCCTTTTCACCCGACACAGGACAATATCTTTATTTTCTACAAAAATCTGAATTTTTAGATTTTTTTTTTTTTTTTTTTTT
>NW_016803312.1:366134-397345 GCF_001698545.2 Rhinopithecus bieti
TTTTTTATTTTTTTGAAACAGAGTCTTTCTCTGTCACCCAGGCTAGAGTACAGTGGCGTGATCTTGGCTCACTGCAGCCTCACCTCCCAGGTTCAAGTAATTCTCTGCCTCAGCCTCCCGAGTAGCTGGGATTACAGGTCCCCACCACCACGCCTGGCTAATTTTTGTGTTTTTTAGTAGAGACGGGGTTTCACCATCTTGGCTAGGCTGGTCTTGAACTCCTGATCTCGTGATCCACCCACCTTGGCCTCCCAAAGTGCTGGGATTACAGGTGTGAGCTACTGTGCCTGGTCTAGATAGTCTCTCTTTACTTGTTCAGAAAAAGTGGATTTATCAGTCTCATTAACGTCATGAAGACTGAGTCTCGATTTATTCAGTCTTATCCACATGTACCCAGGAAGAAAGAGGAACAGAGCGAAAAATGAAAACACATGCTGCAACCCACCGTGGGGACTAAGATGCGAATGGTGTTATTAGAACTCTTCTTCAAATACAACTGGGTACTCATGTTTATTGTTCAGGAACAATCCTGACAAAACATGTGGAAGGTAAATAGCATATCGATGTGAGTCAGGTGACACTCTCCAGGTTTCCCACTGTCCTCAACTACAGAAAGGGTCTTGCCTATTCATTCATGGGACGAAGTAATCATTAAATGAAATAATCTTTCAAAATGAGTTTTTTTCCTTTCTTTTGGAAAAAGGATCTCCTAATTACCCAGCAAACCTACATCACCTGGTCCACCCAGCCCCAGGATCTGTGATCTGATCTGGCTCTGTCACTCACTGAGTTTCTATGTGGAACGCCTCTGGCTGTTTCTCCAATGGACGACACTCCTTCTGCCTTTGGGCCTTTGTGCAGCAGTTGCTTGGATGCTTTTCTGTCTGACTTTCACACTGTTGGTTGCTTCCTGTTTCTAGATTTCAGTTTCAGTGCCAGGCACAGAGACACATATTCTGACCACCTAATCTAAAAACAACAATCTGACCACTCTCCATCAAATCACTAGTTTTAAGACTCTTGTTCGGGTGTTACGGCTCACACCTATAATCCCAGCACTTTGGGAGGCCGAGGTGGACGGATCACTTGAGGTCAGGAGTTCGAGACCAGCCTGGACAACACGGTGAAACCCTGTTTCTACTAAAAATACAAAAATTAGCTGGGCATGGTGGAGCGTGCCTGTAGTCCCAGCTACTTGGGAGGCTGAGGCAGGAAAATCACTTGAAACTGGGAGGCGGAGTCTGCAGTGAGCCAAGATCGTGCCACTGCACTCCAGCCTGGGCAACAGAGTGAGACTCCATCTAAAAAAAGAAAAAAGATTCTCTACATAGCATTTATTGCTTTTGATAATTTGATTATTTTTCTCTATGCAAATTGTCTATTGCCTGTACTAGAATATAAGTTTTCTAAAAGCAGGAGCTTTGAGTGTCTAATCTGCTGTTGTATTCACTACATTCAGCACATTGTAGGTTCTTTTTTTTTTTTTGAGATGGAGTCTCTCTCTGTCACCCAGGCTGGAGTGCAGTGGTGTGATCTCGGCTCACTGCAAACTCTGCCTCCCGGGTACACACCGTTCTCCTGCCTCAGCCTCCCAAGGAGCTGGTACTACAGGCGCCCGGCTAATTTTTTGTATTTTTAGTAGAGATGGGGTTTTACTGTGTTAGCCAGGATGGTCTCAATCTCCTGACCTCGTGATCCGCCTGCCTCGGCCTCCCAAAGTGCTGGGATTACAGGCGTGAGCCACCGCGCCAGGCCCTGGAGGCTCTTAATAAATATTTGTTGGCTAGATAAAAGGCAACAAATAATTTGTCATTGCAGCAGTACTACAGAATTTTCATGGAAAACATTATAAGCTCTTTAGAGTTTGATACTGCTCTTTGAGTATACTAAACTCTATTTCTGAACCATTCTTCTGTACTTAAGAAAATAAATGTCTCTATGGCCAGGCACAGTGGCTCATGCCTTTAATCCTAACACTTTGGGAGGCTGAGGTGGGGTGATCACTTGAGACCAGGAATTCCAGACCATCCTGGGCAGCAAAGCAAGGACCCATTGCTCAAAAAAAAAAAAAAAAAAAAAAAAAAAAAAAAAAAAAAAAAAAAAACCACAAAACCAACTATATATATATATATATATATATTAGCCGAACATGGTGATACGTACCTGTGGTCCCAGCTCCTAGGGAAGTTGAGGCAGGAGGATCACTTGAGTCTAGGAGTTTGGGGCTGCAGTGAGCCGTGATCCCACCACTGCACTCCAGCTTGGGTGACAGAGCGAGGTCCTGTCTCTAAAATGAATAAATGAAGAATTAAATACATATACACATAAAATATGTTTTTATGTCTGTGTTTTAGACATTGCCATCGGCGTGCCTTTTGCAGGCAAGGATCAAAGAGGCAAAGTGCTCATTTATAATGGGAACAAAGACGGCTTAAACACCAAGCCTTCCCAAGTTCTGCAAGGAGTGTGGGCCTCACACGCTGTCCCTTCTGGATTTGGCTTTACTTTAAGAGGAGATTCAGACATAGACAAGAATGATTACCCAGGTAAGGTTTTCTTTCTTTTCCCACGTGAGAGTCTACGTCCTGAAAAGAGTCCATTTTCTGGAAAATGCATCATGCAAAGGCAGTTTTCTTCTACAGATGAGGCTGAAGCTTAAGTGTGCTACAGCCTTTTTAAAAGTATGATTCCAGAGCGACTTTCATGAGAATTTGAAGAAAGACAAACACACACTTCCTTCTCCTGTCAAGAGACAATGATAGAAAGGCAAAATGGCTTAAAAATCTGCATGGTACATAAAACCTGTCAACTTCACAACCCAAGTTTTCATTTGAAACTCCTCAATACCGCGGCTTGCACTGACACAGACAGCTTGCATCCTTTCTGGAACAAACTATTTTAACCCTTTTGAGCTCATAGTTCCTATTATAGTAAGAACCTCAACATTTCTGTCATGAAGCTCATGTTTTTAAAGCATAAATATCTTCCAGCTTGGCCCATCATGGTGGCTCATGCCTGTAATCCCAGTATTTAGGAGGCCGAGGTGGGTGGATCAGTTGAGGTCAGGAGTTCGAGACCAGCCTGGTCAACATAGTAAAACCCCCGTCTCTACTAATAATACAAAAATTAACTGGGCATGGTGTTGCATGCCTGTAGTCCCAGTTGCTCGAGAGGCTGAGATACGAGAATCACTTGAACCCGGGAGGCAGAGGTTGCAGTGAGCTGAGATCACGCCACTGCACTCCAGCCTGGGTGACAGAGTGAGACTGTGTCTCAAAAATATATGTTTCTCTTCCAGCCGTGGTTTTCCAAAGATAGACTGAACGTTTTAAAGTGGAGAAAAAACTGATTTATGATAGGAATCGTAAACTATTCTCGATTTACCTAATTCCCCCATATTGAAGGCACATGGAAAGCCATAAGGCACAGATAATTTATGTTTTGTGCATGCTATATGAAGGTACTGATTTGTCTTAAAAGATTATTTCACTGTCCAGATTATTTAGCAGAGAACATCAGACTTCTTGGTTTTATGGTTTGATTTTCCCTTTTATGTTTAAGATGGTTTCAATAACTATTTAGAAGTCATTAATAGTTAAATGACAGCTTCAATTACTTATAAAAATCTTGTCTTTTCCACCAGCCCCTCCCCTAATTGGGAATTTTCCATATGTAGAGCTATTTTTTGGTTTGGGGCAGCATTCAGTAAGCTGACTGCCTAAATATACATCATTAATTTCAGGACTTTGGCTTTCTTCTCTCCTCTGGGGTTAGACAGAAAGGATACCACAGCATAGTCTTATAAATTTGCCATAAACCTTTTATAACACTAATGGAGATGTTGTAGTGGGCTCAAAGTGGATATGGTATTATACTGTATACTAATGCTTTCTACCTGTGGCAATTTTAAGAATATCTAGTTAAATTTATTTTCTTAGGTTATATTATGCTAATCAATGGTAGTTAGTTGTTATTACTGGGGGAGGTTTGTATATAAAATATATCCAAATTTAAAATAATTCAAAAATCTAAGTCGCTTATGTAATTCGTACCCCAAAAATGTCAGGGTGATTAATGAAATTCAACTCCTGGGTTGCATTTTAGGTAAACAATTAGAAAGTTATTGCTATTTATTATGGTAGTCATAGATTTCCTTCCCATTCTTAGTACCAGGGAAATTGACAGAAAGGCTGTGCCTTCAATGAGGCAAAGGAAATAGAGGATGTATCCATCACATAGTCGGCCCTTCGACTTCCTTCGAAGGCTAAACATGTCCCAAATGAGAGCCAGGAAGGAGAGTAGCATGAGTCAACTTTTTTCCCCGGGAATATTCCCTTCAGGGAGAAAAAAATTAAGAGCAGCAGGAAAGGAAAAGAAAGCTAAAGTCTATGCAATGTTAGTAATCAATTACCTCTTTTTTTCTTTTTCTTTCTTTTTTTTTTTCTGAGACAGAGTCTCACTCTTTCCTTAGGCTGGAGTGCAGTGGCATGATCTCAGCTCACTGCAACCTCCACCTCCTGGGTTCCAGTGATCCTCCTGCCTCAGCCTCCTGAGTAGCTGGGACTACAGGCATGCACCACCACGATCAGCTCATTTTTGTAGTTTTAATAGAGATGGCATTTTACCATGTTGGCCAAGATGGTCTCAATCTCTTGACCTCATGGTCTGCCCACCTCGGCCTCCCAAAATGCTGGGATTACAGGCGTGAGCCACTGCACCCAGCCGATTACCTAATTATGTCTTTTTCTTCCCTTAACAATCAGAAATATTCACTTGAGGCCATTTGCTAGTCAACAACTTTATCTGCTCAGTCTGATGCAAATTATAATAATCAGACATGTCAGTGCAGTGCTTCTTGTCTCTGAAGTAAATGTTCTTTACTAAGGCAGTCCTGTCCATGCTGCTTGGTTGAATTCATCCATCAAGAGAGTCTTGAGGCTTTCAGAGTTCATCTATACATCTTAGTAGACATATGTTCTAGCCCTAATTCTGTCTCTCAAATAGGAATATGGATGTCTTGTGATTCATGATTCTACAACGTTTTTCCCTGGCTTTCATCCTTTAGCAAAAATAATGCCAGTCAAAGAAGCCTTTTTAACTTGATAGCAAGATCCCAGGACCTATAGAGAAGAAACTGCCTTATAGGCAGGTGACTAGATTCCCTTAACTAGTACAGTTGATTGAAAGCTACAGGCGTAACTCAGGAATCAGACATGTAACTTTCTTCATTTTTCTAGAAATGAATTCCACTTAGCTTTCAAAGCCTCCATTTCCACCATGGTAGAGAATGTTAATCTTGCAATCACTTCTAGGTTTAGACTTAGTCTTATTTAGGTAAATATTTACTCAGATTCAAGACCCCTTAGCCAGGCATGGTGGCATGCACCTGTAGTCCCAGCTACTCAGGGAGCTGAGGCAGGAGAACTGCTTGAACCCAGGAGGCGGAGGTTGCAGTGAGCCAATATCGTGCCACTGCACTCTAGCCTGGGCAATAGAGCGAGACTCCATCTCAGAAAAAAAAAAAAAAGACTCTTTTTCTCCACCCTGTGTAGCCACCCTCTCAAGGAATGGAATAGAAAGGGGTTTACCTGTTGTCCAGTGATTGGGAAGAGCTATCTGGCTCACACCCATCATCTACTATTATTGGCTTCAGACTAAAAGGTAGCTCAGTCCCTTGTGGTCTTTGGGGCATTGCTCAAGCTTCTGTCGCTAGTTCCATTGTCTCTGTAGTGACCTCTGCTCAAAAGTTCCCTGTATCCTGGGCCCTCTCCATCTTCTGTTAGCCTCTTCAGTCCCCTTTTAACAAATGCTTCTGAGCCACTGTTAGGACTCAGACATGCACGGGCTGGGTATGCAGGTTCCTGTGATTTCCCTCAGGCTTATCTACCTAGATTTTCATTAGCTGTTGCCAGTTTCCACCCAGGCATCTCACTGCTCCAGCCCGATTGAGCTGCAGTCTTTGTTATGTTTTGCCTGGGAAGTAACAAAAGCCCTCTTTCCCCTAAAGGTAATTGGGTGGCATGCTTTCTAAACTCTCTAGTTTATTTGATAAACCCTATGTTCTAGGCCTCCATGATTGGTTTTGTGAATTTCCAAACCAGTGCTTTTAGAACTTAAAAAGAAACAATTTTCTTTCACTCTGGGGTCCTGCTTTTTCAAATCAAAAGCACTTTGCCTTTCAATTGTGAAGTAAATGCACCTGAGAGCAATAATGTCAGCATACCCCAAAATGACCCGGGGTAGCACACACACTCCAATGTGGTTGGGAAATCCGAGCTAGGGAATCTGGAAGTGGCCATCCCAGAGATCCATTCCTTGTCTATGAGGAAGATCTCAGACCCGAGTCTGTCCCATTGAATGCGGGCCGTGGAGGGGCTCAAGGTCCTTTGTTTTTGGATTAATGAAGGTTGCCAGGTGGAGGTCGTCAGTGGGAGGGTAGTAAGTGAAGATGCTTTACAAACTGCATGCCTTTTGCAAGTGGTTGCAGTTCTCTTGCCCAGCCTTCTACCCCTGGACTCTCTCCCCTGTACGTGGATCCTCAGTGAAACCTCATGTCTCACTTGCTGGCTCTGTTTTTCAGCCTCTTGAACATGCTGCCATCCCCACTGGAGTTGACGGGGTTTGCTACAACATAGATTACTGTGCCTTCTGAGTTTCACAATCTCTTCAACAAATTGACTTCCTCCATCTGAAATCTATCTCATCATCCTTTATAAACAGGGGTTTGCAACCTTGGCTGCACATTAAAATCACCTGGAAAGCTTTAAAAAATTCTGAATGCTCAGGCCACCTTCCAAACCAATTAAATTAGCCTCTCCGGGCTGGAGCACAGACTACAGTGATAGGTTTTAAGTGACCCTGGTGATTCTGGTGTGCAGCACTTTTGGAATGAGTCCTCTAGAGCAGTGTTTCCCTGCCAAGTGTGCAAACAGCTCACCTGGGTGTGTTTATCAATTGCAGATCCTGATGCAGAGATCGAGTGTGTGGGGTGAGATTCCTCACTTAAGGTGCAGCCCTTACTGCTGCCCTTCACACCACACCATGCAATGAGTTGTAGGGTGCTGAGCTTTTCCACTGGGGTTCTGAGACTCAGTGTGCATGCATGTTATCTGTGGGGCTTGTTAATAATGGCTGAATGCACAGCACCCCTTCAGATACTGTGATGACTGAGATGGGGCTGAGGGATCTGTGCCTTTACCCTGCACCCCATTTTGGGCAATACCACCCTATAATCTTGGTGGCTCTGCTTCCGGGTCTACAGCAGTCAGATGTGCTTTTCTCTTTTGCCAAGAACCAGTTTGCTAAGCCCTAGCATTTTATTTATTCTTTACAAGGGTGTCAAACCCACCAGCCGCTCTTTTCTCCAATATTGCCTCTGTGTGGCTCCTGCCATGGTGATGCTTGGGCACACCCCACTCAGGAAGGGGCAGGAGCAACTTTTTTTTTTTTTTTAGAGATAGGATCCTTGCACTGTCACCCAGGTTGTAGTGCAATGGCACAAGTCATAGCTCACTGCAGCCTCAAACTCCTGGGCTCCTGTGATCCCCTACCTCAGCCTCTTAAGTGACTGGGACCACAGGTGCATACCACCATACCTGGCTAATTCTTTTATTTTATTTTATTTTATTTTATTTTATTTTATTTTATTTTAGACAGAGTCTGACTCTGTCACCCAGGCTGGAGTGCAGTGGTGCAATCTCAGCTCACTGCAACCTCCGCCTCCCGGATTCAGGTCATTCTCCTGCCTCAGCCTCCTGAGTAGCTGGGACTACAGGCGCCTGTCACTACGCCCGGCTAATTTTTTGTATTTTTTAGTAGAGACGGTGTTTCACCGTGTTAGCCAGGATGGTCTCGATCTCCTGACCTCGTGATCCACCCGCCTTGGCCTCCCAAAGTGCTGGGATTACAGGCGTGAACCACTGTGCCCAGCCACCTGGCTAATTTTTTAATTTTTTGTAGAGACAGCGTCTTGCTATGTTGCCCAGGCTGGTCTCAAACTCCTGCCCTCAAGCAATCCTCCTGCCTCAGCCTCCCGAGGAGTTGGGATTACAAACATGAGCCACCATGCCCAGGATCCTTTTAAAATTCACTCACAGACCTGTAGGCTTTCAGCCGCTCTGTTTCAAATTCTCCATCCTAAATAGATCAGAAACAAAATTCCAAACTTTGTCACTTTAACTGGTTACCTGCAGAATTTATGAGAAAACAAATGCAAAGGCAAACATTTAAAATGCTGAATGGAAACAAGTCAAACTACTTGGCATGATTAGGGAATGGAGCACCCCTGAGAAGCCAGGCTTACTGACAGCAATGCTTTCTGATGGGGTTATGATGGGGTTGGTTTTCACACTCTTGAGATGAACACTTTCTCCTCATTTCAGGAGCCAAAATGTTTACCAGCTCTATCTAAAAGCATGGGCAGTGTTGGCTTCCCCCAGTTTTCACTGTCTGCTGTAAAACCTTTCCTGTGCAGCCTATTAAGAAATCTACCTTTAATAATGGCAGGGCATATACATTGCCCCATTCATAGATAGCAGCAAACACTCTTTACGTATTCTTAACACAACCTGGCTGCCTTTCACAAACAGAGGAGGGCTGATTGTGATGTTTTATGTGTACTTTTTGTGCATTATAGCTGTTTCATCTTCCAGACTGACTCAGAATAAAGGAACACAGCACCTCAAATAACTGAAAACACAGACATGTAAAAGGTGGTTTGGTCTGTATTTATTTGTTGTCACGTGATCTGTTCTGCACATTACAGATGTTCTGTATACAATCAGGACTACTTAAGTTTTCTTGTCTTCGGAGGAATGCTAGCAAAGTGCAGGCATAGAGTCTGTTATGTTGGTAATGTTTTTGCAATTATACTAATTGTTACTACTAATAATTAGGAGCCCAAAGCATGCCAGCTGCTGCACAGAGGGTAAATACAGTGTGTATTGTAATATATTATTTTGGAATCTCTCTCATGCACAGATACATATACTCAAACATCTATGTATGTGTGCATTTTTTATATGTACAATATATGTATGTACACAGAGTTTATAAGGTAAGATTGAATGACACTGCACTTCTTTTTGGAAAACATCAAACCAATTTTTAAAAAACTTTATTAAAGTTAGCCAATGGGCATGGTGGCTAACACTGGCAATCCCAACACTTTGGCAGGCCGGGACAGGTGGATAACTTGAACCCAGGAGTTTGAGACCAGCCTAGGTAATGTGGCGAAACTCTTTCTCTACTAAAAATACAAAAAATTGACCAGGCATGGTGGAGTATGCCTGCAGTCCCAGCTACTTGGGAGGCTGAGGTGGGAGAATCACCTGAGCCTGGGAAGTGTAGGCTATAGTGAGCTAAGATCGCACTACTGCACTCCAGCCTGGGCAACAGGAGTGAGACCCTGTCTCAAAACAAAAAAAAAAAGTTGAAGAGTCTGTGAGAACAGGGGAAGGAAATCTGAGTTCAGATTCCCATTGAACATTGAACACTGATTAGCGTAACACTTGAACAGTGATTTGCTTTCAGCTTTTCTTTCTTTATCTGGTGTGATGGGGCTAATAATACCTACTTCACTGGGTTGCGTGTCCATGCACTTTCTAGGGTGGCAGAGGATTGTTACAAAATGCTGTCAAATGGCTCGGAATAGGAAAGGAAACTAATTTGCTGATCATGAACAGAATATGAGCTACTTTACCTCACAGTCACATGGAGTCCCATAAGATTTTGAGAAACTGCATTCTACGATGGTGGAAAGGGACAGCCTCTGTTTAAAATCTGATTTAGAGATAGAGTCTCACTCTATTGGCCCAGGCTGGAGTACAGCGTCATGATCTCGGATCACTGCAACCTCCGCCTCCCAAGTTCAAGGGATTCTCCTGCCTCAGCCTCCCAAGTAGCTGGGATTACAGGCATGCGCCACCATGCCCAGCTAATTTTTGTATTTTTCATAGAGATGGGGGTTTCACCATGTTGGCCAGGCTGGTCTTGAACTGCTGACCTCAAGTGATCCACTCGCCTAGACCTTCCAAAGTGCTGGGATTACAGGTGTGAGCCACCGTGGCCAACCTCTCATTTTTCACTGTTGTGACTTACTGGTTACCAAAGGAACACGCTGCTCCCTTGCTGCCCCTTAGCCATTTAAATATATTGAAATTCATCTAAATTCGGCCTGAAGTATGGTGATGACAGTGGAAATTGAAAGGAAGGAACTAACACAACAGTGTAAATGAAAAATAGTCAAGGCTTGATAATAACTAGCAGTGATGCAAGGGAGAGGAGGTGGCAGGAGGTAAGGAAAAGGTGGGTGTAAAAGATGACTCAGATTTGAATGCAGTGTACCCAAGAAAAGGATGGTCTCATGGACAGATTGGGGGATTTTGTTATGGAATATACAGATCTGATTGCAGAAATAATGCGTGGAATAATTTTCCTAACATCTACGTCAACTACCCAATACGTTTTTAGGCTTTTTACAACAAATATTGTCACTGGCACACATACATACATAGAGTCATAAGTATTTTCATTTCTAGCATCAAAATTCATTTTCTGATTCAAAATGTAGATGTGTTCAGGTCTCTATGTTGGGGTTCATTGGGAAAGTAGGATTGACCAGAGGAGTAGCCTGCATACATTAATTGAGTGAAAGCATTTTAGAGGAGAAACAGCTGTGATTGTCAGGAATTCTGAAATCCGGTGATCTGCTCTAATCCCTTTAAACGTGATTGTATAACAACACCATCTGTTAAACACATAGCCCAGGCATTGGAAGGTGGAGGAGGGGAGATACAGATTTTGTCGAGGAGCAGAAATCCTAAAGGCAAGAAAAACTGGAGGAAAACATGGGCAGAAGGCCAAGACTATCACTGCCTCATCTAGGCCCCTAATATATGATTATATCATGAAGCCATTTCAGACAATTACACTCAATGAAATAAAATAACCCATTACCTTTTCAATGAGTGCTGTGTGTGTGTGTGTGTGTGTGTGTGTGTGTTTAGTATAAGCAAACAAGTAACTCAGAACCTGCGCATGGAAGGAGGCTTTATCCAAAGGGAATAATGCATTTTAATTAAACTTTGAGCTCCTTGAAATTGTTAATTTGAAGTTTAGTTGAACTAGGTTCAAATACTATAGTCAAAGTTTATTTTTACTTCTCAAACTGCTACTCAAGTTTTGTGTGAAAAGCAAAACATTACGTTCTTATTGACTAAGATATTCGTAGTTTCATGATAAACACATTAGAAATTAGAATATTAAATTTTGGGGTAAAAATATCTCATGCATGTAGATCAAATTGAAGTAATCCAACTGGGAGAGCTCTTGGACTTGAATTGAGGAGTGCTGTCAAGTAGAAACGAAAATGAGTGGAAAGTGAAAGGGCCTGAGTTCTAGAACCAGTTCTCCCACGTGTGATTTTAGTAACTCCACCTCTCTGGGTCTTGCCTTCCTCATCAAGAAGTGACAAAGGTGCAGGGAGTGCTCCTCCCAGGGTCTTTTTAACTCTACACTTCTCTGATACTATCATCCCAGATCGAGGTTTCTTGCCTTTACACAGTGCTCGGTAATATTGGGTAGATTATTAAGGATCTATATTTAAAGAGAGTTAGTGAAGGCCGGGCGCAGTGGCATACCCCTGTAATCCCAGCACTTTTGGAGGCTGAGGCGGGCAGATTATGAAGTCAAGAGATCGAGACAATCGTGGCCAATATGGTGAAACCCTGTCTCTACTAAAAATACAAAAATTAGCTGGGCATGGTGGCGCGTGCCTGTAGTACCAGCTACTCAGGAGACTGAGGTAGGAGAATCTCTTGAACCTGGGAAGTGGAGGTTGCAGTGAACCCAGATTGCACCACTGCACTCCAGCCTGGTGACAGAGCAAGACTCCGTCTCCAAAAACAAAAAGAAAAAAAAAGATTTAGTGAAATTATACAAGACTTTTTTTCTCAATGTTTTCTTGGAAATCCTTTTAGACTCACAGAAAAGTTGCAAAAAAAATTGTAGACCCATATAAACTGTTCCCCCAGCCCTCCAATGATAAACATCTTATATAAACATATTACAATGAACTATTAATGAATCAATGGACCTATTTGAAATTCTATCGAATTTCACCATTTGTTCCTCTACAGTTCTTTTTTCTAGTCCCATGATTCAATCTGGGATCCCACATTGCACTTAGTTATATTTCCTTACTCTCTTCCAATCTGTGACCAATGATGCTGATGGTAGAATATTTGCTGATTATATGGTATTCAAGAGATTGTACTTTCAGAAATGCCATTATCCGTATACCCAACAAGTATGTGTGAAGTGCCTTCCATGTGCCTGGCACTATTCTAGATGTTGAGGATACAGCACTGAATTAAACAAAGATCCTGCTCTCATGGGCCTGAATTAAATCGAATTATAGCTCTAACACTGGCTGGATGTGTAACCTTGCCAAGTTCATCAACTTTCTGGAGTCTCAGTTTTCTTGGTGATAAAACAGGTATAATAATACCTAATAATAGTTCTTTCCCTTAAAGTTGGAGTTTGGAGGTTAAGCTAGATAATATGTATAAAGCAGTTAATGCTGTGAATAGCATCTAGTAGCAGCCACTAAATATTAGTTATAAATGACACATTGTTACTATATGCACATAATGCATGCCTTTAAGGAGCAATGTAATCGTGGAGATAAAACATCCAACAATGAACTGTAATGTAAGCAGCAGATGAGAAGGGCTTTAAGAAGGTAAAAAATAATGAAACAGTTAAAAAGAGAGAGTGCTTCTTGCTAAAGTGATAAGAGAAAGTTTCCTGAGGGAGATAAGTAGGATCCTGAGATAGGTATGACTGTGAGTGGTTATAGGGAAAAGGCATCTCAGAAAGGGAACACGGCATGAGCTAAGACCCTGAGATTACATGTCAAGTGTGTTCTTGCCACAATCAAAAAAAGCAAGACTTCGCAGAACAGGGAGCTCTGAATCCAGGAACAGAAGGAGTAGATGAGAAAACTGCAGAAGGCCATACGTATTCAATGTCTTATGATCATCACCCAGATAATTTCCTGCTTTTGACAAGCCTTTGTATTATCAAGGGATACAACATTGTGAATTAATGATTTGACTTAGTGATATGTGAGTGAGGGAGGAAAAAAAGGGATCTAGGACTATATAATATAGGTAGAATTTAAAAGGAATTTGGTGGCTGAGCATGGTGGTTCATGCCTGTAATCTCAGCATTTTGGAAGGCCGAGGTGGGCAGATCACCTGAGGTCAGAAATTCAAGACCCCTCTGGCCAAGATGGTAAAACCCTGTCTCTACTAAAAATACAAAAATTAGCCGGGTGTGGAGGCACGCACCTGTCATCCCAGCTACTTGGAAAATTGCTTGAACCTGAGAGGCAGAGGTTGCAGTGAGCTGAGATTGTGCACCACTGCACTCCAGCCTGGGTGACAGAGCAAGAATTCATCTCAAAAAAAAGCTAAACTAAAAGGAATTTGGCATAAAATAATTAATGTTGACTGTTTCGGTTTTGTGTAATGAACATGTTGCCTAGTTTGTCTTTGTTAGTATGTACTGCAGAATTTTTTAACCATAACTTCTTGTATTTTTTTGATCATGCTAAAAAAGAAATTCTATATATAAGTTAAAGGAAATGCTTCCTAGTTTTTTCAAAAAGACAATTTTGGAAGTGAATTTGTCCAAAATGATGGAAGCACACATGGAGAGAGGTAAAAGTGAAAGGAAGATTGGGGACAGGTAACAAAGGGCCTTGAATAGCATGTTAAGTAATTAGTTATTAGTAAAGTAATGGAAAAAGATATATGCTCTATATTCCAAAATGGTGCTTTGAGGACCTCATTCCTTAGCAATGAGCAGAATGAGTAATAATGAAAAAGAAACA
Source organism: Rhinopithecus bieti (assembly GCF_001698545.2). Lineage (NCBI taxonomy): Eukaryota > Metazoa > Chordata > Mammalia > Primates > Cercopithecidae > Rhinopithecus > Rhinopithecus bieti. The sequence continues at coordinate 380,032 of NW_016803312.1, forward strand.
TGAAATCAAAAGTCATTAAAGTATCCCAGGGGAGGATAATGTGCTGAAGCAGCAAGGCCAGGGCAGCTGGAGGTGTCTGGAGAAAGGAGCCTAAAGGAGGAGGACCAGCAGGGACTATCCAGCCTCCCATCCTTCATAAGACAGCCTGGGAGCTGCTGTGCATACATCTCAAGAGATCTCACTGTCTATATATCGTTAACCTTGAAATATGCCTTTATATTCAGAGGTGTGTTAAAAATGGTTAACAACCAGCTCCCAAGGGAGAGAAGAAGAAGAAAAAAAAAAAAAAGGCCCAGATTTGTAGCATTTACCAATTTCCGTGGTATAAATAGCCTCACCATGAGTGATTTCAAGCTGTAGTGACTTCCATGTGATTAGAGTCCTACAATTGCTATCCATATCACTGAATGAACCTGAGATACCGACCTGCTTCTGCCCAGCCACTTACAAATACACTAATCTCCTGTTTGTGGGATGTCTTTCCAAGAGGGAATTACTCTTTTCAGAAATTCACAGATCCAGGTTGAGAATGACCGTTGTCTACACTCACAGCTGCATTTATGAAAGCCCAAAACAAAGATTGGCTGTAGTCATTTTCAAGTCCTATTGCATAATATCTGACTTTTTTCCAGCTTTAGATTAAGATATGAAAATGTAGGAACTATCATCTCTCTCAAACAGATATTTCTATTTTGCTTAGTGTGTTGTGAAAACCTGCGATTACTTCCATCTGCCTTATTTCTGACTCACCTTTGAAGAGGCAAAATCCTACTGAAAAAGTGGGCCTTATGTACACAGCTATGTCAATGATCTTAAACGTGAAGCCAGGACTCCCTCACACACCTGAACTACATCCCTCCCCATGCTTGAATCAGGTTCTCAGATAAAACCTTTCACAAATAATAAATCCTTCTTATTTCACAAATAAAATATCCTTCAGAATCCAGATTCTGTCCCAAAGCAGGCTTAAATCATGTCCCACTCACAGGTAGTAAATACAGCAAATTTCCCTCACCAGATAAAAGAGATCTAACTATATGGCTGTTAGATTTTATATGCCACAAATCATTTGTCAGTTTAAGTTTGAACTAACTTCCTTCCAAATAATCAGAGATTGGGTTCTTTCTGAAACCCAGTGAATATGATAGGATATGATTTATACTTCATCTTGCTTGTAAAGATACAGTTAATAGAAATTTGCTGCTTAGCCATGGCTTTTTTTTGGAGGGGCGGCGGGGCTAGAAGTCCCATGTGCTATTAATTGTGCCACAGAGCCCACTTGGCCATGGCGGCGGCGGCTGCTTCTTCTTCTTCTTCTTCTTCTTCTTCTTCTTCTTCTTCTTCTTCCTCTTCTTCTTCTCCTTCCTCTTCTTCTTCTCCTTTTTCTTCTTCCTCCTCCTCTTCTGGGATACATGTGCAGAACATGCAGGTTTATTACATAGGTATACATGTGCCATGGTGGTTTGCTGCACCTATCAACCCGTCATCTACATTAAGTATTTCTCCTAGTGCTATCCCTTCCCTAGCCTCCCACCCACCAAAAGGCCCCGGTGTGTGATTTTCCCCTCTCTATGTCCACATGTTCTCATTGTTCAACTCCCACCTATGAATGAAACATGTGGTGTTTGGTTTTCTGTTCCTGTGTTAGTTTGCTGAGAATGATGACTTCCAGCTTCATCCATGTCCCTGCAAAGGACATGAACTCATCCTTTTTTATGGCTACATAGTATTCCATGGCGTATATGTGCCACATTTTATTTATCCAGTCTATCATTGATGGGCTTTTGGGTTGGTTCCAAGTCTTTGCTATTGTGAAAAGTGCCACAATAAACATATGTGTGCTTGTGTCTTTATAGTAGAATGATTTATAATCCTTTGGGTATGTACCCAGTAAAGGGATTGCTGGGTCAAATGGTATTTCTGGTTCTAGATCATTGAAGAATCACCACACTTCCTCCACAATAGTTAAACTAATTTACACTCCTACCAACAGTGTAAAAACGTTCCTATTTCTCTACATCCTCTCCAGCATAATATTCAGAATCTATAAGGAACTTAAATAAATTTACAAGAAAAGAACAACCCCATCAAAAAGTGGGTGAAGGATATGAACAGACATATGTCTCAAAAGAAGACATTTATGCAGCTAACAAACATATGAAGAAAAGCTCATTATCATGGGTCATTAGAGAAATGCCAATCAATACCACAATGAGATACCAACTCATGTCAGTTAGAATGGTGATCATTAAAAAGTCAGGCTTTTTTTTTTTTTTAATAGGATATGAGGAATGGAGTATGAATTAGTTGGAGTAAATTTCTCCTGTGCTTAGAACCTCACGTTATTTCTTCCCTCCCTCAGCATGTTTTTTAATATGTCACTTTAAATTTATTAATATATAAATTGAAATCCATATTTTCATATCATTCACCTGATGCATCCCTTCTGCCTCAAAGTCTCTATGCGCCCTGGCCATTTTCCCAGGAGTTCACTTCCCACTCAGACCCTCAGGTCAAATGTCACTTCCTCAGGAAGCCTTCCCTGAACTGTTGTCATTCCCCTGAAAACAATGATCTCAGATGGAAATTACACATGTGTGCAATTCTTTGATTTGAAGTCCTTTCTGTTCCACTAGACTGGACACTGTATCAGTTGAGACTGGGACTGGATTTGGTGTTACTCACTGCAAAATCCTAATGCCCAAGGCAGCAGCTGGCACAAAAGGCAACTTGTCGATACTTATTAAGTGAATAATTGAATGAATATGAATAAATGAATAAATAAATAAACCAGCTTCCTTCCAGCTGCACACCTTGTATGTAAATTGTTGCTCACATCTTTAACTTGCCACTGTGTTTCAGCTCTATTTAAAATCCAGTCAACTATTTCATATTTGTGCAGAATGAGAATGGAAAGATAAGCAGAGATGATGATGATGCCCTTTAAAATAAATGTTGGCATCTGTCTCCTGTTACTCCAAGTGGCAGACTGATTCTCGGTTACCATTTAACCCTTAGCCCTAGTTCTGCCTTCACCAGTGTGAATCGAGAAAAATGACAAGTCTCAATTATTTTAAAAGGTTTATTTGCCAAAGTTAAGGATGCATTCCTGGGGACAGGTCTATGTCTCTCTCCAAACATGTTTTTTGTTTATTTGTTTTGTTTTGTTGTTGTTGTTGTTTGTTTGAGATGAATCTTGCTGTGTCGCCAAGACTGGGGTGCAGTGGCACAATCTTGGCTCACTGCAACCTCCACCTCATGGGTTCAAGCGATTCTCCCTGCGTCAGCCTCCCAAGTAGCTGGGATTACAGGCGCACGCCACCACACACAGCTAATTTTTGTATTTTTAGCAGAGATGGGGTTTTGCCATGTTGGCCAGGCTGATCTCAAACTCCTGACCTCAGGGGATCCACCCGCCTTGGCCTCCCAGAATGCTGGGATTCCAGGCATGAGCCACCACACCCGACGTCTGAAGACAATTTTAAGGGCTCCAAATTTAAAGGGGCAAGGGCAGAATATTGAGAAATACACAATTTTCATGTAAGAGGAGGGTAGGGAAAAATATTCATTACTGCCTTTGTCTGGCTCAGTGAATCTGTATTTTTTTACATAGATGACATAGACAAGTGGGGCAGAGGAAAAATGCAGGGAGCCTGAATTTTACATAAGATAACATAGACGAAATGAGGCAGAAGGTGTGACAAAGACTAAATGGGCAGTGGGGGTGAATGCAACTATAAAGATAAGCTATCAATTTACATTGCCGCAGTGAAATATTAACAGAAACACCTTAGAGTGAAGATCTTGCAGCTCACTAGGAATTTCCTTGTGGGCAAAATATGGGGGAGACATGTAGCTTTTCATCTTGTTCAGAAACCAAAAAAGGAGAGGCAGGTTTGTGTGACCCAGTTCCCAGCTTGACTTCTCCCTTTGGTTTCATGAGTTTGGGGTCCCAAGATTTAATTTCCTTTCTCACTGGGCCTTCAGATGCCACTGCTGTTCAGGCTGCAAGACCAGGAGAACGAGTAGGCAGTGTGATGGAAAGAGCGCCAGAAGTCAAGAGACCCAAATTCTCTTTTGTTACCAGCTCTGCAGCCTTGCCCACACTTGCAGCTCCTTCACCTTAGCCTATCTAGCCACAAAAGAAAGGTGATCAGACCAATCCCCACCACTCAGGATTGTTGTAGAGACGATTTGCACACTGGAAAGTACTCTGCACAGTTAATTGATCCTTTTTAATTTTGAAATTTTTTGATACATAGTTATGGGGTACATGCGATATTTTGATACACACATAAAATGTGTAATGAGCAAGTCAAGGTATTTAGGATATCCATCGCCTTGAGCACGTCAGTTGTTCTTATTTTTAAACAACACTGGCCAAATGGAAGTAGTGTTACTGAGGGTCCTGATCCAGACCCCAGGAGAGGGTTCTTGGATCTCATGCAAGAATTAGAGGCGAATCCATAAAGTGAACGCAATTGTTAAGAAGCTAAAAAGAATAAAAAATGGCTACTCCATAGGCACAGCAGCAGCATATGGGCCGCTCAGCTGCTTATACTTACTGTTACTTCTTGATTATATGCTAAACAAGGGGTGGATTATTCATGAGTTTTCTGTGAAAGGAGTGGGTAATTCCCAGAACTGAGGGTTCCTCCCCTTTTCAGACCATATAGGGTAATTTTCTTACATTGCCATGGCATTTGCAAACTGTCATAGGGCTGGTGAGAGTGTCTTAGCATGCTAATGGATTTCATTATAATTAGCATAGAATATGCGGTGAGCAGGACCAGAGGTCACTCCCATCACCATCTTGGTTTTGGTGATTTTGACCGACTTCTTTTTTTTTTTTTTTTTACATCGGGGAAAGTGCAAACACAGTCCCCCACTACCACAAATTATGCAGTCGAGTTTCCCACATTTGGGGAAATCGCAGGGGTCAGCACATTCGGAGTGCAATGGATAAGCCTCGCCCTGGGAAAACCACCTTCGTGATCATGGTATCTCCCCTGTTTTATCAGCAAGGTCTTGGTGACCTGTATCTTGTGCTGACCTCCCATCTCATCCTGTGTCTAAGAATGACTAACCTGGGAAAGCAGTCCAGTAGGTCTCAGCCTTATTTTACCCAGCCCCTATTCAAGATGGAGTTGCTCTGGTTCAAATGCCTCTGACAGTATGAGGCATGTAAACAAGCTCCAAGGGTGAGGGTCCAGGTTCTGCACCCCAGACCCAGGACTGTGCCATCAGACGTTGACTTGGGGAATCTGTCTCAAGCCTCCTGTGGGATGACAGATGGGAGGTTTTCAAAACAACTAATACAGCAACAAAGCCCTCTTTCATCTCTTTTGTCCTTCCTATTTGCAAGTATTGTTCATGTAATGCTCTTCTTTCTATATGCCAACCCTTTTAGATTTTCTTACTGACGTTTTCCTGCAATGACATTAGTAGCTGGTTACGTGAAAACTGTCAATCCTAAGAGAAGTTCACCAGAGAGCCAGGGTAAGCCAGAAAGCTTGCGGACCAACCAGACCACAGACTAAAGAGTGAAGCAAGAGAAGCCTATTTGTGGGATGCTCAGCCCCTTTCATCCTGTTTCCTTTCTTTTCTGTACCTGAGGGCTGCTGCATACCAATTGCAGAAACTTACACTATTTCCTCTTCTCAAACATGTGAAAGGGAAGGATCTAACGACCTTGTTCTCATCAGAATGTGAGTGATCCAGGGAAAGCAGGTCCCACGCAGGGACTTCAATTCAGTGAATCCTGGCCTGTGTTTGGAATATGACCCCTCAGTGAGTTGATGAATAGACTCTAAGTAGCTGGTAGGCAGGGGAGTGTCTGTGTTAAAGCCCTCTGCTGAATCCTGGGCAGTTAGGGTGGGACCTGGCTCATGCTGGAGGTTCACTGATGAGTTGTTAGATGAGGGTGCCCAGTATAGGGAACCACCGGTGTAACTGTTCTTGCCTTCCTCTTCCACCTCCCTTGCAACTCCGTCAGTCGCAAGGCTGCCATCACACATCGCCACAGACTGGAGGGCTCAAACAGGGATATATTTCCTCCCAGTTCTGTAGACTGCAAGTCCAAGATCAAGGCATCAGGAAGGTTGGTTTCCTCTAAGTCTCTCTCTTTGGCTTGTAGATGGCCATCTTCTTCCTACATCTTCACATTGACTTCTCTCTGCGCATATGTCTGTATCTTAGCTTCCTCTTCGTATAAGGACACTGGTCCTATTGGATTAGGGCCCACCTAGATGATCTCATTTTAAACTAATTACCTCTTTAAGGACCCTACTGAAGCGGCATTGTTGTCTGGGGTCAATACCTGAGGTTCATTGTTTCATGACAAGGGAATCCAGGATGCAGATACACACAAGAACTGGGTTTAGGAGCAGAGATTTGACAGGCAAAAGAAAGAGAAAGGAGGCCAGACGCGATGGCTCATGCCTGTAATCCCAGCACTTTGGGAGGCCAAGGAGAGTGGATCACAAGGTCAGGAGTTTGAGACCAGCCTGGCCAACATGGTGAAACCCCGTCTCTACTAAAAACACAAAAATTAGCTGGGCATGGTGGTGAGTGCCTATAATCCCAGCTACTTAGGAGGCTGAGGCAGGAGAATCGCTTGAACCCAGGAGGCGGAGGTTGCCGTGAGCCATTGCACTCCAGCCTGGGCAACAAAGTGAGATTCTGTCTCAAAAAAAAAAAAAAAACAAAGAAAGAAAGAAAAGAAAAGAAAGAAAGGAGAACAGCTCTCTCTCTGGAGTGCACTGGATTTTATAGACAGGCTTGAGGAGGCAGTGTCTGATTTACATCGCGCCCAAAGATCGATTGGCCCAGGTATGATGTTTATATAAAATGCAAGGAAGCTGGCTGCCCCACCCTAATCTTATCACGCAAATGGGGTTTTTGCCTGGCAGGTGCCATGTTGCCTGTTCCTTACTGTATACCTGGCTGGCAAAGATGGAGCCACCATTTTGAACATGCCTAGTCCCAGGTAGCCTATTCCTAGTGGCACAGATGCCCGCATTCACCCGTGCAAGCTTCCGGCTTGCTTGTCTATGTCCGCAGCTCGATTTTATAGGCTGTTCTTTGAAAAGAAAATGATTTGGGGGCTGCTTTTCATTAAGAGGAAAACCTTACTAAGGACTCCCGAACCTTCATATCTGCCTAAATAATTTCTTCTTAACTCCTATATCACTATCTCCTAATATAGTCACATTGTGAGGTGCTGGCAGTTAGGACTTCAACATAGGGCTTTTTTGGGGGACACAGTTCTGCCTAAAACACTCAGCGAAAGCGTCAAGTCCCATTAGATTTTTATCAATAGGAATTTATCTGTCAGACTGGGTGTCAGGGAAGCATCTTTGTGAGCTGTCAGGCTCTTCTGGAGACTGTGAAACCCTTTCCAATAGGTAGCTACATATAAGTGACACTGGTACTGAAGAAATAAACCTTCCTCTGGGGCTTTCAGCAATTGCACAGACGGCACACATGTTGTGATTCAGTGTGGCCATGACGAGGATAAAGTTAAATGCCTTTGATACACTGACATGAAATGTAACAAGTGGAGGATCAAACAATTGAAAGCGGAAGGATCATTCTTGTAACCACAGGATGATAATAATATACAGAAAACTATTTTCATAAGGCAGACTCATCATTTGATATTCTGCTGTTATTTTCTGTGGGATTTTTTTTTAAAGGAAAACAATCCCCCAGTAAATGAGAATGTTGCAACATAATACCACGTTCCAACTCATAAAAGTTTTTCTTCAGAGTTCATTTGGAAGCATTTCAGACAGATTGTTAGGATTATTACTTTCTGGGATAAAATCATGATTTTTTTTTTTCAAATATTTCTTCCTCAACTCATAATCTTCCTCGCAATAATATTTTGCGTGTTGCAATAAAAAAGCAAGGCAGACAGGCAACCTCTATTTTTAGATTAACACATTTGCCAAAGTCAAGGAGACTTATCTAAATGCTGAATTCCCACAGACATGAGCTGCGTTTGCAATGCCAGACACTTAAGCCAATTTCATAGCCCACTTACAAGTGAACATTGCCAGATGGATCCACCATCTGTGACCCCACCATTGGACACATTATCTCGAATCCTCTTATTTCTCTTAATATCATCGTTGTATGAAAGCGAGCCAACCTTGGATTGGTTTATGTAAACAACTATACTTGATGGCCTTAGTTTGTCTTTAAAAGATTCGGGTGCTGTGGGAAGAGGATTGGCAGGATGGGATCTGGGCAGTGATGGACAGTTCCTGGAGGAGATTCTGTGAGCTGTGGGCAGTGGTATTGCCAAGACAGGAGTCAGGCGTCTGTAGAGCTGCGTTATGAAGCTGAATGGGAGGAAGTCCAGTCTGGTGAAGCCAGGGAGAAAGCCAGAAACTGGTTCTCTCTCAGTGGAGGCACAAGGAGTCCCTAAATCTGCAGGGACAAAGCTGAGTCCAAAAGCAAAGCAGAGACCTGGATTGTACATCAAAGTGCCCAGAATGCAGTCATCAGACTCCAACAAATGTTACTGAGCTCTTGGCCTTCTCATCTAGAGAAACGTAAAGACCACCAGGGATTCAGCAATGAAGATTGACTTGTCCAATGCCATTTAGAAGCCAGCAGCAAAGTGAACTGGAATTGAGAATTGCTAATTTTTCAGCCTCCACTTGGTAATTTTCCACCTGACATACAACACTGTGTTTCAAAGAAGTCTTCAAAGATTTTAGAGAGATTCAAAGAGAGACAATGGGCAAGTAAAAATTGGCCTGTTGAGGCACAAACTCCTGTACACATATGTTTATAGTGACTTTGCAAAAACTAAAAACAGCTCAGGGATCCCTAAGCCAGAGATGGATGAATAAACTGTGGGCCATCTACACAGTGGAATACCACTCAGCAATAAAAAATGAACTCCTGGTACACACAACATTGTGGATGAATCTCAAATGCACTGAGCTGACTGCAAGAAGCTAGACCCAAAACGCTGTATGACTCCATTTATATGACATTCTGGAAAATAAATTAGTGGAGTCCAGGGGTTAGGAGACAGGTCAGGCTTGGCTACAGAACAGCATGGGTGACACTGGGGCACTGTTGGAACTGTTCTCTGTGTTGTTGTGGAAGTAGTTACAGGTCTAGGTGCATTTATCAAAGCTCTTAACTCTGCTTACTAAAAGGGATGAAATTTATCATAGTAAAATGTATCTTTATTTATTTATTTTTATATTTATTTATTTATTGAGAGTCTCACTCTGCCGCCCTGGCTGGAGTGCAGTGCTACAATCTCGGCTCACTGCAACCTCCACCTCCTGGGTTCAAGCGATTCCCCTGCCTCAGCCTCCTGAGTAGCTGGGATTACAGGCGCCTGCCACCACACCAGGCTAATTTTTGTATTTTTTGTAGAGATGGGGTTTTCCCATGTTGGTCAGGCAGGTCTTGAACTCCTGACCTCAAGTGATCCACCCACCTTGGCCTTTCAAAGTGCTGGGATTACAGGTGTGAGCCACCGTGCCTGGCCATATCTTTAATTTTTTTTTAAAGGCTTAAGGAGAGAATAAAAACAGCAATAGATGTGCTCCTAGAAGGCAGTGGTAAAAAGGATCCCAGTGTGGGCTCAGTAGCCAGCCTGCCTGGGTTTAAACTTTGGTCTTGTGACTTTACTGTATTCGGACTCTGTACCTCATTTTTCTCATTCTAAGATGGGAATAATAAAAGTATCTTTCTCATAGGATTGTTGTATCACTTAAAGGAGGCAATTATATTGAAAATGTTTAGAATATTAGCTTTTCTTTGATCGATCTTTACGCAACTGTCCAACACATCCTCAGGATAAATTCCTAGAAGTAGAAACTAGGTCAGAGGTACACAGTCATACGTATCAACAAACTGCCTTCCAAGAAAATAATGCCCATTTATACTTCCTCAAACAGCCTATAAGTATACCTCTGCTCTCTGTCCAACAATGCCTAGTATTAATCTTTTCCAATATACAAGGTTAAAAAATGATATCTCTATGTTTCTTTCATTTGGATTTCTTTGGTGACTAGTGAGGTTGAAGTCTTTTCATATATTTATTAGTCACAGGTATTTATTTTTATGTGAAATGCCTGTTTGTAATCTTTCTATTAGAATGTTTATAGTTTTGTTATTTATTTGTATGAATTTGTTACAGATTAGGCATAATAATTAATGTTAACTTTTTTTTTTTTTTACCAAGTGCCGAACATTCTTCTAGGCATTGAAAAATATTCACATTTGATCAGGCATATACATTATAAACATTTCACCCTGTTGCTTTTTGCTCCTGTGTTTTTTTGTTTTGTTTTGTTTTTTGCTATAAAAGTAGTTTAGATTTTAAAATTCCTTTGTGATTTCTACATTTTTGATCATGTTTAAGGAGGTCTTCCCTTTTGATTAATCATAATGTTTTTATACAACTATAAAATAAACACTTCCATGTTTCACATTAGTTTGGAAATTCCTGGTGGCCGTTCTCATTGTCTGGAATTATTCTAAAATAGTAAATGTTTTTTAATTCCAACAACAAAAAAAAAAAAAAAAAAAAAAAAAACAGGAGATGTCTGACGGCATTTTTGGCAACAGATGTAAACATTAGTGTATCTATCAAGAAGATGAGGGTGAGAGGTGAGAAGAAGGAAGCAGGAAGAAGGTGACTTAGCTTAGGAAGTGTAGGTGCTTGGGTGGCCACAGAGACTGCTCCCCTGAATTGATTCTGGGTGATTCTTTTTTTGCTTCTTTTCTGTTGTTGCTTGTTTGTTTGAGATGGAGTCTTGCTCTGTCGTCCAGGATGGAGTGCAGTGGTGCAATCTCAGCTGACTGCAACCTCCACCTCCTGGGTTCAAGTGATTCTCCTGCCTCTGCCTCCCAAGTAGCTGAGATTACAGGCATGCACCACCACGCCCGGCTAATTTCTGTATTTTTAGTAGAGATGGGTTTCACCACGTTGGCCAGCCTGGTCTCGAACTCCTGACCTCAGGTGATCTGCCCGCCTCGGCCTCCCAAAGTGCTGGGATTACAGGCGTAAGCCACCGTGCCCAGCTATTGTTTTTTTAGTGGGGTCTCGCTGTGTTGCCTAGGCTGGAGTGCAGTGGCGCCATCATAGCTCACTGCAATCTCAAACTCCTGGGCTCAAGCGAGCCTCCTACTTCAGCCTCGGAAGTAGCTGGGACTACAGGTTGTATACCACCATGCCTGGCTGATCCTTTAATCTGATACTGTCAGCTCTTCCTCATCTTCTCCTTTGACCTGACTGTTCCCTAGGAGGGTTCCACTCTCCCTCCCTTCACTGTTTCCTGCCCACCTAATCCAAACCTCAGATCCACACTCAAAACAAAGCTGATGTTTTCAAATAGAACTTCTTCCAACACTAAAATTTCCTTCCCAAATTAGTGAAATCAGACCCTGCAAACCAAACACCACTTAAAAGGCTTGGCTTTTCTTCCTCATTTAAAAATAACCATTTGCAAGAAATAAAATACGAAACTTAGGTGTAATGCATCTCCTATGACCTCACATTCTTAGGGTTTTTTTTTTTTTTTCTTGCCAACTGATCCTGCATTCATGCTAATGTCCCCTTTTTGTTTTCTTAAAAGTACTCAGTTGTTCCATCAAAAGTCAAAAAGAAAATAAACTATGTTTCTCAGACAGATGGAGGCACAGCAAAGGCCTGCCCACAACTTTAGGGAATAGTTTTTTTAGATTGAAAGGAAAGAACCAAGTTTTAATTGCCAGTTATCCCTCAAAAAAAAAAAAGCCAGCTTAAGTATCTACGTGTAGAGAAAGGCAAAGTTTTTTATTTGTTTGTTTTCAATTTGCCCTCAAGGCATTTATAGAAAGGAAGTAAACATAGATAATGGTATCAGACCCATTATCTCAAGGGAGAAAAAAATCTTCCAAGTTTTAGAAATTCAAATATCAGCCCTGAAATTACTCTGTGTCCAGATTATCATTTAAATGCCTAAGCACAGAATTATGCAATATTTTAAAAATATTATTTCTGAGTATTATTTAAATATTATTTCACATGCACATATAAATATACACACTCCAGCATAAATATAAATGTATGTGTATATAAATAGAACACATATATAATAGATATGCTATATACACAAACTTCTATACTTATGTGTGTATAGATGGAAGCAGCGTAGTGCTTTCCAAAACCAACCACATATTTTGAAAAGAGAAATTCATTCAAAACACAAACTAGCCAATCAATTCTGCTCCCCTGGAGAAATCTGACAATTTTAAGCTCCCAAGCATAAGTACTTGTGGCTCTTTCTAGCAGGCATAGTTCCAAGGTAGTGTCTAAAGGCAAGCATACTTTTGTGGTAGGTAACTGTTTTCTTGGCCTCTGAATAACTGTGACCACATTCTCATGAAGAAAATTGTGGCCTGTGTTGCCAGTTATTTTATTTTCCAGAGTAGGAAAATTCCCACCCTAAGGCACAGGAATTAAAGTTCCTAAAGGAAAAGCCCATGTCTCATTACTGTTGGGAAAGTGTCCCTCAAATTCTCACCTATAATGACAATCTAGTTTTGATGGAGACTTTATATTACTTTCTAGGATCTGGAACGTGTGTGTGTGTGTGTGTGTGTGTGTGTGTGTATCTCAACACCTTCAAGTACACATGCAAAACTCCAGCAGAATTTAGCTGCAGCTGACAGTAGTCAGTTTTAATTAATTGTCTCATTTTCTTCATCTCTAGTATCTTAATTTATTATTACTTATCCTCCCTATTTAATCAGGCATTTATGAAGTATCTGTTCTGTATCTGGCACTGTGCCTGTTAACATGCATGCCAAGGTTATTTCTTTCTTCATTTATTTCAACCCATACCATTCCGTGAATATTTGAGGATGTGCACACATAAAGATTCCTGCCCTGGAAGGGCTTACAGTCTTATTTTCTTTGCCATTTCCAGAGAATCAATTCTTAAAATTTGCCTATTACTTATAAAATGTCTAATCTTATTAAATAAATATTTCACCTTATTTGGAGCCAAGAACAAAGTCCATAATTCCTCGTGAATCAGTTTTCATAAAAGAGCTCTCCTATCTGGTGTCATGTCAACAGATATGGATTCAGGCCAGGGCCACCTGTGTTACACTTGTCTAAATATTGGGGTTTGTAATTACACAGGAAGAACAGAGCTCATGTTTCTTCAAATCAGTAGCTCTTTTTTTCTCCGATTTAGAAAAAAAAATGCACTCATTTGCTAGAAGAGACAAATGTAACAGAAAGAATACATGTAAAAATAGTTGAAAAATTGGAATTCTAATACAATTTATCATTATAATTTTAATAACTGATAAACTTAGAAATTTTGGCATCTGGCTTCAGAGATTTAAATGCTGACAAAAGAATATTTTATTCCATGAGTCATAGGTGGCCAAGGTGTACCCCTTCGCTTAACGCGTTCTTTAATTTCATGAATACAGAACTCTTTACATGACATCTGTTCGACTTATTTGAACATCAGCATGCACATGTTTTTAAATATGGAGCTCTGGAGTCAAATTCCAAGTCTAATAACTGAATCTGATTCTGTATCCATAAAACCTAAGACATCTGACAGTGGTTTTGACCTGGAGAACTTTCAGATCATTTTTTCTTTTTAAACAAGTATTATTGTGTCTTAGGTTGGGTTGTCCCAGAGCAGGCATTAAGATAAGGATGAGAAAACAAGCAGTGTATTTAAGAAATCCTGAGAAACACTGGTAAAGGTAGAGAAGAGAAACATGGAAAAGAAGAATGGAATAAAGATCATCATCAAGCTAGTTGCCACTGTGGGCAATCAGGGCCTCATCTGGCTGGGGAAAGCAAAGTCAGAGAACAGATCTCAACTATCCCACTTGACTGAGAAGGCAGCTGGGCCACTCACTTTCCAATTCCTACCTGTAATTGACTAAAAGCCATTCCCAGGGACACTAAGCCCTCAGGGGGAGAATCATCTGCAGTCTGTCTCTGTTCACTTGTATGTGTATTAGTCAGGGTTCTCTAGAGGGACAGAACTAGTAGCATTGCTGAACATATAAAGGGGAGTTTATTAAGGAGAATTGACTCACATGATCACAAGGTGAGGCCCCACAATAGGCCGTCTGCAAGCTGAGGAGCAAGGAAGCCAGTCCGAGACCCAAAGCTGAAGAACTTGGTGTCCGGTGTTCGAAGGCAGGAAGCATCCAGCATGGGAGAAAGATGGAGGCCAGAAGACTAAACCAGTCTAGTCCTTCCTTGTTCCTCTGCCTGCTTTTATTCTGGCCGTGCTGGCAGCTGATTAAATGGTGCCCACCAGATTCAGGGTGGGTCTACCTTTCCCAGTCCACTAACTCAAACGTTAATCTCCTTTGGCAACACCCTCACAGACACACCCAGGAACAATACTTTGCATCCTTCAATCTGATCAAGTCGACACTCAACATCACATGTGCAAAAGGTGGATGCCAAGGGAATATGGCTATAAATCATTTTTCTATACAAATTCCATTATACCAATTTAATTCCTGAATTAGTTTCCATATGGAGTGGTCAAATAGGACCTCCTTCTACCTTTGTTTTTTGTTTTTCTATTTTCATTCCCGTTCTGCTAGAATTAACCAATTATAGTTTCAACTGTTGTAAGTTTTCTTCTGTGGCCCTGATTTCTACCAAGTTCAGTTTTCTTTTTCTCTTTTTAAATTTATTTTAGATTCAGGGGATACGTGTGCATGTTTGTCACATGAGTAGATTGCATAAACGGGTTTAGGCTTCTAGTGTACTCATCGCTCAGATATTGAACATTGGACTCTGGGTAATTCTTCAAACGTTGTCTCCCTTCCTCCTTTCCTGCTTTTGGAGTCCCCAGTGGCTATCATTAGCATCTTTATGTCTATGTGTACTCATTGTTTTAGCTCCCACTTATAAGTGAGAGCATGCAATATTTGATTTTCTGTTTCTGAGTTCACTTAGGATAATGGCATCTGGTTCCATCCATGTTGCTGAAAAGGGCATGATTTCATTCACTTTTGTCGCTACATAGTAATCCATGGTGTTTATGTACCATGTTCTTTATCCAATCCACTGTTGATGGACACTTGGGTTGGTTCCATGGAGGTCCAGTTTTCTTATATCTAAATTTTACTCTGCAGATTTAGCCATTGTCATTTTTATTTGTGTTTGATTGCTTCTACCAGGGACAGCCATTGTAAATGAGATTAAGAAAAGTCCGCTGGGCGCGGTGGCTCACGCTTGTAATCCCAGCACTTTGGGAGGCCGAGGCAGGTGGATCACAAGGTCAAGAGATGGAGACCATCCTGGCCAACGTGGTGAAACCCCGTCTCTACAAAAAAATACAAAAAATCAGCCGGACGTGGTGGCAGGCGCCTGTAATCCCAGCTATCAGGAGGCTGAGGCAGGAGAATGGCGTGAACCCGGGAGGTGGAGCTTGCAGTGAGCTGAGATCGCGCCACTGCACACCAGCCTGGGCGACACAGTGAGACTCCGTCTCAAAGAAAACGAAGAAAGAAAAATTAGCGGAGGGTGCTGGCAGGCGCCTGTAGTCTCAGATACTCGGGAGGTTGAGGCAGGAGAATGGCGTGAACCCGGGAGGCAGAGCTTGCAGTGAGCCGAGATCACACCACAGCACTCCAGCCTAGGCCACACAGCGAGACTCCGTCTCAAAAAAAAAAAAAAAAAAAAAAAAAACCAACAGTTTGACCTCTATGTTAGCCAATCACTGAAATAATTTTGAGCATTTCCCCATTTCCCCTTACCTAGTCCAGGATTGCTCGACCGCAGTCACCCAGGTCCACCACTTACCTACTTGTGTGAATGATGTTAGGAAATTTACAGTTTAGCCTTCTTAAGTCTCAGTTGACTCATTTGCAAAACTGTGCTAATAATAAAGACCTCCTACCTTCTTGTTAGGAATCATTCAAAGGAAATCCTTTAAAAGGACTCCTGGCATACAGTGTTGTTCCATGTGCTATTTATTAGGATTGCTGTTGTTACTTTAGATCGTTATAATATGTTAGTTATTTTATGTACTACTGATTGCTTTGCCAGAAGTATACTCACCACCCACACTATTTGTAAAGAGCAAACGTTTGTCAAAATGGCAATCAGAATGTTCCACTTCTGGGTTAACAATCCTTCCTCATAGGGTATTTGCTGGTGAGAGTGATAACAAGAAATGTACAGTGAGCCTGGTACCTAGCAGACACTCACCACCTGACTTTCCCCTTTTCCTTCCCTGGGGGTATGTGCCTTGAACCTGGAGGATAGGAAAAGTGATGCAATAATGAGTTTCTAGAAATTGACCTTCCTAAGCACAGAGGGGTTTGAGATCTACTGATGGACGTTTTATCAAGTTGGTTATAGCGAAGCTTCAACATCCTTTCCAAAATGTCTTACAAAAGATGTGACTTCTCTTCTAATTTTGTCGCTCTCATACCATCAGCATGTAGGGGTATTCTATGTGCTACTTATGATTTTGAACTTAGTAAATTTTTTCTGTACGACTCATGCATGTGTTCTGTGTTTTTGTCTTTTTAAGATTTGATTGTGGGTGCATTTGGAACAGGAAAAGTCGCTGTTTACAGGTACGTTTTTGATAGTATTCAAATGTTTTTCTCGTTGTTTCAAATACATTTTCTTGTTAGTTTTGCCTTAAGGAGCACATTCCAGTGATTTATTCTGGTGAATACTTAGATGCTCTTTTTAAAGTCTAGAGATATTTTTTGCCCTCACTCTTTCTTTTCTTTGCATTTTTACTCTCATACTTCATGACCAAACTTCCAGATTTTAAGAGCATAATGTTGAATAAGATATGAAAATGAAGCAGATCATATAAAATGACCCACTTTTTAGATCTTACTGTATTTGATTTATTCTCTTTGCTTTGGAAATGCATTGAAATGTTCGCTTATAAATAAGCAGTGCAGGGTCGAAGAATGTTACTATTTATCCTGGCTTCTATAATCAAACTGGACACTAAGTTAGGGAATAGAACATTCCAGGAGTTGGTAGCCTCCAAAGGCAAGTATTGAAAACAGTGCAAATACAACAGCTATGGATTCCAAGCCTGGATATTCCATATACTCACTGATTTGTAATCTTGGGCAAGTTCTTATCACTTTCAGAGTTTCAGATTTCTGATCTGTAAAAGAAGGATAAAAGCAATATTTATAAGGTTACCTTTGTTCAAAGGATTCAGTGAGAATATGCATGTGGCGTACACAGAATAGTAACTGGGAGAGAGGTGGTGCTCAACTTTAGCTTTTTTTTTTTTTTTTTTTTTTTTTTTTTTTT
>NW_016803312.1:397682-440626 GCF_001698545.2 Rhinopithecus bieti
GCGGCGGGGTACAGGCCTGAGCCCCCCCGCCCCGCCCGCTTTTTTAAAAAAAAAAAAAAAAAAAAAAGTTTTATTGCAGGACACGGTGCCTCACGCCTATAATCCCAGCATTTTGGGCAGCCTACGTGGGCAGATCACTTGAGGTCAGGCGTTTGAGACCGGCCTAACCAACACAGCAAAACTCCATCTCTACTTAAAATACAAAAATTAGCCAGGCATGGTGGTGCACACCTGTAATCTCAGCTACTCGAGAGGCTGAGGCACGAGAATCACTTGAACCCGGGAGATGGAGGCTGTAGTGAGTAGACATTGTGCCACTGCATTCCAGCCTGGGAGACAGAGTGAGAGACTCCATCTCAAAAAAGAAAAAGAAAATAAAAGGTTTTACGAGAATTCAAGACACTAGGTCAGAATATCAAGACAAAAGGCTGAGGGCTTACCTGGGTCTGCTAGGTGTGTAGTGCTAACATAGTCGGCTCCCAGAGAGATTCTAAAGTTAGGTTTCCTCAAATAGGCAAGATTTTCTTCTTCATCAGTCCCAAGACAAACTCAAAGAGGGTTGATTTGTACCAACCATGTCCCACTTTAGGTTCTAGAGAATCAGACAGTCGAAACCCTCAAGGTGTCTGAAGTATGGGGCTTGGGTTTGCGGTGGCCGTGGAGTACACCACTCAGAGCTGCTGGAGCAGAATGGGCATAGGGTTCAGCTGCTCTGCTTCCAATCTGCCACTTTCATGCCAAGACCGTGTTTTCCATGAGCTGCTCCCAGCCAACTAGCCGACACACCAAGAACACAAATGCAGGCCTGTTTTTGCAAGACATGGAACTCCTGTCATGGGCAAATTTGGATCAAGGACTCTCAATTGCCCAGGCCAGAACTTTCTTATCCAGTCCTCTGTCCTTCCCTTGATCCTCCCAGGGATCAGAACTCCCAGCCCCCTCCACTCTCTCCCCACTTTTCCTCATAGATGTTTGACCCCAGTACATCTCTTGCATATCTAGTTCCGTTTTATCATCTGCTTTTCCAAGGAGTGAAACTAACACGGTATTGAAAGCAAAATTACATAACAAAATACAGAGAAGTGGCATGAAGGAACTTAGGAGAAATCCCAGCAGGCCCATTGCTTATTGTTTAAAGCAGTACTGTAAACCCATTCTGCCCTGAGACACAGCCCTTCCTCTTGTGGGGGGGAAACTTACCCAACATGGCTTCATTTCTCCCTGTCATTTGGGGACTTTGGCTTCCAATGATCATATCTTGGAACCAAGCTTTAAAATCTGCTCCATTTCCTTCCCCCATGATTTATTAATACTTTTTTGTTTTGTTATTCTCATCTGGGTGGCTGCAATTGAATTACTTATGCTCTATTAGTCTCTCTCCTCAAATTTGGCTACATATTAGAATTACCTGGAGAGTTTGTTTAAAATTCCAATGACTGATCCTTATCCCATAAGTTCTGGTTCAGTTGGTGTGGCAGGGCCTGGGCATAGAATTTGTTTTAAAGCTCTTTAGGTGATTATATTGTGCAGTCAGGATGGATAACCACTTCTCTGGCTGATGTACAGAATTATTCTGCAAACCCACTTTCGTGTATTTAGCCAAATTTGGAAAGCTCAGCTTGAAAACTATCAATGGAAATTTTAAAATTATCAATGATAATTTGCAAACTTCAAGTACTCACAAAATTAAAATTACCAATGAAAAGTTGCAGACTTCAAGTACTCACAAACACGAATGGCTGTAAGATGATGTATTTCATCAGATACGGATGTAGATATGCTAGCAGATGGCAGGCAATATTTCACAGCAATATTGCCATAATACTGGGGGCCCACTTCATCAAGAAATTAGGTTTGTGTATGCAACTTTGCCTGATAGACCCACAGCACTCTTTATTTGTGTTTGTGTGCCTCCAGATGTGTTTTGAGGTAATTAGCTGAGTGTGGTACCCACCTGTTCATGCAGTGGGCAAAATTCTTGGCACAAATGCTGAGAATGTTGGCAATGGCCTCTGAAGTATTCTGTCTACTACTGAGTTCAGTATGCAGTGAAGTGGGCTTCTGCCTGCCTATCACCTTTGTGGTTTATTCAAACAAACCCTGCATTTTCTCCCTGCAGAGCAAGACCGGTTGTGACTGTAGATGCCCAGCTTCTGCTGCACCCAACGATTGTCAATCTTGAAAATAAAACTTGCCAGGTTCCAGACTCTATGACTTCTGCAGCCTGGTGAGTTAGTCCAGTGCTTCTCAAACTCCAATGTGAATTCACATCACCTGGGTATCTTGTGAAAAACACAGATTTGGATTCAGTAAGTCTGGGGTGGGGCCTAGATTTTGCATTTCTTGAAAAAAGCTTCAAGAGATGCTACTGTTGCTGGTCTGTGGCCCAAGTTTGAGTAGCAAGGAGTTTGTCTTTCAAGAGAACCTATGATATGGTGCTGATCTTTGGCTGTCGACTTACCATTCAAAGGCTACTTCTCTAATCTGCAGGCTCTAGGTGAGAGGAGAAGTGTAAAAACATTTGGAGAAATTCCCAGTGAAACAAATCTTGGAGATTGCTCTTAGATTCTTGGTGTACTAAAATAAACACTAACCGAGGTAAAAATATAACAAAATACCTACACTCTTACATTTTTGGCACATGCTTATAGATACTGCTTTTCGGGCTCATATAATGTCTTATTTATTTATTTACTTTTTGAGATGGAGTCTCGCTTTGTCACCCAGGCTGGAGGGCAGTGGCACAATCTCGGCTCACTGCAACTTCCATCTCCCAGGTTCAAGCTATTCTCATGTCTCAGCCTCCTGAGTAGCTGGGATTACAGGCACCCACCACCATGCCTGGCTAATTTTTGTATTTTTAGTAGAGACGGGGTTTCACTATGTTAGTCTGGCTGGTCTCGAACTCCTGACCTCAGGTGATCTGCCTGCCTCGGCCTCCCAAAGTCCTGGGATTACAGGCATGGACCACCGTGCCCAGCCGATGTCCCTTTTCTAACTAGTCAATTTACTGGGTTTTCTGTGCTGACAACAGATGCCAGTTTTGTAACTCAGCATGGAACACATTATACAAGTAAAGATTTTTGTGCCATAGACTGTATTTTTGCGTCCATCATTAAGAATAGCGATTGAATTATTCCTTTTGCCTGGATGATGGAGGCTTTGCTTGGACTTTCGGAAGCTGGCTGATACAGCTTCTGAAAGTGTTCCTTCTGAATTTTGTCAGCCGTCTGATGGGAGTACAAGATGGAACTTGACTGTAACGCAGTTTAAGAAAAGACCACTTAGTTTCTCAATACGTAGGTCCTCCAGGGTTAGAAGTCACTATCTTGGTTAATACCTTCAGGGTAGACCCTCTGAAGGGTCAACAAATCCTTGAGGTGTTTAATATTTTGCCCTTATTTTTCAGGAGATGTGGTCTAACTCAGACAGTATTTTTGGTTTCTGAGAATGTCAGAATTGCAGAACTAACCACTCTTGACCCAGAGAAGTTATTTCCAGCCAATTTTAACATGTTGTTGATGGCCTTTTGACAGGAGTTCATACTGGAGTCAAAGCTTTTAAGGGTGGAGGGTGGGGACTTAGAGGACCCTGAAGAATTCTTTGAAAAACATCCTAT
The DNA here is from genome assembly GCF_001698545.2 of Rhinopithecus bieti. NCBI lineage: Eukaryota > Metazoa > Chordata > Mammalia > Primates > Cercopithecidae > Rhinopithecus > Rhinopithecus bieti. The sequence continues at coordinate 401,302 of NW_016803312.1, forward strand.
TGCTGGGAGCTGGGGAGTGTGGCGGGAGAGCATCCTCTTCTTTAACTGCTTTTGAAAAGAGTTGGAAAATGCCTTGGGCACATTTTAAAATGGTTTAAAGTCATAAAATAGTATAATGAAAACCTGATCTGAAAAAATATGTCAGAGAGCCAGCATTTATCCTTACCCATGCATGATTAAATGAAAATGAACTGTGAGAGTTGCTACTTGTTCATGAGTATTAAAACTTCAGTATTTCCCCCAAAGAGGCTCATGTTCACACCTTCGTAACAGAATGGACTTCCAAGCTGAATTCTTTTAAGCACATGTGGTACACTCTGATATAGAATGTTGTTGTTTTGAAAGAGATAATTGCTTCTAAGGGTTTTTAGTTTAATGGATATTTTATGAGATTGAAGTTTTGGTGTTTTGTTTTGTTTTCACCAGATTAATAGTTCTGTTTGGTTTTATGGAAAGAATATTACTTTTTAACAAGAAAATGTCTGTCTAAATGTCTGTCTTTTCATGAGCCATTTTCTTATTACATTTAAACATATTATTAAGTTAAAGTGCAGTTCGTTATGTGGACAAATGTATATCCCTTTACAATTATATTTGTTTCTATTGCATACATTTTTCTGGAAGAGGTCTTATTTTCACATGCAAAATTTGTGAATGGTGCCTCAGAGTCTCAGAAGACAGAAAGTTAACAGCTGATTCAGTCTAGAATGTGTTTCTTTGATTCTCTTTTTTCTTTATTTTAGGAACTTAATTTAGTTTTTCCAAAATGATTGAAAGGTCTCTGTTGATTTTCTCTGCTGCTATTTGTGTCTGTATGTGATAGAATCTTCTATCACACATCTGAAAACTATCACATAAACTCTACTTGGCAAACAGTTCTTCGCTTCCATCGATGTGCAGTTCTGTGTCTTTCAAATAGCAGGTGTAGTTTTATAAAGTGACTGTCTTTCATTGGCATTTCTAAGTTAGAAAAAGAGGGAAAAAGCCAGCTCCATAAATATTAATATAATTGGCGACTAACCATTTATAAAAGGAAAACTAGCGCAATATTTCATTTTAGAAATGTAAACGTGAGCAATTACCCGCTTGTCCAACCTGATTTTAAAAACTTGTCAGATGTGAGTGACTATGTGAAACCTGCTATTTGTTATCACTGAAACAGGATTGAGAACTGAAGAGAATGTAAAATGAATTGCTTTGTGCTTTTAAATCATGTTTCACCTTTATCTCATTTTCTCTTCATCATAGACAGCTATGAGCACAGTCACATCGCAGAACCATTATTCCAACCATGCTTGGGTTGGGACTAGCCTCAGAAGATCATGTAGTATATCACCCTGCCTTCTGGCCATATCAAAAGCACTGTCCATAAACAGTTTAATTTAGAACTTATGTAATAAGGGACCTGGGTTGATTTCATGGGGTTTTTTTGTTCCAATCAGACCTATTTAGACTAACGGGCCATAGTGAAAATGACCAATATTTCTAGTTTGAAATTTTAATTCTAATTTAATCAAAGTTTACAGCTTTCCCTAATGACCCAAGTATACTTTGTAATTAGCTGTAGACCTGCAAGTGATCCTAATTCTATACTCTATATGACCCATGATGTATGTGTGCTTATATATAATATAGTATATATGTTTTTCTAAATTCAGAATGAGCACATCAACGCACTACTGTAAAATCTTGAAATTTTCTTTATCGATCAGAACAGAGTGTTTGAAAAATTATGACTTGACAGACTCTTTTCCACTAAAGTGATCTATGAACTGGCAGGTTTAGGTTGGAGTACTATTATTGATAATTCAGCACATTGTAGAAGTGATATTACACTTGTATGAAAAAATGTTTAAGTCATCCAGTTGCTAATGATATTCAGAAAACAGAAAGAGAGCTGAGAAAGAAACAGATTTATACTGACAGGTAACTCATAAATAAATAGTAACCCTTTAGCTGATAACATCATTTATCAACCATACACCATCTCATAAGAAAAAAAAAGATGTTCATTTGCATAACTTTATTCCTTTTAAAATTTGTTATTGCTTTTGAATTGTTTGTATTAAAAATTCTATATCTAAAATGATTTTAATATATATGTTGATAATTTCATTACAAATAGGAGTATATTTTATTGTCCTATGTCCACACAGTTAATGATGAATAGAAAAAAAGATCATTGGCCGATTTGAACATACACCCAAATACTTTCAAAAGATTGGACACAGAAAATTCTAATTTTGAAAGCCAGGTTTACTACAAAATTGAAAGATGTGATTAATTCTTCGTCTTTCTTGAATAATTCTAATTGAAGCAGAAGCGAGTTGGAATCAGTGATTTCTCTGGGGAAGCGGAATAAACACTTGTAATAGCATAGACATTTCAGGAAACTTCTGGCTTAATGGTATGTGGCAAATTATTTACCCTGAGGAGAGACATTGACTGAGGTCACGGTAGATAGATGAATCCCAGATGTGACACTTTTTCATTATATTTGACACAGGAAGCTGACACAGAATTAAAGTATGATTGGGGATTATTTACTCCCTTTGAATTCTGTAGAAATACCCGAATCATACGATAGTATTTTACTGGTAAAAAGTTTATGATTGTCATTAAACCCTACTTAAGTATTTTCTTATATTTTCACTTTCCTAGAAATGAGAAAAGGCCCCATCTCTAGTGATGGCTGTTAGGGCTTGGAATTTTTCAGGGAGAGGTGAGCACATTCATTCAGCAAAGGCAGCCAGGGAGTCAGCCATCTCTCATTCCATCTGTAGCCACAGACCAAAGCCAAGTGCAGATCAACCTACAAGCCAGTGCAGACATTGCCTTGAATGGTAGTCATCACGTGTTCAAGGCACAACTCCAAAGTGTCTCTCATGGACATCTGCCCTCTCTTGACTGTCTTTATTCCTGTATCATTGTGCCTACCTAGCTTGAGACAGCCATGCTAAGCTTCCTATTTCTCTTTCTCCCCTTCCTCTTCTCGTCTCTACCTCCAGTCTTACCCCAACTGTAGCAAGGTTCTGCCAAATTCCATCTCCCTCCAAGCAGAGTGGGTCTTTTAAGTTAAGCATACCACGTGCTCCATGCTTCTGAAGATTAAATCTGCATTTTTTTAGCATGACTTTCAAAGCCCTGTTCCTCACTGATCCACCAAGCCAGCCTTGTCTCCTACAACTTTGCCATCTTGCTCAGTGCCCCAACTACACTGAATTTCTTCAGTTTTCTCAAATGGGTCTAGATTCTTACTCACCTCCAGATTTTACCTCTAGCTATCTTCTTGCTGTGCTGCCTAATTCTTCCCTCCCTGGCACATGGAAGATACTCACTTGTATTCATTGAATAAAAGCAACAAGTAATTGATTAATTGAGCAATTGATTAAATCAGTTAACCTCCTGTACTATTTTCCAGTATTACCTTCCATGTAATGATAATGTCACTTGTCTTAATTGTATTAGTATTGAGACCAACTGGTAGAAGGGGTGTGTGTGTGTGTGTGTGTGCGTGTGTGTGTGTGTGTGTGCGTGCACGTAATTAGAAATATATAGAGAAAATGATATTCATTATCTGGGATGAGGTAAAGGAAGGCTTCTACTTTAGATTCAAAACTTTATTAACCAATAAATTACTGACTATTATTTTCTATAGCTTTTCTTTAAGAGTATGTGCATCTGTCGCAGGCCAGAGCATTTCAAACACAATAGGTAAGCACGTTTTCATTTTTACATTCTTATACTATACTAAGAAAGTTGAACAGTAATCATTTCTCTGCACAGACCATATAAAATGAAAGAACCCTTGAGGAATACCAAGATGTCTGTTGCATATATGGAATCTTCTACATAAATATTACTTCAGTACTTGGTAATACTATTATTTATAAGAACATGTAATTATAGGGAGAATGGCAACTTTTATAAAACCATTATAAAACATTTTTAGCTTGGAGAGTATGTTATAAAATTTTTCTAGCTCATTTATCATGCTTGATCTCAACTATGAAAAATAAATGTTTCTTGAATAAGCAACTTGAAATGGAAATTCATCTCTCTGATTGAGCATTGTGTTCACTGAATACTTTTTCTCTACTTTACTTCTGTTCTTTAGTCTTAATGGCAGAGGTGCAATTAGATTCCCTGAAACAGAAAGGAGCCATTAAACGAACGCTCTTCCTTGATAACCATCAGGCTCATCGTGTCTTCCCTCTTGTGATAAAATGGCAGAAATCCCACCAATGCCAGGATTTCGTCGTTTACCTTCGAGTAAGTATGCCAGAAAGACTTCTCTAGCCTCTCACCTTCATATCCGAATTCCAACCATTTTTCTCCATTTAACCATCATAGTTGTCTGCATAGACCCCCATCCATCTGTTTTCATTTTCATAGCAGGAAACTTTATTTTAGGGTCAAATACTCTCCTCTTGACCCTGACTTCAACTAACCTGATGATGCGTTGCTATTAATTTCTAAGGCTTCTTTTCATTTTGAACTAAATCTTTATAATGGCATCGGCTCACATGGTTTTCATTTCTACCCACCTCCTCCCCAAAAAACATAAAAGTGCGACATAATTTATATGAATTTTTCTCCTATGTGAGTATGTCTTGTTAGATTTTATCAATGCACATTTCAGAGCCAACTCAGGAAAACATTTAGACATTCAAAGCTTTTATTAGAAGTAATTTATAATTATCTTCTTTAATGTATTTTTACAATGACTTCAAAACCTACCGAAATTTAAAAAGTAAAATTATTTATAACACAATTACCTATCTTCACCTTGCCAGTTGTGAGGTTGTGATAACTGTCTCAATTTCTCTTTTGCATTGGGGGGCTTAGTTAGCAAGGACCATCCTAGGGAAGATCACAGATTACAATCACACTCAAGAATGAAAAGTTGGATACCTGACCCTTGATTGGCACACAATTGAAGGGTGACATATCCACCCTGTGTTTAGTGCTTGCTGTTTGGCGCTTACCCCTCCCTACTAAAGGAATTCTGTTTCTTTTTCCAAGAGAACTTCAAATGTCCTGAAGGTGTTCTGCAGTTCATGCAGGCAAGGGCTTAAAAAGATGATGAGAGGAAGAGAATCAAGATGTTTTCTTCTTCTGAGCCCCAAGAGAGAATTCATAAATTCTGGCAATCTCACGAAAACAAAAGTCCAAAATTCATGGTGGTTTTTGTGACATTTATGGTATACAAGTGTAATCTTTTACTTTGCAACTTGACCAATTCTGCATGAGTTGTTGAAGGTCTGGAGAACCCAAAGATTGGCTCCAGAAGCATATTTCAATGAAGCCGCAGCTCTAAATGATTTCATCACTGCACGTATATTAGGTATGCTGGCAACTATATACCACATAAATCAGCCTCCATCTAAGCCTGCTGCAAAGATAATTATTTCATCATTCACTTTCATTGAGTAAATTCCAGTGTTGCCTGACTTTTGCAGACTGACACCTTGCAGCTATTTCATGGAGCCTCTGTTGAGTTTGTGATTATTTTTCCTAGGATGAAACTGAATTCCGAGATAAATTATCTCCAATCAACATTAGTTTGAATTACAGTTTGGACGAATCCACCTTTAAGGAAGGCCTGGAAGTGAAACCAATATTGAACTACTACAGGGAAAACGTTGTTAGTGAACAGGTAAGTCCTTTGCGGTCTTTGATGGCATTTTCTCAAGCAGACTCTCTGGGATGTTGTTCTTATGGCTTTAAGACTAAAGCCAGCTCCTTTCATTTTTATTTCTGCATGCAGACATGGAACATTTGGGAGTTTTCCTACCATGTTTCCTGAAACACTGCATGATTGTGTTTTTCGGAAGCCTTTCCTCTTTTGCAACCAAGATTTAATTTGTTCAAAATGTGGCTGTAATGGAAGCAATACAGCCTGTAATCCTCAAGCCATTGCCAGAGTTGCATTCTTTACAGATATTTCGGAGGGCATTGGAATTGGGCTATTATGTAAAGTGGCCTATATTGGGAGATTGCCATGAAATGTGGGCTATTGGCTTGGGTAGAGTCATGCATAGTGAGAGGAAAGCTCTGGTTCCGTTTGTGGCACCGTTCAGAATTTTCAAGAAAAAGGGTGTGATTCAGATTTTCCTGGATTGTTCCTGATGTGTGTTTATACAACACAGGCTCACATTCTGGTAGACTGTGGAGAAGACAATCTGTGTGTTCCTGACTTGAAGCTGTCAGCTAGACCGTAAGTTTAAATAACTAAACGTGTGCATTCTATGTAATGGAATTAGAGGTATTTATTTAAAGGTTCTCTGGAAAAAGTATACACTTCCAATGACCATCAAAACTATGCTGCGTGAAATTCTTGAGCTTGGCTACACTTTGGGTTAGTCTGTGGTTTGGGTCAGTTATTTGGCATTGGTGTCAAATGACACACCCTAAGATTTTGCCTGGGCCATTTCATCTTTCAGCAAAACTGAAAAAAAAAAAGTTTTTGTTGAAAGTAAACTTATTGATGGGGTGGCTCGGGTTATATTTACTTGCCTCAGTCAAGTAGACAAAGGATTCGGACAGGCAGGTTCCATCTACACTTTCAACTAAACTTTTTTTTCAGCACCCCATGAGTCAAAGGCATCCTTAAAACTGTCAGAACAAAATTAATGTTAACTTACTGAACAAGTAAACTTAAATAGTACTCTATGGAGTAAAGCAGAAGGTGTCACAAAATCGAAAAGAATCAAAGGGCTTCACAGTTGCCAGTAATGGACGCCCCCATTCCAGCACTGGAAATTGCACTGCATTCTGTTATGGGAAGACATAGACTAGGATGTAAAACATCCTGTGGTCAAGAAACAGATTTGTGTTCCTTTCCCTCCCGGGCACTATCTCACTGCCAGTGTTTGGAATGTACTTGGTAACTTCTCAGAGGGATTTCCCCCAGATTTCATAATTTACCAACTTCAAATGCAATCGCTTTGAGTAAGGTTAAAAAGTGCAATAGGTATTTCCAAATGTTGGTTTGATTTGCAGTTCTAAGTGAACTATGTTTCTTCAAAATACCTTGAAATCCTCTATCAGTGATTTAAGATCTTATCGTATCTGCCTACTTCTTCCCTCTCATTATTTCCTTTGCATTAATCTCTCCCTCTTACTTTCTAAACCACCTCTCTTCCTTTTATTCCATTGTCTGTTTTCTTCCTAATGTATGTTTTCAGTGAAGTGCTGAAGCTGCTTCATTTTGGCTTGTAAGTGAAATGTTAAATTTGCAGGAATTTTGTTGGTAGATTGTTAAATATGTTGGTAGCTTGAAATCGACCACAGTGCATGGATTTACACCACTGGAATCTGAAAATGTTATAAATCAATACTTTTTTTTTTTTTTTTGAGAACTGGTTGTTAAACATTTACCTACACACTACTAGATGTTTTCCTGCCCTTTTTACCCAGAGATGATTATCTTGCCTCTTCCTACCATCTCTTCATGATGGTCCATCTTCTTTTTTTGCATTTACCATTTTTCTTTTCCTCCTTAATAAATCCTTAAATAAAATATTCATGAAGCCAAGAAGTAGAGTGCCTAATACTTCTTTTTAAACTGCATTTTTAGAGATAAGCATCAGGTAATCATTGGAGATGAAAATCACCTTATGCTCATAATAAATGCAAGAAATGAAGGGGAAGGAGCATATGAAGCTGAACTCTTTGTAATGATACCAGAAGAGGCAGATTATGTTGGGATCGAACGCAACAACAAGGTAATGCCTGCAAATTATTTGAAGTCAAGAGCTAGGTATATTTTTGAAGTCAAGTAAATGTTAAGAAGGGCCATCTTAGCTGAGAGTTTCTTCCTCAGTAAAAGACAGTAAAATGATACCTTCTTTTGTTAAATCATCACAGCAATGAGCCATGGAGGTAGGGGGAGGCTTACACAGTGTTAATATCTTCTTTGCTGTAGTGCAAAGATAAATTGGCCAAAGATTGAGAGCTAAGGCAAAAAGAGAACAAGACTGACTGAATGAAGATGCTTACCAATGTGATCAAAAAGCTAAACTCCCAAGCTAATTCCCTGTCTTCACTGGCTTTTCTAGCCTTGCGTTGAGTTCTTTCAGTTTCAAGCACATGTCAGGAAGCCTGGTTTTCTTTACTGGTTAGGGAAGAAGGTCCAACCAATCCCCACTCAGCACTGATAACAGCCTGGACCGGCACCCGAAGGGGAACAAGGTCCTTCCCCTTTCTTCTTGGTCCACCTTGTCAGAATTATGACCAGGAACAGCCTGGTCTTCCTCATTTGCCATTCCTCAATGCCACTATTTGTTTAAATGACAACAATGCTATTTATAGTCTTCCCTTTCCTTATCAGAACATGAATCTTCCCATTCAAAGCATCCTCCAGTTCTGCAGTGTCCTTAATCACTTGGTCTAGAAAACCATTATAAATACATTGTAGAATAACAAAGAAAGCTCCTCAGTGTCGAAAATATACAAACTCACAATTAAGGGTAAATCCCAAGTGTGACGTTTCCTTCACAGGGTGAGGTGTAGCGTAGGTGCTCCCTAAATACTTGCTGATAGCGTTGTTCATTTAGCTTAAATATATTAAATGTCTACTAGTTTTCAAATACCACACCCCCTGAGGACCTCATCCATTTTAATGATTGAATAATTTGTATTGAAAACTAATTCTTCTAAAGAGATGTTAACAAACTGTTGTTGTGATGTTGGTATTTTAAAGACATTTAAAACTTAGGGAATATAAAATTCTCTATTCACATTTCTAGTCTCATGATTTCTTTTTGTTTTAGTTGAATCCTTCTTAGTAAAAAACAAAAAATTAAAAAATCCAGATGGGTAATGATAGAGCAACTTTAACACTGGTTTAAAATCCTTATGCGTTTCTGTTGAAGAAATGTACAGGAAAAAAGAAGCTCCAAAGTCATCAGATGTTATACATTAAATATGTTCTGCTGTTTTATGTATGTTAGTCATATCTTAATAAAGTAGTTTTTTAAAAAATAGTCCTAAATTATTCTTAACTCTTCCATGTTAACAGTGAGTTTGGATAGATAGAAAAAATCATTCCATTTCTTTTCAAGAGTATTTGCAACTCTCCACTCAGCTTTCATTTCCCTATTTCAAACATGAAAATCAATATAAACCCTCATTTCTCCAGTAAGTAGTTCTTATAATTAGCCCATATTCTTCTTTCTTGAATTAATTGTGTTTTTTTGTTTGTTTGTTTTTTGTTGTGTATGTGATTTATTTATTTATTTATTTATTTATTTATTTATTTAGAGACAGGGTCTTGCTCTGTTGCCCAGGATGGAGTGGAGCAGTGTGATCATAGCTCACGACAACCTCCAATTCCTGGGCTCAAGCAAAACCCTCATCTCAGCCTCCTGAGTAGCTAGGACTACAGGTGTGCACCACCACGCCTGGCCAATTTTTGTATTTTCTGTAGAGAGGGAATTTTGCCATGTGGTCTTGAACACATGAGGTCAAACGATTCACCCACCTTGGCCTTCCAAAGTGCTGATATTATAGGCACGAGCCACCCTTGTCCAGCCAATTATGTGATTTTTTTTTTTAAATCTTCTTCATTTCTCTATTAAAGTCACTTTAAGATAAAAATAAATAAATAAGAATAAATGGAGTAATTGTATACACAACTTATAAAAATGGTGTTTAATAACCACTTTGATTTGAAGATGTCATTTCATAATAAAATCTCTACAAGCAAAAACAGAAAAATGTCACCTACAGATACTTACATGCAGATAATGTATTAAACAAACAAAAACGAAGTTTGAGAGTGTTTTGTTTTAATATTCTGTTTTATTTCAGTTCCCTTCTTGTCACTCCACCCCCGACTTTGCTTAACAAAGGACCTATTCTAAAGTGTTCTTTTAGCAAAACATCCAGTTTACTGTTGGTTTTGTTGCATAGAAAACACAGGAGAGCACTTAGGATTCTATCTTTGGCTGTAAACATTACAAGGGACATTATCTGTAATCTCGAATGATCCCTTCACTACTTTTTTCTCCGTCAATTTCCCTTTGGCAGAGACTTCCCTTGGTCTTTGAATTTTACGTGACTAAGCCACATTCTAATTTCTTCCTTGTTTTGAAACAGTTTGAGGTTTGTGTACCTTTTGATTTCAACTCAGTTCAACATTTTTTTTTTTTTTTTTTTTGAGACGGAGTCTCGCTCTGTAGCTCAGGCTGGAGTGCAGTGGCCGGATCTCAGCTAACTGCAAGCTCTGCCTCCCGGGTTTATGCCATTCTCCTGCCTCAGCCTCCGGAGTAGCTGGGACTACAGGCGCCCGCCACCTCGCCCAGCTAGTTTTTTGTATTTTTTAGTAGAGACGGGGTTTCACCGTGTTAGCCAGGATGGTCTCGATCTCCTGACCTCATGATCCGCCCGTCTCGGCCTCCCAAAGTGCTGGGATGACAGGCTTGAGCCACCGCGCCCGGCCAGTTCAACATATTTTAACCATTTCTTCCTCAAGGGGAAAACTATTAGGCATTATCTGATTGTAAGGTTGGCTATTCTTTTGTTGAAAACATTTGTCTTTTTGGAAAATGTAAATGCTTATTATCTCTTGCTCCAGAAACCTTCGTTGAGCCAGCCTTTATATTTCCTTTGGGGATTTTCTCCTTAATTTTCTGTGAAAAAGGTGTACGTGTTTTACATTTATCATCATGATCATCATTATGATGGTAGTAAGATACACATAAGATATAATTTATCATTGTAGCCATTTTCAAGTGTACATTTCAGTGATATTATATTTACATGGTAGTGCCACCATCACCACTGTCCACCTCCAGACCTTTTTCATCATCCCAAACTGAACCTCTGCAACCCCTTAAAAATAATTCCCCATTGTTCCTTTCCCCAAGCCCTGGTAAGCACCATTCTACTTTCTGTCTCTGTGAATTGGTGATTCTAGGGACCTGTTATCATCTCTTCTTCAATCTCTCACAGCTGCCTCACCTTCAACATGTCTGTATCTAGACTTTTGGTCTTCCCACTCACACCCTTCTTCCTTTCTTTTTTTTTTTTTAATTGAAATCTTGCTCTGTTGCCCAGGCTGGAGTGCAGTGGCATGATCTTGGCTCACTGCAACCTCTGCCTCCCTGGTTCAAGTGATTCTCCTGCCTCAGCCTCCCAGCTAGCTGGGATTACAGGTGCCCACCACCACGCCTGACTAATTTTAATATTTTTAGTAGAGATCAGTTTCACCATGTTGGCTAGGCTGATCTTGAACTCCTAACCTCAAGTGATCCCCCAGCCTTGGCCTCCCAAAGTGCTGAGATTACAGGTGTGAGCCACCACATCCAGTTTCCCTTTCATTTTCTGTGTACGAGAATGACACCAGCATCCCCTGGCTTCTAACACCTAAAGTGATGCCAGCCTGGATGAGGGTGATGACAGTGGCAGTTGGATGGAGAGAAGGATATGAACTAAAGAGATTCTGGACTCAGTCCATCCAACAGCCACCGTCACCACCTTCATCCAGGCTGGCATGATCTTTTGCCCAGATTATTGCAGCAGTCTTCCTAGTTCATCTTGCCAACTTGTTACCTCTAACCTAGAAAAAAAATCCATCTTTCTAAATCGCAAATCTGAGCATGGCACTCTCTTCAAATCCTCACTAGCTCCCCATTGCTTTGAGGATAAGATCCAAATCCTTCAGATGACGCATGAGGCCCTTGATCATATCACTCCCACTTGCCTCCTCAGCCTCATCGCTAAATGCTGACGCTTCCAGCCAGCTTGAATTCCTTTTCCATACCTGTAATGACACGGAGAGCTTGTTCCAGCCATTTCTCCTTCCAACACACTAACTCTGCTCCCTTATCCTCTTTATCTATCTTACTTATTTTCACTTCTTTTCACTCAACCTTCAAATAATAATTGAGACTTAATAAAAATTGAGGCTTAATAATAATTGAGAGAATAATTGAGATGGCTAACATTTATTGAACAACTGCTATGAGCTGAGTAATCTTCTGAGTTCTTGAATGTGTTTCATTCTTATAACAGCCTTATAGAGAAGCTGCTGTCACTATCCCTGTTTTATAGATAAGAATAAATTAAGTAACATGCCCAAGGTTATACAGCTCTTATGTAGTAGAAGCAAGTTCAAAAATCAAACGTTAAGTCCAGGTCCCTGTTTGTTTTGTTTTTTGTTTTTGTTTTGTTTTGTTTTTTTGAGATGGCATCTCACTCTGTCATCCAGGCTGGAGTGCAGTGGCGTGATCTCAGCTCACTGCAACCTCTGCCTCCTGGGTTCAAGCAATTCTCCTTCCTCAGCCTCCCTAGTAGCTGGGATTACAGGCGCCGGCCACCATGCCTGGCTAATTTTTGTATTTTTAACCATATTGGCCAGGCTGCTCTCAAACTGTTGACCTCAGGTGATCCACCTGCCTCGGACTCCCAAAGTGCTGGGATTACAGACATCAGCCACCACGCCCGGCTGGAACCCTGTTCTTAACCACTGATATGCACTGCCCCCATCAGCTTAGATGCCACTTCCTCCAGGATGCCTTCTCTGATTGCTTGGATCTATGTGCAGGTCCTCCTTTGTCACACTATTTATTTATCCTATCGTAAAATTTCCCCAACTCTACTGCAACTGTGTGTTTCCATTGCTGTTACAATTGCTTAGAATTACTTGTTCCAGTTGTTAAAATAACTAAGAATTCAATGAGGACAAGGGGTCTTATGTGTCAGGCCTGGTAAATAGTGGGTACACAGTTAATATTTTCAGTGAAAGAAGAACACTGTAAGAGCTATAAATGGATTTAAAAAAGAATGTCCCTGGAACTGCAGAGGAAAATCATCTAGAAATGTTCAGAAAAAGTTCATTGTTCCTCTTATTAAAGAGAGGAAATAACGCTTAAAAAAAGAAAAAGGGTGGAGGGGATGTGAAAGGGAGAAAAAAATTCTCTGGTTGATGTCAAAGAACTATTTCCAGAAAGCTGGGGAAAAAACTGTACATATAACTTTTAACCTTTAGGTGAGATAAAAAAAATATATTTACTATAGAAACTAAATCCTTGAATTACATTCAAGGGACATTTGAGCAGTTATAAAAGATTTTTCTGGGTTTTGTTTTTTCTGTTTTCATGACTGAGTTAATAATCCCCACACAAAGCCTCTCTGTGTGATTAGGGGTTAGATATGGATCCTTAAGAAACTGAATACATAGTAAACCTATCTTTGAGAAGAAAGAATGTTACCACTTTTAACCTAACTGTCTTTCAGGATATTTGAAGAGAGGATGTATTAAATTGTGCCTCCAAATATTAGTGATCCATTCCTTTCTCAACAACTAGGACAGATGTTTCCATGTGTCTATCTGGGGAATTCTGGGAGCAGGGTTATATACTTAGTTGCATATTTGTCTGTTTCATTGTAGCCTTCTCTTTTACAAGAAGGTGTCAGTTGTCTCTACTCTGTTGTTCCTGAACCGTCACTTACTTTGTGTCCGAGTGTGCTCTAGACATTAGGACTAGAACAGACACAAAAACCTCTCTGCTTTCTTGAAGCTTATATTCTCAAAGTGTGTGGTTTACCTACAGAATTCTTTAGCTAGATGCCTGGGGAATGTTTCATGTTTTTTGCTTGGGTTTTGGGTTTGGGTTTTTGTTAATAAAATAGAAGGAAATGGAGGATCGTTTCTGAAACTTTACATTATTTTCTTATATAAAATTTCAATAGATAACAGAAAAAGGATAAAAAATAAATAAAATTTCAATAGAGCTGACAGATGGATACATGGTCATTATATTGGGAACCCTCTTCCAAACCTATCACAGGGACTGAAATTCCCCCAAAATTTGCTCCTTTATGAAAGTCCTCGTACTGCAAGCTTATGTTTGGGAACAAGGGTGACAGATAATATACTGATGGCATATAATAAGTTAGAATGAAACAATGGAGAAGTGTAAGTAGCTATGGCTACATGCAGAATGGGACCATAGGGTTTGAGGTATGGAAAAAGAATAGGGTAGAGAGTGAGGAGTGGGTTTCTAAGCAGCTGGGAATAGCATGTGGACATGAAGAGGAGCTGGAAACCAAGGGCAACCATTCCAGAACAAATCTGTATTTCCCCTCTCATCTGCTCAACCTTGAGAATTTGACCAGTAGATAGCTCCCAGAACCTCTTCTAACTTCAGTTTGTATGAACTCTACTTGGAATAGGATATAGGGGTAGGAAAGGAAATAGGAAGTACTGCTAAACATGAAGGCATTCTCTTTACATCTGAAATAATGAAGAATGGAAGAAAGTCAATTGCATGATCTCAAAATGGGACCACAGTGTATAGAAATTGGTGTTCAAGGCAATTCTCTGGCAAATGATGATTGAATCTTATGATAATCTATACATATTACGATCATTTTGTTTTTGTAAAGCTTAATAGAATAAATTTATTTACTCATGTTTAATAATTTGTGATTTTCATGCTCTGAGTTTCACATTAACATTAGTGAAGATATTGTCTAAACTATTTATATAAATACTATATTATGCGTTGTCTTCCTTAATGAAACACAATAAATATGCTTACCCACCCAATACATTTATTTCTAAAATTTAACTTTTACTTTTCTTTCTCTACTTTCTCTTCTGAGTTAAGAGTCATCAATTACTTTTTGTGCACTGTCACCCTCCTGGGTGTTTGAGATCCAGGGGAGCTCCCAGGCCCCCAGCATGGCTTTTGTGTCAAGATGTCATTTATGCTGCCCCCTAAATCCCCTGTTCTTTCCCATTGTAGGGATTTCGACCACTGAGCTGTGAGTACAAGATGGAAAATGTAACCAGGATGGTGGTGTGTGACCTTGGGAACCCTATGGTGTCTGGAACAAATGTAAGAGAGAACCAGAAATACTGACCGATTTCCTTCTAACTGGACTTTACAGGGAACAAATGGAAAGCTCTCAGGTTACCACTCAGCAACTCAGCACCTAGCAGCAACAACAAATTAGGCAGGAAATTGCCAGAGTAGTGGGATTTCACATTACAGCCTACACAGAGTGAATCGTCTCAGGCTAGAAACACAGAAAGAGGCAGGCTCTTCTATGCTTTCTCTTTAGACATAACTCTTGCGTGTCGTTTAGTTGCAACAAATCTATGCAGACTTTGTTTTTACTACAGATATTTTCTTTAAATACTTTTTATTTGAATTTCAAAAGAAATGCAATGTAAGTTAAAGACTTTAAAAATAACCAACTTAGGACAAAGATTTTAGCAATGGCAATTACATTAACTTTTATTTCGAATATACCTCCTATATAAATATCATTCAGAGTATCTTCATATTTAAAAAGTTATCATAACCCAGTTTTTTAATCAGCTTCACCAAGTTTATATTTTCCATTATCTCACTTTAAGAATTACACAGAAAATTGTAGTTTTATAGCAAGGAGAAAAAATAAAGATTAATAATGATCTCCAACGTGCATGTGAAAAAATAGTTCTTTGTTCTCCTCCTCCTCATCCTTTTTCTTGTACTTCTCCTTTTTGTTTCCAGATTTAGGAAATTTCCATTCGGGATTACTTGTGGACAATAAATAAATAAATAATTATATATATTTTTTGGAGATGGAGTCTTGCTCTGTCACCTATGCTCGAGTTCAGTGGCACGATCTCAGCTCACTGCAACCTCTGCCTCCTGGGCTCAAGCGATTCTCCTGCCTCAGCCTCCTGAATAGCTGGGATTGCAGGTGTCCAACAATATGCCTGGCTAATTTTTGTATTTTTAATAGAGATGGGGGTTTCACCATGTTGGCCTGGCTGGTCTCAAACTCTTGACCTCGTGATCCACCTGCCTCAACCTCCCAAAGTGCTGGGATCACAGGCCAATATGTTAATTTTATCCCATTACAGTTAAGTATATGCATGGTAACTGGTAATAAATATTACAGTAAGCAATTATTTTATGAAGTAAAGTCAGAAAAAAATTCTGAACCCTGAAAGTATTAACAAAGCTTACATAAATTGAACATACATAGTCCTCTATTCAAAATTAGATGTTTATGATTACCAGTGAAATAGCCTGTTTGAAAAAAACTTCAAGGAAAGTCATCATTATGTAGGTTTGTATTAAAACAACTTCCCAAAGTTTATTCCAAAGAGTGCTAGTCCCCTGAGAGCAGCCTTGAAAAGGGAATTCTATGGTCACTGTTGAATGTCACGTCCTTCCTTGGAAGATTCAGGTATGTATTTACATTTTTAAAGATGCTGATAAGTCTTTCAGTTAATAAACCTTTTAGCCTGATGTTTCATACTTTCGCCTGAGCATTTGAAACTTTTCTCAAGTTACAATATTATGCTAGAATGATATTTTTGCTCTTTTATGCTATAATGTTGCCTCGATCTTGGGTATTCAAAAATGTGCTGAAAGTATAGTAAACTCGCTTCGTGGGGCAAAAATAAATACATTTGTCAATGACAAGTACATTCCTATGACAGATTATTATTGGTGATCATGGATTGATTGTCCTCTAGGTTATAAACTCAGCAGTGGGACGAGGGGAGCTTTTTAATGTTATTTTATTGAATTTTCTAAACAACCCTGTGAGTCAAGTATTTATTTTATGGATGAGGAAATTGAAGCTCAGAGAAGTTGAATGAATTGGTCAAAGCCTCACAGAGGGTAAAGGTTAGAACCAAGATTCAAACCAAGCCTTACCGCAAAGCCCGTGTTCTATCTGGTCTGCAACATGGTGAAAAGCCCTTGGATAAAAACGAATGAGTAACAGATGAGACTTTAAAATGAAGCATTGAAAGAGAGAATGGGATGTCTACACTGAGATATTAGAACATTTTTCACTATCATAGTCCTTTTATCTGAAAGCTAATGAATCGTTTTGCTAGTTTTTGAGAAAAATCCAACCACCTATTTTATTTTATTTTATTTTGAGATGGAGTTTCACGCTTGTTGCCCAGGCTGAAGTGCAATGGCACGATCTTGGCTCAACACAACCTCTGCCTCCTGGGTTCAAGCGATTCTTCTGCCTCAGCCTCCCGGACAGCTGGGATTACAGGTGCATGCCAACGTGCCAGGCTAATTTTGTATTTTTAGTAGAGATGGGGTTTCTCCATGTTGGCCAGGCTGGTCTCGAACTCCTGGCCTCAGGTGGTCCACCTGCCTTGGCCTTCGAAAATGCTGGAATTACAGACGTGTCCCACCGAGCCCAGCATCGATGGCCTAATTTAATATGAAGAGGGTTACCTAAGACAAAAGAGAAATGAATTGAGGTGATAGCTAACAGTGTTAGCATTTGTAGATGATGGACCACTCGTTCCTTTTTCAGTATTAGAAGTGTTACAGCTAGACCAGAGGTCATCTAAGGATAATCTTGAACAAAACTGGCCACCAGTATCATTCAAAGTGGAGGAAAAATGGCAGTGGTCTTAACCACAAATGTGTTTATGTGAAAGGATGTCAATTCATTTTACCAGCAAATAATCTTTACAGGGAAGTAAATTGTTTATATTCGTTTATCTCTGAGGTCTATAGAAGAAACTAATAGCTTTCTTATCTCATTCTTTAATGCCATTAAACACATCAAATTTTATTGCATTCTGTTTTGTTAAAAAACACTTTGATTTATATTCTTCTTCATTTTGCACTTTAAAAAGAATACTCTCAGTGGGTTGTGGTAAAATTCCAAATGGAAAAGCAGTGCTAAAGATTTTAAAAGCATCATAAATTGCCAGGAATGTTTAGTTTTATCTAATATCTTTTGAAAATCATTTTCAAGTGACTTTGTATTTTAACTTAACAAAATATTCAAGGTAGTATTCAGAAGTTTTACTTCTGATTTTTAAATAGTAAAGTCATTTCCATAGAGTAGCTATAGTAATATAAGATATTTATATGCCAATAAGATTCATAACAAGTTGCAAATTTTCTCATGGGAAAATTTTTTTTAAACGGTGGGGTCAATGAAAGTGCTTTAAAATCAATGCCATGAGATCTGGTGTTTGGTACTAGTTAAGGACACATGCACCTCTTACCAATATGAAATTGTCACATCTTCAATGGTCTTTGTCCCAGGCTGATTGTTCTATAATGAAAACCAACATTAGGTAGCCTCTATCGCAATACAGTAAGTTTTCTGTCACTAGAAATAAGCAAACAAAAACAAACTCTCATCTTTTGGCAATTTTGGCAATTTTTTTTGTTTTGTTTTGAGATGGAGTCTCACTCTATTGCCCAGGCTGGAGTGCAATGGCACAATCTCAGCTCACTGCAACCTCCACCTCCCGGGTTCAAGCGATTCTCCTGCCTCTGTCTCCCGAGTAGCTGGGATTACAGGCACTTACCACTGCACTTGGCTAATTTTTGTATTTTAGTAGAGACGGGGTTTCGTAATGTTGGCCAGGCTGGTCTTGAACTCCTGACCTTGTGATCTGCCCACCTTTGCCTCCCAAAGTGCTGGGATTACAGGAGTTAGCCACCCTTGCGCCTGGCCTCTTTTGGCAATTTTTATTGCACTGCTTCTATAAGCCAGGTTCTAAGCTAGAGTCTGGCAATATAAAGATAAAAACATACAACCTTCACTCAATAAGAAACTCAAAATTAGCAGTGTCATAAGTTGAGTGGTGGAAGAGTGGTAAAAAAGGAGACAGAGAATAAAAAGGAGAACAATTTTGCCTGGTCCAGCCCATAGAATCAGAGAATGTACTGCAGGAGATATCTCCTCTCCCGAGCTTTGAGGCGTGATTTAGGAGTTCTTCAAGTAGAAAAGGCAAGTAAAAGCTAAAAGACTTCTGAAAAAGAGAGAGGAGGCTAATAGAAAATTGCTCCTTTGGAATTATTAAAAAATTCATCTGGCCAGGTACGTTGGCTTATGCCTGTAATCTCAGCACTTGGGGAGGCCAAGGCGGGTGGATCACGAGGTCAGGAGTATGAGATCAGCCTGGCCAACGTGATGAAACCCCATCTCTACTAAAAATACTGGCGTGGTGGTGCACACCTATGATCCCAGCTACTCAGGAGGATGAGGCAGGAGAATCACTTGAACCCGGGAGGTGGAGGTTGCAGTAAGCTGAGATCATGCCACTGCACTCCAACCTGGGTGACAGAGCAAGACTCTGTCTCAAAAAAATAAATAAATAAATAAAATAAAATAAAATAAAATAATCCTTGCTGGGGCATAATGCCTTATAATTAAGACACAACTGGGTTTAAATACGGGCTATACCTTTTATCAACTGTGATATTTTGAGCAAGTCACACTGAAATGAGAAAATACATACCTATAGGAGTGTTTGGAGCAATGAATGATATGACAAATGTAAAGCCATTAGGACGGTACGTGATTTGAAGCACATTTGGCAAAGGCTGGTGAACTGGTGCTACTGATTTGTGACAAAAGAGATGATTTATTATTAGTTCAAATTATTAGTGATTCATGTGAATGTGAGTTTTTGTTAATGGTTTGATTCTGATACTACAGTGGCTGTGACAACAGATTTGAAAGTTAGCTTGCAGGGATTTAAATTCTAGCTCTGTGGTTTATTTGCACTGCACCTGGAGCAAGGTACTTCATCTCTCTAATCCTCAGGTTGCTGCTCAATTGTATAATGTCAGCAACAACAGCCCCTATCCCAGAGTGCTTTTTGGGATTACATGAGATCACGTGTGTAAGGCATAGTACAGTGCTTGGAAGAGTAAGTAACACAATATTACAGATGTGTTAACTATTATTTTTACTTCCTTATTTATATCACCATTGAATTTATTTTCCCCATGTTTTTATCTATTTACAGGTTATGAAAACAATAAAAGCAGTTTTAAAATTTGGAAAATTTAAAAGGAAAAAATAATCCATATAACTGTAACCTCAACTAGAACATATTATTCTGAAACATTTTCCTATAATACATCCACGCTCCTGTACTGTAGAAGAATTTTGTGATTTGTAGACTTTTAAAACCATAGCTGAGGAGCATTGCACATAAACATTGTAACCTTCATTCATTGTTGATCGTTATTACATTAGAAGCATTTTCCATATTGTTGCATTGACTTCACAGCTATAATTTCAATGACTACATAAATGTCCGTTAAATAGAAGCATCATAGTTTTCTAAGTCAATTTCTGGCCAGGTGTGATGGTTCATGCTTGTAATCCCAGCACTTTGGGAGGCCAAGGCAGGAGGACTGTGTGAAATCAGGAGTTCAAGACCAGACTAGACTCTGTCTCTACAAATAACAAAAAAGTTAACCAGGTGTGGTGGTGTGCACCTGTGGCCCTTGCTACTTGGGAGGCTAAGGAAGGAGGATCACTCGAGCCCCTAAGTTGAGGCTGCAGTGAGCCACGCTCACACTACTGCACTCCAGCCTGGGTGATGGAGCAAGACCCTGTCTCAGTCAATCAATCAATCAATCAATCAGTGTCTTCTCATGTATTTGGATTATTTTCAATTTAACACACAAAAAGGTGGCAGGAGAAGAGGCAATACACAACTAAATGGAGAAAGAGAACCAATCTGTACTGTAACCTGAATCTTCTGGGGCCTGCAGTTCATTGCATGACTTCTCTCGGCTCTCAGCCACCTGGGTTAGAAGCAGAACAAAGGAGAGAGTTACAGTGATCCAGGGTGGGGTTTTGCAGTAATGAATTAACAAAATATTTTGATGTTGTGTACAAGCTACTCTCATGTAATAACTTTGTGTCCTGTGTGATTTTATTTTCTTTTTTAGTATTCCCTGGGCCTCCGATTTGCAGTTGCACGTCTCGAGAAAACAAACATGAGCATTAACTTCGATCTCCAAATCAGAAGGTTAGACCTTTACCTGCCTGTATTATTGACAGCACTCAACAGAAAAGAGATCCACAGTGAAATGATGCCACCTGTCAAGGTCCTTGGCCTTAAAAGCTCATCTGAAATTAGAACCCAGACTTTCACAGCTCATTTATTCTTTGTTTTCCTCAATTATTTCAGTAATTTCAACATTTTAGGGGTCTTGAAAAAGAGATTAAATTATATAGACCAAGTTATGAGATAGCAAAATTTTGTCCTGGGCACCCTCCCACCTGCTTTACTTCCACTTTTCCTCATTCCAAAGCGCATGCCTTTCCCCACCCTAACTCCATGCTCTCAGCTGGGCATCAGCTAGTCCCTGAGAACAAAATCTATGCAAAAAAGCATAGATTTTGCATTGGCAATCCTGAAGTCTCTTCAATTTCCAAGAATGAATGACTCTCTGATGGCTTACCTGTGAGCACTGTGGCAGGATGCAGGTGAGATACTCTATTTTGAGGGCAAACCCTTCTCTAGCAATGATAAGCCTAGCCATATAGGTAGCTGCCTCTCTTTTCTAAGGCTGACACTGTTTGAGAATTCAACTGTGACTTCACCTTCTTACCACCTATTCTGTTTGCTCCTTCGTGGCTGAAAATAATATTTTGTGAAATAGAAGACCTGAAGAAAGTAATGTGGCATTTGGACTGGGGCTTCCAGCTGTGAACTTAAACCCATTAACTGGGTGATGGAATCAGTTGAATGGCTCTAGACCCATATTAAAAGGAAATTGAATGGAAAGTAACATACAATATAATATAATATAGTATAGTATATACTAGTACAGCTTATGAAATGTTCCTTTCAGTAAGTATAAATATGTGTAGTAAGATGTCTAGTGAGATGTAAATATTTTTTGTGGTCTGCAGCTTTAAAAGTTTGAAAAACACTGATATAAACAGGACATGCAAGCCTTCTGTATTTATTTATACCGTGCCTGGCATGTTGAACCCTTGCTCTATTAAATGAATATGAAGTCAGTATCTACAATTTGAGTCTCAAACACTAGTGTGCAAGATGGTTAATTTCTAAGTTTATCTTAATATCTTGCAAGAAGTATCATTAGAGTGTGATAACTTTTAGAATAATGACTCCATGCAATGGATTACTTTTTAAATAACTACTTCAGCAAAAGGCTTAAGATTTTAAAAAATATATAAAGTCTGTAAGAATGTAGCAGATTTGTAAAATCCACAACCCATGTCACAAATTACTCTCCCACCCCAAACTTTGTGATAGATTTCTAGGGAGGAAGGTTTTCTCAACTTACCTTAGGTGTTCATTTCTGACCTTAATGAAATCTTTTTGAATTTAACTTAGACATTTTCTGCTGAATTTTGGGTTTTTTAAATCTGGGTAAAATTTAGTGATGGGGTATAGATGGAATGAACTCTTCCATAATATTCCTTCATTTTACCAAAAGCATGTTAAATTATTTCTTTGTATCTACAAAATATATTAAAGGTTTAGGAAGCCCTAAATATTTTACTTTGGAAATCTTCTGTTGATATTTCTAAGTATCTTAAGAAAATGCAACAAAACAGAAACAAAAAAAAACAGAAAACATGTCTTGGCAAAGTACCACCATCCCTCCAGACAGTAACCTGAAGTTTCTATTCCTCTCCATCATTGTCTGTGCCATTGATCCTCCACTGACATGAAGCTTTGTGTCACCTGGGGAAAGATACATCTCTCATAAAATACACAACCTTTGTATAGAAAGGAAGTCTGGTACAAAGGAAATTCATTGATATTTCCTCCTCACTCTTGGTTGAAGTTACAAAAGAGGATGGATGCAATTAGTAGTTCATCTAAGAAGCAAAAGACACTAGGTAGTGTTCTAGAGGCCTTCGCCAAGTCCATCCTGTAGATCATCATTTAAATAATGAATTCAGTAATGAAGTGCCGAATTTGCTGTAAAATAGAAATGACCACATTCTTAACATTCCCCTTCATCTAAAACAAAGGGTCATGACTGATTACATTCCATTTCTACTCATGACTATTTTAACATTACCCTAAAAAAATATAAAAATGCAGAAATGCAGAAAGAATTGAAATATACATATAGCATTAAATTCCCAAAACATACATTATAGGTATAAAAGCAAGAATACAGTGTTTGAGGCCGGGCACGGTGGATCACCTCTGTAATCCCAGCATTTTGGGAGTCCAAGGCAGGTGGATCACTTGAGGTCAGGAGTTCGAGACCAGCCTAGCCAACATGGTGAAACCTTTTCTCTAATAAAAGTACAGGGGCAAGCCTGTAGTCCCAGTTTCTCTGGAGGCTGAGGCTGGGGAATCGCTCGAACCCAGGAGGCAGAGGTTGCAGTGAGTCAAGATTGCGCCACTGCACTCCAGCCTGGGTGATAAGAGTGAGACCCCATCTTAAAAAAAAAAAAAAAAGAATACAGTGTTTGAGTAACACACTGTAAAAATTCAGTTACTAGGGTATTTGAGAGCTGAGCATTTATCTGCATGGTTTGCTGGCTGACTCCAAAGCTGTAAATAAGTGTGTAGATGCATGGTTTTGTATTTGGTTTAAATGTGTTTAAACCAAAAATAAATTAAACCAAATGTTCTGAAGTCTAAACTCTTACAGGCATGTATTGACTGCCATGACCTGCATTTAATGAATCCCTTTTCCACAAATAGAAGTCAAGAGAGAAATGGGCTTTATATGTTAATAAACTTAAAGTATTTCCTGTTACCAAATATTTGCATTAAGCGATCTCTCCATGCCCTCACTCTACATGACATAAACATTTTCCTCCCTGTGTCCAACAGGTCTCAGATTGCAATTGCCACATACAAACAGGTCTTGGTAACCATCTCAGAGTTGCTTCCTTAGTAATGGTGAGATGAATACTGTGTTATCTTTGCTGACATTCCAAAGACTGCAGAAAGCATAGAGGGAATGTTAGAATATAGGAAATAGGAAATAGTAAGGAAAAAGAAAATAGCATCCAAGTAATAACGTGAAAAACAAGTCTATCCATAGTATATAACATAGGGTGCAGTTGTAGAGAGGAAATTCATCATTCCTTGTGTAGAACCAGCACCAACAGTTTAAATAGTTCAGCTTCCATGGCGGTGATGGATGGCTTGTTTGGATGTAGCAGTGGTATTAGTGAGGGAGCTTTCCTTTCAGGAAAGAGGTCAAGGAAGCATCCAAGTTATTTATCAAGACTGGTTCCTTTCTTACCAGGAGATTTTGCTGACACCACTGGTATGCAGTAGCGAGTGTCATGGCAAGTCTGTGTGACAAAAGATGATTTTGATTAGCCGACCAGAAGGTCTGGACTCAGAATCTGCTGCTGTTCTTGCCACGTTTCAAAACAGCCTCTAAAAGCCTAGTGTTAGACTTGTTTTCAAGGATGATTTCAATGTTCAATGTCTATTTACATATTCACGGTATTGTGGGTAATGGGAAGTGTGTTATTTAAACCACTTGGGAAGAAAATACAATAGAATTATGCAATAACTTATATGAAACTTTGTTTTTTCATAATTATGATTTCCACAGCTGCCAAGCAGTAGTGAACTAGAAATAGAAAAAAGTCTGGTTAATCTATGGCACAAATATATTTAAATTTCCAAACTAAAGAATTACTCATAATATATTTGGAACCATAAAGTCTACAATAAGTAAAATTACTTAATTACTTCTTAGTGGTTAGAATTCAGAATACTGCCTTAAAAACACACACAGACATTTTTTTAGTTGACTGATCCTCCCCAGATGTGATCTTAATAAAATGGCCTGGAAACTGGGGTTCAGCCTCTGGAACAAGTCCCTTAAGCTCAGTCACGGGTTTAGTGGCGATGCTCCATTCCAGGAAATGAGCCTGACATTTGCCTGTTTATATCTTTTATGTGTGGTTGCAGTTTAAGTTGTCTTATCAGTATATACAATCGGCCAGGACTTTTCAAAAGCATCATGGGAACAATTCTGCCTCCTCCTGCTTTGAAAGCAGAATTTTATCATATCCTTTCCAGCTTTCACATTTGGAAAGCTTCAAAAGCTAGTCAGAACCTATCCCATTACCATCCTCTTGGTGCTAAAGCTTGTCCATCGAATCAGAGTGAGATTTGATGACAAAAAAAGAGGACGCCTTCTCTTCCTAACGACACCTGAATATAAACATGACCTGTTAGTGATGATGTGGCTGTGTCTCGGTTTGCTAAAAGCTGCCTAAGTTTTTAGTGACTTCAGTAAAAGCATAATTAGGATTATAAAATGCAGATGGAAGCTGCCTTCAAAACGCAGTTACTGGTTGAGACTCTTTGTGAAGTATGTTTTATTTTCCTCATAGCACATGCATTTTGAAACCCATGCATTTGTAAAAGTTGTTTCATATCTAATTATATTTGCTGGAGAGAAAAAACCCCAGCAAACTTAAAAAATAATTTTGCCACTGTTCAAAGAAGTATTGTTAAACACACACCTTCTATCTAGACACTCTTAATGCATTTTGTAAATATCCATGTCATCTCCTAATTGCTTGTTTATGAACTGCCCAACTTCCTTCGGTCTATATTCAGGGCATTGTGGGTAATGAAAAGTGTGTAATTTAAACCGGTCTTTTAAAATACCCTCCAACTCCTTGTCCTAGTTATCTGGTGAGTATGCAGTGAATATATGCTTATTTTAATACTAACTTAAGAAATAACCCGTAAGGAAGATAAAATTGCTGCCAAGCCAATGTATGGTATGATGCATCCCAGAGCCAAACACAAATGCTGTTTTGATTATGTATTTCTCTGCATTATTCATGCCAACTCTTCTCTTTATTAGCAAGGAAAATCAGGAGTTGGCTGTGCTGTCACTTCCTATTTAATGGGCAATGAACATGATATGCACAGAGTTGTTAAGGAATTTGTCCAAGGTAGAAGTTGCAAAATGAACTCAGTTCAATACCTTTTTGGTTTAGCCATTTTAAAAAGTGTTAGTTTTGGCCAGGCATGGTGGATCGCACCTGTAATCCCAGCACTTTGGGAGGCTGAGGTGGGCGGATCATGAGGTAGAGAGATTGAGACCACCCTGGCCAACATGGTGAAACCCCATCTCTACTACAAATACAAAAATTAACTGGGCGTAGTGGCGTATGCCTGTAGTTCCAGCTACCTGGGAGGCTGAGGTAGGAGAATCGCTTGAACTGGGGAGTCAGAGGTTGCAGTGAGCTGAGACTGAGCCACTGCACTCCAACCTGGCAACAGAGGGAGACTCCATCTCAAAAAAAAAAAAAAAAAAAAAAAAAAAAAAAAAAAAAAAAAAAAAAAAAAAGAAGTGTTAGTGTCTCCAGATATCTATTGTATTTCCAGATAAAGTGTCTCTTCATAGACAGTTGTTACATTACTATTGATCCTCAAAGATCTTAGCATTTCTCTGTACAAATGGTTACGATTTTGGAGAATGAATACACTTGTTTCCTGAATGATCAGGTTAGTAATGTATGTTGCTCCTGTGATATACAGAATGTTTATGATCATATATTGTAATAATACATCTGAGCAGATAGATTTAAATCACATGTCCCTGTGTTTTAGTTCCAACAAGGACAATCCAGACAGCAATTTTGTGAGCCTGCAAATCAACATCACTGCTGTAGCGCAGGTGGAAATAAGAGGGTAAGTAGTAAGCAACGCATTGTAATAGTATATAGCCTTCTGTATGTAGGGTTAAGATAAAATACTAGTGAAAATGATGTGGAATTTTCCTGATGCATTAGAGATCACAGTTCATTTTGGATATTAATTTTCACTCTTTTCTACTGATTGTTATTAGCTTTCCATTGGAAAGCAGAGTAAACCCTAAGTAATAATTAACTCCAAGAATATCAAAACAAGAAATCACTTTATGCCAGGTGTGGTGGCTCATGACTGTTATCCCAGCACTTTGGGAGGCCGAAGTGAGCAGATCACCTGAGGTTAGGAGTTTGAGACCAGCCTAGCCAACATCGTGAAACCCTGTCTCTCCTAAAAATACAAAAATTAGCCAAGCGTAGTTGTGGGTACCTGTAATCCCAGCTAATCAGGGGGCTGAGGCAGGAGAATCACTTGAACGCGGGAGGCAGAGATTGCAGTGAGCCACTTCAGCCTAGGTGACAAGAGTGAAACTCCGTCTCAAAAAAAAAAAAAAAAAAAAGAAAGAAATCACTTTATTCCCCAAATTGACAGTGTAGTCATCAAACTATAAAAACCAGTTGATAAGAAGGCAGATAAAATAGACAACCATGTGATTCCCTGAAAAAAAGTCTCAATTCTCCAATAATTATTTTAGCATAATGACATTTTAGCCTTACCACGCCACATCTGGAGTTTAATAAATGACTTACTCTCAGATGCAAGGGTCAATTGGATCTATATTTTATATCTTTTTTCTTTGGTCCTATTCTTTAAGGAAGGTGCCAATAAGCAATCAATTGAGAGACGGGGGAAAAGGGTCAAGGAAATGACAACCAGCTGCAAAATCCATGCCTGGGGAAAAAAGAAATCAGAAATGGGTTGTGTGTAGTTCTTATCTTGAATGAAGTTGGACTTCGTTGATTTTTTTTTTTTTCTGATGATTCTGGTTTTTCAGAACAATCACGGATTTGGCTAAAAATGTCAACTGGTATTTTGGACCAAGTTGTCACTGGGGTTCCAGAATCCTGGTTTCCTTCCTTTTCCACGGTGGTTTACAAGCTTCCGTGATGACATCTGGTATTTCTGCAGGCAGAGCCAGTGCTGCCATGGGTTCTGCCCTGCTGTCCTGGTGCCTGATAGATTATTCTCTAATCTATCGGATTAGAGAATAATAGCAATGTCTAACATGTACCGTTCCTTTCTGGGTGCTACTCCAAGTTAGCCCACCTTAAAATGAACTAGTATTCTCCTTGTATAGGTGAGGGAACTGTGGCCCAAGGAGTTGAAGGTTAAACTAGAAAATGCCAGAATGTTAATATAGGCAACTGTCTCCAGAGCTCATGCTTTGAAATGATCATGCTATCTATCCTGCCTGGGATATTGTTTTTTGAAACTTATCTACATAAAATCATATTCTATGTATGTTTCTGACTTTTTTCCATTCAAACCAATGTTTTTGAGATTCATTTTAGTGCACATGCCTGTAAGTCATTCATGTCAACTGCCCGAGTGTTGCATTGTAAAACTATATCATAGTTTATCTTATTTTACTTTATTTTGAGACTGGGCCTCACTCTGTCACCCAGGCTGATCTTGGCTCACTGCAACCTCCACCTCTTGGATTCAAGTGATTCTTGGGCCTCAGCCTCCTCAGTAGCTGGGATTACAGGCATGCACCATGCTTGACTAATTTTTGTATTGTTAGTAGAGACAGGGTTTCACCATGTTGACCAGGCTGGTCTCGAACTCCTGCCTTCAGGTGAATCTGCCCACCTCAGCCTCCCAAAGTACTAGGATTATTATAGGCCTGAGCCACCGTGCCTGGAAAAAATATACCATAATTTATTTATCTATTCTACTCTTGATGAAAATGCAAGGCTTTCATTATTTACCTTTTTGCAATTGTTTTTTGTACATATCTTCCAGTACACATGGAGAAGAATGTCAGCAGAGGATATGCTTAGAAGTGGAAATTCAGGATGAGAGAATAGGCTCTATTTAACTTTATGACATAATACCAAAGTCTTTTTCAAAATACTTATGCCAAATTACACTCCCGTAAGAAGTGGGTAAAGTTTCCGTTTCCCCACACTGTCAGCTAACTCTCAACATGGTCAGGTTTTTGAGCCAGAATGGTGGATCAGAAATGGTACCTTACTTTAACTTGCAGTCCCCTGGTACACAATACCAAAAAGAGTTTGGTGTTACGTATTTTTAGTAGAGATGGGGTTTCGCCATGTTGGCCAGGCTGGTCTCGAACTCTGGACCTCAGGTGATCCACCTGCCTTGGTCTCCCAAAGTGCTGGGATTACAGGCATGAGCCACCACACCCAGCCTTTTTTGCACATAGTTCTACTAAAAGAGTTGACTTTTTCTCATTAGTGTACAGAAATTCTTTTCTATTCTAGAGTTTAGGCACTAATCCTTTATCAGTTACAAAGATTGCCAGTATCTTTCAACAGCTTATGGAGTTTGTGGGGTTTTTGAAAAGTCAGATTTATTGGAAAATAAATTACATAAAGTAAAATTCATCCTTTTTAGGTGTCTAGTTGACGAAGTTATGACATCAAAAGAACATACAATGTAGAACAGTACCATCACTCCACATAGTTCTTTTGGACTACTTTATAATCAACACTTCCCCACCCCGAGACCCTGGCAACCTTGGCCTATTTTCTGTCACTATAGTTTTGCCTTTTTCCATCTATAATGTCATGTAAGTCATTGAGAATGATGCTGGTTTCTTTCACCTAACCTAATGCACTTGAGAAACATCTATGTTCTTGGATGTATCAGTAGACAATTTCTTTATATATATATACTTTTCTTATTATTATACTTTAAGTTCTGGGATACATGTGCAGAATGTGCAGGTTTGTTACGTAGGTATACACGTGCCATGATGGCTTGCTGCACCCATCAACCCGTCATCTACATTAGGTATTTCTCCTAACGTTCTCCTAACCCTCCACCCTCTGACAGGCCCCGCTCTGTGATGTTCCCTTCCCTATGTCCATGTGTTCTCATTGTTCAACTCCCACTTAGGAGTGAGAACATGTGGTGTTTGGTTTTCTGTTCCTGTGTTAGTTTGCTAAGAATGATGGTTTCCAGCTTCATCCATGTCCCTGCAAAAGACATGAAATCCTTTTTTTATGACTACATAGTATTCCATGGTGTATATGTGCCACATTTTCTTTATCCAGTCTATCATTGATGGGCATTTCGGTTGGTTCCAAGTCTTTGCTATGATGGTTTCTCTTTACTGCTGAGAAGTATTCCATTGTATGGATGGACGTCCAGTGTTCAGTTCATTCATTCACTCATTCGTGAACATTTGAGTTGTCTCCAGTTTGAGCTATAAAGAATAAAGCTGCTATAAGTATTCATGTGCAGATCTTTGTTGGAATATTTGCTTTCACAAATGTAATTACTGAGTTGTATGATAAGTGTATCTTTACAGGAAACTGTGCAACTGTTTTCCAGAAAGGCTATACTGTTTCCATTATTCACTCCCATCAGTCATGCATGAGAGTTGTAGTCATGCACCATTTTTGCCAGCATGTGCTTTATGTTGGTTTGTATTTAGTCATTCTAGTAAGCTTATAGTGTACTGCTGAGTTTTTAGTTTTCATTTACTTAATGACTAGCTACATTGGGCAACTTTTCAGTGCTTATTTGCCATCAATATCTCATTTTTGGTGAAGTGTCCCTTCAAATCTTTTACCCATTTATTGGGTTTTCTGTCTCCTTATTATCGAGTTGTAGAAGTTCTTTGTATATTCTGGATACAAAGCCATTTACCAAATATGTGTCCTGTGATTATTTTCTCCCAGTATACAGTTTGGATTTATATTTCCTTAATAGTGATGTTTAAGGAGCAAAAGTTTGATGAAATCCAGTTGATTAATTTTTTAATGGTTTGTGTTCTTTGTGTCCTAATGTGAAATAACGCTGTTCCAAAGTCACAAAGATTTTCACCTGTATTTTCTTCTAGGAGTTGTATAATTTCAGGTTTTACACTTGGAGCTATAATTATAAGCTAATTGTTGTATGTGGTGTGAGGTGAGGGCCCAGGGTCTTTTTTTTTTTTTTGGTGTGTGGGGTGGGGCCCGGGTTTTTTTTTTTTTTTTTTTTTTTTTTTTTTTTTTTGAGACAAGGTCTCACTCTATCTCCCAGGCTGGAGTGCAGTGGTGCAATCAAAGCTCACTGCAGCCTCCAACTCCTGGGTTCAAGTGATCCTCCCACTGCAGCCTTCCAAGCAGCTGGGACTGCAGGCATGCACCACCATGCCAAGTCAATGTTTAAAAGTTTTGTGGAGATGAGCTCCCACTATATCGCCCACGCTGGTCTTGAATTCCTGGCCTCAAGCAATCTTCCTGCCTCAGCCTCCCAAAATGCTAGGATTACAGGCATGAGCCACTGTACCTGGCACACTTTTACACATGAATACCTAATGCCATTTATTGAAAAGACCATTTTTACCCCCACTGAATTACTTTGGCACCTTTGTTGAAAATCCATTATTATATGTGAGAGTCTATTTCTGGATTTGCTATTCTCTTCTATTGATGTATGTATGTATGTATGTATGTACAGCTATCTTTCTAATCTATATAATAAGGCTTGAAATATAGGAATGTATCCTGAGATTTTGACAAATTCATTTGTAAATTCTAGTAGCTTTTTGTTTGCATATTTCCTAGTATCTTCTATAAAATTGTGTTGTCTGCAAATAAAGACTTTTTTCTTATTTTCCCATCTGCATATGCAAAAGTTTATCCAATTATAAAGTTAGAGGGGACAGTCCCCACACAAGATCATTTGCATTTTTCACACCAACTGCAAATTCAGGTGATTCCCAAAACCACCCTCAGTGTCAAAAATTCAGTAGAAGTACGCAGAACTCATTGAAAGCTATTACACTTACAGACATTATTACAGAGAGAAGAGACATTAAAATCAGTCAAGGGAAGAAATACATACTGTGGAATCTGGAAAAGGACCAAACACAGGGCTTCCATGGTTCTCCCCTGTGGAGTTAAGGGATGTTACTTTTCTGCTATTGACATGTGACAATATGCATGGAGTATCACCTACCAGGGAAGCTCACCCAAGCCTCAGTGGTCAGAGTTTTTACTGCAGTTCTACGACATAGGCATGATTGATTGATCATCTGCCCATGTGATTGATCATCTGCCCATATAATTGATCTTAGTCTCCAAGTTGATTGATATGATGTGACCAAAACTTCCACTCTATATCACATTGTTGGTCTTTCTGGTATGAACAACCCCCACTCTAAATCATATTGTTGGGATATCTATTGTGATTCAAGGCCCCAGGCAAGCAAAGCTATTCCTATCAGGCATACAATTCCAAGAGCTCAGGCATTACCCCCCAGAAGCTGAGGGCCAAGGCCAGACCTCTTCTTGGACAAGATGTAAATTATTTGTTACATAGTTATGCCTTTCATTTTTTTTCCTTCCCTTATAGCATAGACTAGGAAAATCAGTGCACGATCAATAGAAGTGGTAAAAAGAGATATCCTTGCCTTGTTCAATTTTACAAGAACACCATTCAGCCTTTTACTATCAAGTTTGATGCCAGCTGCAGGGATTTTGTAGACACCCTTGATCAAGTTGAGGATGTTCTCTCTTATTTCTACTTTTCTTGAGAATTTTTAACATGAATGTATGTTCAGTTTTTTCAAATGTTTTTTCTGTGTATATGAAGATGGTTAAATTGTTTTCCTTTTTTATCCATTAAAAGTGGTGAACTGATTAATTTTTGGTTTTGAATTTTAAACCAAACTTGCATTCTGGAGAAGAAACACATTTAGTCTTGATGATTATCCTTTTTGATATTCTGGGATTCGACTTGCTAAAATTTTATTAGTGACTTTTACATCTATGTTCGTAAGAAGTACTGATCTGTAGTTCTCCTTTCTCACAATATCTTTTTCTAATTTGGGTGTCAGGTGAGTGCTAGCTCCATAAAATGATTTGTAAGTATTCCTTCATCTGCTTTATTTTCTGGAGTAATTCATGTAGAGTTGGTATTATTTATTCCTCAAATATTTGGTAAAATTCAATGAAGACTTCTGAGTCTGGAGGGTTTGGTGGGGATTTTTTTGTAGGAAGGTTTTGAACAAGTCAACTTCATTCTTAGACGTAAGGTTATTTCTAATATCTATTTCTATTTGAATGGGCTATAGCAGTTTCTCATTAAAGGAATTTGTCTATTTCATCTAAGTTGTTACATGTATTGGCATAATGTTGTTCATAATATTCTCTCACTGTCCTTTTAATAGCTGTGGGATTTCTAGTGATGCCTTCTCCATCATTATTGAAATGGGTAGTTTATATCTTCTCCTTTTTTCTTTCTTTTTTTTAACATTTTCTGATCGGTCTGGCTAGAGTTTAGTGATCTTTTCAAAGAATCCTTTTTTTGTTTTCTTAATTTTTCTTTGTTTTCTTTATTTTTTCTTTTTTTTCTATTTTATCGGCTTCAGTTTTTCTTGTCCTTTCTCGTGCTTTCTTTGGATTTGACTTTCTCTCCCATTTCTAGTTCTTCCATGCAGAAATTTTATGTTTGACTGGAGACTTTTTTTTGTATATAAGCATGTAGAGGTATAAATTTAGCAGCATGCCAAAATGTTGATATGTTGGGGTTTTTGTTATAACTCAGCTTAAAATATTTTCTAGTTTTCTTTGTGACTCCTTCCTTAGTCATGAGTTGACTCACTGGAAGTGACTTGTTTGATTTACAAATATTTGGAGCTAATCTAGATGTTTTATTTTTGTTGACTTCTAATTGCATTCTCTTATCTTTCTCGATGAGGAAATTGCTATTTTTAAAAATCAGAGAAAAAAACACAAGTATTATTTTTTACTATCTTATTTTACATCTTTTCAAAGCTTATAATTAATGTATATGAACTTTCGTCTCCTTCTTTAGGCTTAGTGTATCTTAGTTTTCTAGCCAAAATAAGTTGAAACTGTTTCTTAATTCCAAAATAAATTTAAAATTGGGAAATATTTCTATTTGTTAGGACATAACTAAATCCAAGACAACTAACGGCTGAATATAACTGTCTTTATTCTCAATATCCATTTTATGAGATTACTATTTTCAATATTACTGTCATTACTTACAGTAAAAAAAAGAAGGAAATTTCTATTCACTTTTGCCAATAATCAAAATAGATCATTAAAGTTGGGTTTCTCATATGAATGTGGTTACTTTAATAGCTACATTAATGTCCAACAATTGGCCACAGTTTATTCACTAAGACTGTGTTAAAATCCTTTTTAGCCATTTACATAGTAAAACTCTTTCCTGCAAATATGCAGCAAAACATTGGTTTCAATGTTTAATACATCAAAGAACAAACAGCTACTGTTTGAAAATCTTCCATGTTCTCTCCCGGAAATTTCTTTTTTTTTTTTTTTTTTGGTCTGTGGTGTTTATTCTGATGTAATTTATCATGCTTTATTTTAAGCAGTTTTTTATCTACTTTTTTTATAATTAAAAAATAAACAAAATGGATTTATTTATTT
Source organism: Rhinopithecus bieti (assembly GCF_001698545.2). Taxonomy (NCBI): domain Eukaryota; kingdom Metazoa; phylum Chordata; class Mammalia; order Primates; family Cercopithecidae; genus Rhinopithecus; species Rhinopithecus bieti. The sequence continues at coordinate 435,292 of NW_016803312.1, forward strand.
GAGTGGGAAAAAAATACTGAGAATTTTTCCATTTCTTTCAAAGCTAGATAACATCATCTTTAAGCAGATCTGTATGCATTTCATGGTACAAAGGATCAGTTTAGCACATGTCTGTGAGAAGTAAACTTGGCCACAAGAGACAGCACCACATACACTGAGTTCATGAAGAGTAGTAAGAGTGCAGATTTTGTAAAATAATCAAGATTGAATGGGTATGTACTAAGAGAGACCACAAACATGAACAACTGAGGTTTGCATAGGATACTGTCCACAGCAGGTAGGGTCAAGACTGTTCCATACAATACGTGGTAGTCTTTGCTATTTGGGAATGATAGGGTTTGAAAACAAGGATTTGAAACAGGATTCACAACACACTACCAAATCCTCAGATTTGAATTTCCTGATTGCGTATATACTTCAACTTACTGAAAACCTAATTCCTTTATTCCAGAAAAATGAAAACTTAAGTTCACACAAGAATCCACAAATAGGAAGGGGGGAGGGGTGCCATTGGGAGTTATACCTGATGTAAATGATGAGTTGATGGGTGCTGACAATTTGATGGGTGCAGCACACCAACATGGCACAAGTATACATATGTAACAAACCTGCACGTTGTGCACATGTACCCTAGAACTTAAAGTATAATAATAAAAAAAAAAAGGCATCATAAGGAAAAAGAGATTAAGAAAGATGATATTCAGGCTGCAAACCTTAAAAAAAAAAAGAATCCATAAATAAATCTTTATAGCAGCTTTGTTAATAATGGCCAGAAATTGCAAACAGCCCAAATGTCCTTTGACGGGTTGATAGTTAAACTAATTATGGTACATCCATCCCATAGAATATCACTCAACAATAAACAGTAATGAATAATCGACAGAAGGACCTTTAGGGAAGTATGCAGAGTCAAAAAAGCCAATACCAAAAGATTGCATCCTGTATGATTCCAATTATATAACATTCTTGAAATGACAGAATTATATAAACGAGGAACAGATTAGTGGTTGCCAAGAAATATGGAGGAGATAGGGACAGAGGGAAGTGGATGTTCCTGTAAAAGGGGGTCTTTGTGGTGATAGAAGTGTTCTTGACTATGTCAATGACAATATTCTGGTTGTGATATTACATACAATATCACATTTTGGTTTTGCAAGCTGTTACAATTGGGGAAACTGCTAAATAGTACATGGAATCTCTCCATATTATTTCTTACAACTACATATGAATCTACAATTATCTCAAAATAACGTTTAATTAAAAAAAAAAAAAACTAATTCCTTGCTTCTCCCAAAATGCATTTCTCATGTTTGTTGTTACCATTAACAGTACCCCAGTCTTCTTCCTCTCTGAGGGTCTCACTGGGGTAATGTTCTAGCTTCCATCTTAGGATGGAAGGGTATGCAGTGAGGGTTGTAAGATTACCACACTGGCTGTTCATCCTAGGCAAATTACTTCAATATATTCTGTGTTGCTTGCTTTCTTCCTTCTTTCTAAAAAATTCACTTTGAAAACCATGAACACTGATTTAGTTGAGATCTTTAGAGAACCATTCTTTACCATGGTTTCTCTGGATTTGAAGTAGTCTTCAGTGGGTAAATAACTGAGTTTTGTGACCTATGCTTTTTAAATAATTTTGATATGATGTTTTGATAGATTATGTGTTTCTTCATAGACTTCTATTTGATTTTTTGTTACAGAACTATGCCAGGAAATTTAAGTCATCTTCACTAAATACCACTGCAGCTTAGGAGCCCCGAAGGTGCATTTTATATTAGAAATAGAGTAGATGGTACTTAGGATCCGAGTTCTAGATCTCACCTGCAACTAACCCTCTACTTTCCTGTACAACAGTCTTCCTTTCAGGTATAAAATGAAGGGTTTTGACGATATCATCTCCATAGTACTGGTCAAGATTCAAATACATATAATTCTATGAACCTAGGGAATTTATGACCAGTCCTGTGGATTGATAACCATAAAAACAAAAGTTTTCAGAGAAAATGTGTTCAGCTTCTATGCTGTGTTTGTTCTCTCTGCAAAATAAATAAATTAATAAAAGTTTCCCTAGAACCTCACAATAGACAATGGATTGTGAACACAAACTCAACTCTCTGTTGCCAAGCTGAAAGCAAACTCCAGCTTTGGGTGGTGAGATTGTCAAGACAGGAATAGAAACCCAGGCTCTCTGGGCTTCTCTCTGATGAAAGGAGTCTGTCATGATTTAATCAAACCAAGTAAGAAAAGGGAACATAGCATAATGACAAACCAATATAAAGGTAGAAATGTTTGTGGTATCAGTCCAGCAAAGTTGTGCCCTGTTCTTCTCATTTAACATTGCACAGTAAGGACATATGCAAAGAGCTATGCAATTTAGCAACATTTCTGTGGGTTGTCTGTTTTTAAAATGTAGTCATTCCTAGAAAACAATGTAGTCAAATTAACTTTGACCAAAAGCATTTGAGATGTTTTCCAATCATTTGTGGTACACAGACCAAAGAGTTTATCATAATTTTCCAGATGAAGAAAGAGAGATATACAGAAATTAAATTACTTGCCCTAGGGTCAGAATATAACCCAATAAATTTTGCTAACATTTGAAGTTGCCAGAGGCCATGTTAATTATTGGATACCTTCAAAAGGGCACTATGACATCTGATTGCCAAAAGAGATGTTTTCTGTTGAGGTTACTTTTAGTTGAAAGTCTAGGAATTCTTTTAAAGACACATTTTACCTAAAAACTGCTAGAAGATATTGGTTTGTTTTGAGGACTGCCTTTCTTAAGATTTTGTAAAAATAACAACTTAGTTTGTAATCAGCTTTTTATATGAAATAATGCCATGTATTGTATGTCATTTATCCAATGCTCATTTTCTAGGTGTAAGTTGCAGGAAAAAAAAATAATCATATGTCAAGTTAATATCCTACTTCCTTGATTACACCATTTAACTCTCTGTCTCTCTCTCACACTTGAGATATCTATAAGACCACTCTATAACTCAATCACACTTTATTTTGTTCTGGCTCTGGGCCTGGCTTTCCTGGGAAGCCAAAGCAATATAGGAAGGAGGAATGTACAATGACCGCTTTTCCACTCTGGTGACTTCAACCAGAAACTGTATTTTTTCATCACTGGACATTTAACACAACACACAGCATCCTAGACTTTTTTTATCTGCAAAAAAGAGTCCCATTTCTTGATATGGCTTAAAGCAGGGATTAAATAACCGCCTCCCCACCCCCACCCCACCACACACACACACGTTCTCACATGTGAAATAGATGGATATATAGGTTTGGTTATTCATCTCAACTCAGGAACACTCTCCACTCTCTTCTTTAGTGCCCACGAGATGAGATACTATAAAATAGTTGCCCTCAGGGTTGGAGAGCCTGCAGTAGCAGTTTCAGATCCTTCACCATGGCTGTAGTCATTCTACTGGATGTCACTTGCAATATTTTTCCCTGTAGGGAATATCTACTCAAATAAATTGAAAGCCACTTTCTTCTGCTTCTGTTAGTGTACTGTCCACTAGTAAAACATTCTTTACCTTGGCCACTGCCAGCAATTAACAGGACATTTCATGTTGCAGAGTGTCACACCCTCCGCAGATTGTTCTACCCATTCATAACTGGGAACCAGAAGAGGAGCCCCACAAAGAGGAAGAGGTTGGACCATTGGTGGAACATATTTACGAGGTAGCCATTGTCTATGTTAAAGTTGTGTTAGGGCTTTATTCTTAAGCCCTGTGCAAATAAATTCTATGTAGCATGATTACTATTATTATTATTTTGAGACAGGGTCTTGCTGTGTCTCCCAGGTTGGAGTACAGTGGTTCAGTCACAGCTCACTGCAGCCTCGAACTTCTGGGCTCAAGCAATCCTCCCATTTCAGCTTTCTGAGTAGCTGGGACTACAGGTGGACAACACCACACCTGGCTAATTTTTGTATTTTTTTCTAGAGACAGGGTTTCGCCATGTTGCCCAGGCTAGTCTCGAACTCCTGAGCTCAAGCGATCCACCCACCTGAGCCCCTCACAGTGCTAGGACTACAGTAGATAGCATTTTAAAAGACATCAACCCAAGTTCTGAGCTGTATATACCACCTAGGTTTGTGCTGTGATGCTATCATATTGTAGTGGGGTGTAGTGGAGTGTTCTGTTGCTTAATTCTGGATATAATCACTTGTTCCTTAGTATGAGAGCCATTACCTGGTGAAAACACTTTATCTTGTTATTGTTGTTATTGTTGTTGTCATTGTTGTTTTTAATTATTTCCGTTTTTAAAAATATTTGGACAACCTAGACATAAAAATGGCTAGCTTCCTAGACATTACTTCATTTTTTCCTATATTTCAGGTATCCTTAAAACCCACCCATCTTTTAAACTGAAGGTCACCAACTAGAAGGTACCAGACAGAAAATGTTAAGAACTATTCACTATTGTGCTAATATATATAGATAGATAGATAGAGATAAATATATATAGATATATAGATATACAAGTGGCCAGGTGTGGTGGCTCATGCCTGTAATCCCAGCACTTTGGGAGGCCAAGGTAGGTGGATCATGAGGTCAAGAGATCAAGACCATCCTGGCCAACATGGTGAAACCCTATCTCTACTAAATCTACAAAAATTAACTGGGCATGGTGGCATAAGCCTGTAGTCCCAGCTACTCGAGACGCTGAGGGAGGAGAATCGCTTGACCCCGGGAGGCAGAAGTTGCAGTCAGCCAAGATCATGCCACTGCACTCTAGCCTGGCGACAGAGTGAGACTATGTCTCTAAAATAAAATAAAATAAAATAAAATAAAATAAAAGCATACATAATATATGAGATGGGAATATGGTACATAGATAAAAATAATTTTACTTTTCATCCAAAGAACCCAAATTGGAAATGAATATCTTATTCTGAGATTTTAAATAATTCGTTGATTAGTAAAATATTTTCCAGAAGTGAACCAGTGATGCATAAAAAGGAGTTGATGTTCTTTTCCCATTTCAGGCACTAAGTTGTGAACAGGGAGAGGATCTGTTGACCCATCACCTGAAACATTTAAACCTTTTTTCAGTTAGAAGCCAACATAGATGGCTGGGCACAGTGGTCCAAGCCTGTAATCCCAGCACTTTGGAGGCTGAGTTAGGAGAAGCACTTGAGGCCAGAAGCTCAGGACCAGCCTGGCCAACATAGCAAGGCCCAATCTCTAAAAATAATAATAAAAAAACATAAATAATTTTCTAAAAAGAAACCAACATATAGCAAAGTGTTAGTTTAGTAGTTGTTCAGGTTTTTGTTTGGTATTGCTCTGCTTTTTTTTTTTTTTTTTTTTTT
>NW_016803312.1:440820-458678 GCF_001698545.2 Rhinopithecus bieti
TTTTTTTTTTTTTTTTTTTTTTTTTAAATAAAGTCAATGCTAGCAGTAAAGAGTAGTTACTCCTATTTGTTTTCAAGGAACCAGGCATGGAATTTTGGTAAAACCATGTTCCAAGGCATTCCGTTTGAGGTTCCTTCTCGACTAATGCCTTCTGTTCCTTTCCTATGTAACTCATGCCTCTAATCTAGTAATTCTGACTATGACTTTCATCTTGAGCTACAAGGGACATGAATAACATCCTCTAAGATTAACAATAAAGCCTTTTCAAAAGTGATGAACTGTTTACAAACGTGGGGAAGACGCTTCAACTCCTGGCAGCATCAGCATGAAACCCTCCGTCATCCTCCCAACCTGTGGCCCAGATTCAGGAGTCTTGTCCAAAGCTGGATCAAAGCTTTGCTTTAAGCTCTTTTGATAGCAAAAGGATAACACAGTCTCCAAGGCCATTCTGATTAAGAACCTCACTGGAAAAAAGAAAAAAAAAAGCCGTCAAGTAATAAAGTTGTGTGTGCTGGTTTCTGCTCAAGAATGGTATGAACTATGAAAATATATTCAGACTCAATCATTCTCAGGGCAGTTCTGCTTCAAATCTTAGCATAAATGTGGATCATAAAAGTTTAGGGTAGTTACTGGTAGTGCTAAAAGCAATCATCAAATATTCCGTACATTGCTAATCCCATGACTCAAAATATACTATATCAACAGTTGCCAAACTTCTTTGATAAGATGAATTAAATAGGTCATCTAATAAGCAAAAGCAATTATCCATTGTTTTATAGATCACTATACTTTTCAGAACTGAGAAAAAAAGAAAAAGAAGAAAATCCCTGCTGACTTTAAAAAAAACTGTAATAAATGTAAATGCACTCGGTGTTTTGGGCAAACCATTTTGTGTCCTCCAAGTACAGGATTCACGTGTTAAAAAACGTTCATCTCTTTATGAGATGTGGCCTTTCTTGCCTTGATATTTGCTGATGGAAACAAAAGGAGCTCAGCTTTGAAACGTGCACTTGAAATGAACTGTGGTGATCACGGACCCGCTTTGTCTCTTAATGGATGGACATTGTTCCAGAGGGTGAAAGAGAGTGCATCACATATGGTTGCAATTGACAGTCAGTAGTCAAGAAAGCGGAGGCAGATTTCAATGTAAAGAGAGAATCACTAAGTTTTGAAGGCATATAATCAAAATTAAAATTTCTAGCACTACGATTACATGAACATAAATTTAAAGCCAGCATCACAGTTATCAGACGAGGGTAGTGTGGTCCTCACTGAGGAAATCCACTCTCAGAGCTTCACAGATTGAAGAGTTTTCTCTAAACACCAGCCCATGGTGCTTTCAGAGTGCTTCTTGCCATTTCGACTCTGAATTTCTTATTTTCCATAGTCATAGTCCAGATGAGTTAAAACCAATCATACATGCTTTTTAAAATGGGTATAGAGTATATGGAGTTTGATTTCATCTCTCTGCCTTCTGCTGTGTCATTAGATAACATGTCACTTGTTTACAGCTGCACAATATTGGACCCAGTACCATCAGTGACACCATCCTGGAGGTGGGCTGGCCTTTCTCTGCCCGGGATGAATTTCTTCTCTACATTTTCCATATTCAAACTCTGGGACCTCTGCAGTGCCAAACAAATCCTAATATCAATCCACAGGATATAAAGGTAGGAGTCTGGTCTAATCCGTGGTTTTGCTGATTTTATTTTTATGGTATAGAAAAAATACAAACTGGGCTTGTTTAAAAAAAGAACAATGAAATCATTTTAAGTTGCTTCAATGATCATTGATCAGACCTTTTCATTTTATAGTTAAAACACCAAGCTTAATTTAAAGTATTACTCCTAAAAAACTTAAATTTCTTTTAGTTTTATTGCTCATGGTGACTTGTCATTTATTTCACCCATTTTAATAGGCACCTTTTATTTTTGGCTCAATTAGCAGCACACCCAAACCAAAATCATAAATAGACATGTCATGTCTGGGAGAATTAGTATAAAAATACTATCTTTAAAGTCTTTTTGGTCTATTGCCAAATTTCATAAGGGTCTTTGCCAAAAGAGGCTCTTCCAGCTGCAGCCCATAGCAAGTGGTGAACTGTGATAATTTGCCAAGAGCCATGAGAACTCCCAGAATGGAATGTTCTGGACCCTATTCTTTAATTGAAGTTTAAAGCCTAGAGCAGTGCTTTTCAAACTTCCTTTGAATCACCTGGCTGTCTGTTAAAATGCAGGGGCTGGGACTGGACCTCAGATTCTGCCTCTCTGCAAGCTCCCACCTCCTGTACCTGATGCCAGTCTGTGGGCCCGACCTTCATTAACAAGGAGCAAGGAGCTGATCCCATCCAGATTAACATCCAAATTTGGCTTTCATGTTTTTCTGGGAAAGAAAGAAATTAATTGGCATAAGCCCTTGAAAATGCCACATTTGTATAAAGAAAAACAAAAGACAACAACCTCTTGTAGTCAGATATTGTCCTTAGGAGAGAACTTCATGTAAGAATGAATGTTCTCCTAGTAGCTACCAGGACACGGTGTCTCTATTAAAAATGGCACAGCACAGGCTTCATGGAATACCAATGCCACCAGCCATGACACAGCAGGTCTGCCCCTACCTCGGCCAGTGGCACTGGGTCATTGCTCATTCTGAAAGGCATTCTTTTTCAACCCAACATGCCTTCTATTCAAAGGGAAGACTAAAGGGGGTTCATTAGTAAAGGACTTACGAGACAACAGCCTCCTTTATGTGAAAATAATACATAAGGCCACTTGTATTACACAAGATTCTTTAAAATACTTGCTTCATGGAATCTTTTTTTTCTCATTTCCTCTCTGCTCTTCATTGAGATGATTTAAAATTCTTTAAGGACAGCAGCTTATTGTAAAATAATATCTGCAAATGCAAATGTGTAACATTTAAATAATTAACACTTTTACATATCCTGCACTGCATTTAACATGTACTTTCAGTCATAGATTCCTTGAGCACATGATTCTGCAGAGACCTCTAACTCTTTTTTAATGTAATGTTTAGTTTATATCTGACACTATTTATATATGTTTGTATATATTATGTAACTGGTTTAATGTACACCATGTTGGTTGTGAGTTATTTGTTTTTTTGTGGCATACTGTGACTGGGATAGTACTAATAGATGACTTGTCTTAAATGTTGACAGATTCTTGCAAACCAAGCCATAGTATATACTAAGCACCTGGCGTTCCATACTCCCCACTTATTCTTTTTTTTTTTCTTTGAGACGGAGTTTTGCTCTTGTTGCCCAAGCTGGAGTGCAATGGCGCCATCTTGGCTCACTGCAACGTCCGCCTCCTGTGTTCAAGCAATTCTGCTGCCTCAGTCTCCCGAGTAGCTGGGATTACAGGCACGTACCACCACGCCTGACTAATTTTTTGTATTTTTAGTAGAAATGGGGTTTCACCATGTTAGCCAGGCTGGTCTCAAACTCCTGACCTCAGGTGATCCACCCGCCTCAGCCTCCGAAAGTGCTGGGATTACGGTTGTGAAGCACCGCACCCGGCCCCCACTTATTCTTTAATGTATAGGCTTGGAGCAAAATTCTGTCTGAGGCTAATAAATTCTGTCTGAGGCTAATAATTTCTAAAATGCAATTCAATTATTTTCCTAAAATTTTCAATCTGTGGAAATTGAATATAAGATTTAAATACAATTTAAAGTAATATCTCCCTTAAATAACTGATCATAGCAATTTGTGAATTTTTGAAATTCTAAATTCATAGAGAAGTTGAAATGTTACTGCTTTCAGGTTCTCAAAGTACTTTCACCTATACTTAATAAATGCTCCAGAAAGTCTAAGGGAGCTTTTATTAATAGACATTAAAAAACAGATAATCAAGAGAGTTTATATTAGTGGCTATAAATAATTGAGAGCACTGGAAATTATTCTCCTCTTATGACTCTAAATAACTTTTTGGTGAAGTTGCTATTAACTTACCTGGCAATTTAATTTTTCCTAGAGAATGCAAAGATTGTCTTTTCTTGATGTGACTTGGACTTTAGTGAAAAACAAATAATCTCTTCCCCATTGTTGTCTTCAACAGAATAGACCTGAGAAATTTTTAATTTTAATAACCATTTTAGATTCAAATTAGCATGAAAATGAATTGCTGTTAAAAAAAAAAAAAAAGTTGTGCCATAGCCAGGCACAGTGATGTGTATCTGTAGCTACTCAGAAGGCTGAGGTGGGAGGATCACGTAAGGCCAGGAGTTTGAGGTCAGCCTGGGCAACATCACAAGACTCCATCTCTTTAAAAAAATTGTATGGTTAGTTTTATTTTTAGTAAGAAGCAGACAGAGGATGGGCTTACAAAAAGGAACAGGGAGGCGGCGGAAATAACATCTGTCAAGGCAAGAATTCAATTCCAGTATCCAATCTTACTTACCGGGGAAGTGAACTGAGGTTCAATTCCTGATTATTTGGTTCTACAGTTTCTTTATAAGAAGAGTCATATAGGAGCAAGTGTCTCATAAAACAGCTGCATCTGTGAGTAGTACATGTCTACAAGTTCTTCTCCCTTTCTGAAGATGGTCCAGTCCCCACTGCACTAGCCCCCAAAATGTTGCAGGCCACCGTGGACCTGTAAGAGAGGAGCTCTCTCCCCAGCTTTCTCAAGCTGAGGGATTGGCCATTTCCTTCTTATGTTTTCCTCTTTAATCATTCCACTGATTTCCTTTCAGCAAAATCCCTTTCCCTTGTGTTCAGATACACTTTGTAGTCAACATCCCCCTTCCTTATGTGTCCTTTTTTTTTTTTTTTTTTTTTTTTTTGAGATGGAATCTCGCTCTGTCGCCCAGGCTGGAGTGCAGTGGCGCAATCTCTGCTCACTGCAAGCTCCTCCGCCTCCCGGGTTCACGCCATACTCCTGCCTCAGCCTCCCTAGAAGCTGGGACTACAGGTGCCCGCCACCACGCCTGGCTAATTTTTTGTATTTTTAGTGGAGACGGGGTTTCACCGTGTTCGCCAGGATGGTCTTGATCTCCTGACCTCGTGATCCGCCCGCCTCGGCCTCCCAAAGTGCTGGGATTACAGGCGTGAGCCACCGCGCCCGGCCCCTTATGTGTTCTTAAGTTGCCCACTTCCCACTGGAAAAATGCTCTCTTCTTCATTACCTCTCCCTGACCCCTCACAGATCTCTAGGGAAACTTGTGAAAAATAAGCCAAACTTCCTAAGAAACATTTTAGGGGTCACATACTACAGGGATCCATTGCCACTAACTCTACAGCCTTCAGAACTTCCCAGATACGCTCTGAGAATCCCTATAAGCTCCCACATACTTCCTAATTTCTCTCAATTAAATCGATTTCCACCTAAATATCAGTGTTTAATGTAATGTACTTAACAAATGGATTTTCTTCTTTTTTTTTTTTTTTTTTGAGACGGAGTCTCGCTCTGTGGCCCAGGCTGGAGTGCAGTGGTGAGATCTCAGCTCACTGCAAGCTCCGCCTCCTGGGCTTACGCCATTCTCCTGCCTCAGCCTCCCGAGTAGCTAGGACTACAGGCACCCGCTACCTTGCCCGGCTAGTTTTTTTGTATTTTTTTAGTAGAGACGGCATTTCACCGTGTTAGCCAGGCTGGTCTCGATCTCCTGACCTCGTGATCCGCCCGTCTCGGCCTCCCAAAGTGCTGGGATTACAGGCTTGAGCCACCGCGCCTGGCCTATTTTTTAAATTACTCATATGGCAGCAGTCCTGGACATTGTTATTTTTCTTACAAACACATACTTTGACGGCATCAAAGCCCTATTGAGGATTAAGTTGGGGTTTTGTGGACTGGCTTGAGAACTGAAACACCATTTAAAACATCATTTCTAAAGAGAAATGCATTCTGAATGCCAAACATCTAGCCTAAAACCTTCTGAAATACAACCAGTCTATAACCTGGATATGCACTGCAAGTACAACATATCCCTGAAAGTCTTCACACATAAGTCTCAGCATGTGATAAGACCCAAATAAGGTTCAGGTTTTTTTCACAGTAGAAACTGGTTACAGTTTGGTTATCCCAGCAAGTTACCCTAATGTCCCCAAAGTCAGGAGGAGACATTGACGGCTTTTGTAAGCTACCACTGGGATCATCCTGTAACCTGTGGCTGCTTTAAAAAATAGTGTTGAAAAGTTCTCACCCACAACCATCTCACTTGTTGCCCAAACACAGAGCATTAGCAACTAAATTGGGGTGGGGCAGGGGCAACCACACACAAATGCTTCTAGAAGCCAGTGAGTTCTTATTCTGAATATTTGTCTTGGACCAGGCACATGGCTCGTGCCTACGATCCCAACTCTTTGGGAGGCTGAAGTGGGAGGATCATTTGAGGCCAGGAGTTTGAGAGCAGCCTGGACCACGTAGCAAGACCCCATTTCTACAAAAAATAAAAAGAAATTAGCCAGGCATGATGACACATGCCTATAGTCCCTGGAGTCCCAGCTGCTCAGGGGGCTGAGGAAGAAGAATTACTTGAGCCCGGAAGTTGGAGCCTGCAGTGAGCTATGCTCATACTACTGTACTCCAGCTTTGGCAACAGCATGACATCCTGCCTCTAAACAAATAAATAAGTAAATACTTGCCTCATATCAGGATTTATGGGATTCACTCAGCTTGGTTTGTCCATACTTTCGAACCTTAGGCCGTGAGGAAAGGTAGAATCAGGGATAGGCAACGGGGCGGGGGGCTGGAGGGGATCAGGAAAGGCTGGGTGAGCTGCACAACTGGGGTTTCCCCTGTGAGTTGGCCCCAGGGCCCAGCTGAGGTCAGCGTAGGGGCATGGAAGTACCTTGGGGACGTCCCTTCCCACTTTCTCTTTTGCCTCCCAATGACAATGCCTCTGCCTTTGAGTTTCTGTTTCTCCGTGGATAGTTTCTGCTTCACCAGATTCCACTGGTGTTTTCTGTAAACTTAGGGGCATAAGCAGATGCCCGGGAAGGGTCTCCCTCCAGGCTTCAGGGTCTAGGTCAGAGACAGAGGATTTTAACACCGCACTTTATTCACATCGTACCATCTATAACGTTTTGAAATGTTCAACTGTCTGCAGCATCCAAAGCAATCCATTAGAGCTAATTTTTTCCAGATCTTTCTTGGAAGAAAATTTTAGAGTTGAGTCAAGTATTTCTCAACTAATCTAAAGCCAGTACAATAATTATTTCAAACTATCAATTTTCTTATTTGATGGGCTTTATCCTAGGGTTTGGAGAGTCCTGCACACAGACTGTGATCTTTAGATAAGATGAGGTTGAAAAAGTAAAACCTATTGAGGAGCCAAAAGTTTCATAATGAGTAAAGGATTCTTCTTTTTCTTTCTTTCTTTCTTTCTTTTTTTTTTTTTTTTTTTTGAGATGGGGTCTGACTCTGACAGTCAGTCTGGAGTTCAGAGGTGAAATCTCAGCTCACTGCAACCTCTGCCCCTGAGTTCAAGTGATTCTCCTGTCTCAAACTCCTGAGTAGCTGGGATTGGCACCCACCACCATACCCGACTACTTTTTGTATTTTTAGTAGAGATGGGTTTTCACCATGTTGGCCAGGCTGGTCTCGAACACTTGACCTCAGGTGATCCGCCCTCCTCAGCCTGCCAGAGTGCTGGGATTGGCGCTATCTCTGCTCACTGCAACAACCTCTGCCTCCCAGGCTCAAGCAGTCCTCCCATTTCAGTCTCCCAAGTAGCTGGTACTATAGGTATGTACCACCCCGCCTTGCTGATTTTTGCATTTTTTGTATAGATGGGGTTTCACCATGTTGCCAAGGCTGGTCTCAAACTCCTGAGCTCAGGCAATTCACCCACCTCAACCTCCCAAAGTGCTGGGATTACAGGCGTGAGTCACCATGCCTGGCCTAGGATTTTTCTTTAATTGGCAAGACTTTGTAATAGACAGCTAAGTGTGAGATGCAGAGGGAAAAGGCTTAGATGTGAGACCGTACCTAGGAGAGGAAGACCGATAAGATGCCCACATATAACCTATGTTAAGACTATGGAATGTTTGGGGCCCAAGTTCAAGGAAATAATCCTGAGATAAAAGTGGCCTGAAAGACTCTGTAGACTAAGAAGAGCTTAACATGAGAGAAAGCCAATGCTGTTTGTAAAAACTGCTGTGAGAGCCATGGAAAGTTGGAGGTTGCCACCGAGAATGTCTCCTGAACCAGACCGGTCCCATGGGAAGTCCAAATTATAACCAGATAGTACAAACATGGAAAGCAGAGACACAGAAACTGTCCGTTCATTAGGGATGAGAGTTTTGGAGTTATGTTTTGGAATGAGTGGGCCCGCAGACAGTGGCTTGGCAAATTTGCATAGTTTTGTGTTATCCTTAAGGGTACTTTCTTCTTCCTGACTGCCTTCATGTACCAGTTTTCCTTAATTCAGAATGCAGGCGCTCTTGTTACTTCCTAGCACAACAGTTCTTGGTTCTCTTTGCCTCTCTCTCTCTCACTCACGCGCACACACACACACCCTTAAAAACCAAGACATATGGCTAGGCACAGTGGCTCATGCCTGTAATCCCAGCACTTTGGGAGGCCAAGGCAGGAGGATCGCTTGAAGTCAGGAGTTCAAGACCAGTCTGGCAACCATGGCAAAACCCCATCTCTACTAAAAGTACAAAAATTAGCTGGGCATGGTGGTGGGCACCTGCAATCCCAGCTACTCAGGAGGCTGAGGCAGGAGAATCGCTTGAACCCAGGAGGCGGAGGTTGCAGTGAGCTGAGATCGCGTCACTGCATTCCAGCCTGAGTGACAGAGCAAGACTGTCTCAAAAAAAAAAAAAAAAAATCAAGACATGAAAGGAAGAAGATTATTTAGTACATCTTTGCCATTAACTCCTGATTTCTTTGTGGAATCATTTTGACAGCCTTGACCACAGGAACCGTAATCTATGTCCTAGCTAAAGCATTATTTGATGGCTGTTACTTGCCCCTTCGATACTCAGCTGTCTTCTACAAACTCTCCTCCCAGGAAAAAAAAAAAATTAACTGTTTATTATTTTAGAAGGTCTGATCAGGAGAACAGTAGTCAATTTTAATTTACTTCCTCTCCAATTGTGACGTGTTAGTGACATCTATGGCTTACCCCTAGACCTGGTCAGTCTGTCCTAAGTATGCTTTCTCTTTCTTATGGGAATGCTACCTCTGATAGAAGAATTGTATTCGCCTTTTTAAGAGTGCCTGAAGATCCAATTCTCGACCACCAAAAAGAATTATACAGTCTGAGATTTTCACCTTCTCTTTGAGATGGTCTTCAGGTTTGCATATATATTTTGGAATGTAAAAACACCACGTTCAAATACTAACAAAAGCTTCAACATCACCAGCGGAGTGAGTTGATTCTTTTAGTTATGCTTTGCATGAACTTTTCAGGAGGTTAAAAAAGTGGGGTTTTTCTTTCCCTACAAACCCTCAACATTCATGTCTTAAAGAAAATTACATGGTGGACTGCCCCCCACCAGGCTTGTCTCCACTTCGGTTTAATTATAGGCAAAGTACATGAGAGTTGTCTGTTGTTTTTTGTGTGCTAGGAATATCTGAAATCCAAAAACAAATTACAAACAAGAAAAAGATGGTGTGCATTACTTTTGTTTGGGTTCACAGGGCCCTGAATCTAATTTCACCCAACTACCTTTCTTCAAATGCCGCATTTCCGACTGTATTGCACATTCTGGCTGCACAGTATCCCTTTAATCCATAAATTTAAACTTATGACACAGTGAAGAGTTTGGTAAAGATTATGAAAATAGAAAATTCCTGTTGGGCTAAATTCTGAGTAGCAGCTGTAGAAAGAAACATGTTTACCAACAATTATTTCCTTATGCAGAAAGAAGTCATTTTCATTTGCTCTGCAGAAGACACTTTAGTGGTTACCATCAGCTTCTCCTAGCACTTAACAAATTGTCCTGGGAACTGTCTGCCTATCATGGATGCTAAGAGGCCAGCATCCTCCACCCTCAGTGGAAAACCATGGCCTGGAGGTTCATTGTCAACTGTGAAAGAGGCTCCAAATGTTCATGTAGAAAATGGGCTTTAACTGTTGTTTAGATTTCTTGGATAACTTCTTCCTTTTTGTTTTGTTTTGTTTTGTTTTTAAATAATTTCTGGAATGTCATTTCAGAAAGCTGGTTTGCTAGCTATTTGGAGACCTTTTGACTATGGTGTGTAAGAGTGGCATTCCTCTATTTGTAAAACAGTGTCGCAAAATACAGAGATGTGTTCCATCAACCCCTGCCACACGACGCTGTCATTCTCTAGCTCAAAGTAAGCCCTGTATTTTATTGAGAGACCACTTACAAATGTTTGTGAATGACGATTTACCCCAATAGGACATGTTCTTTATTTGTCCACAAGATACATCTGATGAAACCACACCGGAAGTTAAAGAGTTTTCTTCGGGGTATTGGTTTTTGTTTTTGTTTTTTCTGGAGACAACCTCACTCTGTTGCCCAGGCTGCTGGAGTGCAGTGGCACTATCTCGGCTCACGGCAGCCTCTGCCTCCCAGGTTCAAGCAACTCTCCTGCCTCAGCATCCTGACTAGCTGGAATTACAGGTGTGCACCACCAGCAGCCCAGCTAATTTTTACGTTTTTGGTAGAAATGGGGTTCTGCCATGTTGGCCAGGCTGGTTTTGAACTCCTGGCCTCAAGTGATCTGCCTGCCTCGGCCTCCCAAAGCGCTGGGATTACAGGCGTGAGCCACTGCACCTGGCTGTTTGGGCTACTGTTTTACCACTGCCACTACTATTACTGCTTACTGCTAATAATAATAATAATAATAATAATAATAGGCTACAACTTGGTAATAAAGAGTCAGTCTCTCATTTTTTATAGTGCCTCTTCTCTGTAGTTTGGTTAACTACAGAGTTAACCTCTGTAACATAATTGTCAATGACCTATAAAAGAATTCACATGATTCATCTCAAAGCACAATCTACATGCACACCCACATAGTATATGATAGAAAACATATGAGAGAATTTTAGCTAGCGATTTCCACAATTCTTAATTTTCTGTCTAAGCTCACATTTTATCTTATGCCATAAAAACTGTTCTATCAGATCCTGGATCACTGAGTATCTGTATTAGGCCATTCTTGCCTGGCTAAAAATACCTAACACTGGGTAATTCATAAAGAAAAGAGGTTTAATTGGCTCACGGTTCTGCAGGCTGTACAGGAAGCATGAGCTGGCACCTGCCTGGCTTCTGGGAGGCCTGAAGGAACTTTTATTCATGGAGAAGGCAGAATGAGGAGCAGGCACTTCACATGGTGAAAGCAGAAGCAACAGAGAGAGGATGGGTGGGGCAGGGAGTGCTGCACACTTTTAAACTCACAGTGGAAGCTCACTTAGCACCAATGCGATGGCCAAGCCATTCATGAGGGATCCATCCTCGTGACCCCAGCATCTCCCACGAGGCTCCACCTCCCTCATTGGCAATTAAAACTCGACATAAGATTTGGGAGGACAAATATCCAAACCATAACAGCAACCTCAATCAACTGTGGGGCTTCCCCTCCTCCTCATTGTGCCAGGCTCTTCCATGGTTCTGGGATGTCCCAACGCCCATAGGGCTGGGATATCCAAGGCCTCCCCGCAGGTCCATGCACTCCACCTCCCAGGGTTTCTGCCACTGGTCTTCAACCACACCTCAAACTACCCTGCCTCCAAGACATTCAACTCAACTTTCCTTTCTCCTCCAATTCAATCTCCTATTTTTATGATGGTCTCACTTGTTCTCGTCAAGAAACTTTTTCTTCCCTGGTATAAATGCTTTCTCTGACACAGTTACCCCATCCCACTTTCAGGACTTCCTCTGGCCATACCTTCTTTTCTGCCAAGCCTGGACTCCACAATGAGTTACTTGAAACACGCTTTTACAAGCCCCCATTACCTCCTGATCCTCATATCCTTCCAAGCCCCTGCCCTGAAAATCTCAGTCATGCATGCACAGTCCCACAGCCTGGCTTCTCTACCCCATAGCCTGATGGCACCATGACAGATTGATGTCGGCGCACGTTCACGGAGCCACCAGCTTCGCAGGGGCATCTGCCATTGTGATGATCGCTCCTCCCCATCCTCCTCCTTGCCTTGTCTAAACCTTCACCACGCTCTCTGTCCTTCCTAGGCAATAGCTCTATCATTACTGTTAGGAATGATCCATTTCCCTATCCCAAACCCCTCCCCACCTGCTAGGGTTAGGCTAATCTCACCTTGAATTACAATCCCCATAATCCCCGCGTGTCATGGGAGAGACCAGGTGGAGGTAATTGGATCATGGGGATGGTTTCTGCCGTGTTGTTCTCGTGATAGTGAGTTCTCACGAGATTTGATGTTTTTGTAAGTGTTTGGTGGTTTCTCCTGTGTTCATTCTCCCTCCTGCCACCTTGTGAAGAAGGTGCCTTGCTTCCCCTTCACCTTCTGCTATGATTGTAAGTTTCCTGAGGCCTTGCCAGCCAGGCAGAACTGTGAGTCAATTAAACCTCTTTCCTTTATAAATTACCCAGTCTTGGGCAGTTCTTTATAGAGGTGTGTGAATGGACTAACATACAACCCCAGCCTTCCACACACCTCCTAATCATCTCTCTTCCATCCTCAATTTCTTTCCAACATTTCCAGAGAAAGGACGATTATTCCTCCAGCTCCATGAATTAACTTTGCTACATCAACTATTCCCATTTCCCGTGTCTTCAACCTCTTCTCTCCTTGGGCATTCCTTGGGTTCTATAAACTTTGTTAAATTTCTCCCATCTTCAAAACAAACAGTAAATGCAGTAGTTTCACTCTATATTCTCTTCCAAGAATGGACCTCTTTCCCCTTCCATTTACAGCCAAGCTGTGCTTGCTATCCCTACTTTTTCATTTCTCATTTACTTTTTATACAATTTTACTTTTTTGTACATTGTTCATAATTTTATGTTAAAATGCTAAATGTTCATCATAAGAATATATCACGTAATATGTAAAAACATAAAGAAGAGCATTTTAAATATCTAATAGTGTTACCATCTGTTTACTGTTATTTTTTCCATTTATTTATGCATTAACTTATTTTTCCACTTCACCATACACATTTTACTATTATATATATTGCCAACGAATAAGGAGGCTTGGCCAGGCACAGTGGCTCACGCCTGTTGTCTCAATGTTTTGGGAGGCTGAGGCAGGAGGATCACTTGAGCCCAGGGGTTCAGGACCAGCCTTGGCAACACAGCAAGACGCTGTCTTTACAAAATTGAAATTCACTAGGTGTGGCAGGATGTGCCTGCAGTCCTAGCTATTTGGGAGGCTAAAGCAGGAGGATCAGTCTGCGTAATGAGCTTTGATTGTACCCACTGGGCTCCAGCCTGACTGACTGACACAGCCTGACAGAGTGAGACCCTGTCTATAAAAATGAAAAATAAGGAGACCCTTTTAAAATCTATAATATTATTATCATACCTAAAAAGAAATAAGCAAAACTCCCTTAGTATCATCAGATCTCTACCACTGTAACACTTTCAGGACCGCCCTTCCAGATTATTTCTATTTATAGATCTGCAATATCAGATACATCCATTTTTATTAAAAATACAATCTTACTACATATGCTGTTGTAAACCTGTCTTTTCCCCTTACAAATATATTGTATCTGTCTAAATTCCAATGGAGCTTCATGTCATCATTTTTAAAACCTGTCCAGTAGTCTTCTGTATAACTATATCATAATTTATTTAATCAGTAATCTGTATATGCCTACAAAGTGCTAAGCTACTGTTTTTCTTCTCTATTATAAATAGTGTTGCTACAAACAGCAATATTTTGTTTTCATGCCTTATTTGGGGGACAAGGCTCATCTTGTCTCTGAGCCATAGGGAATTTAATATAAAAACAACAGAAGGATTTAATTTCATATCTTTTAAAATAATTATCCATTTGTTAAAATGCATTCACTCTTGAGCTACTGCAGTTAAATTTCTACCTCCACCAATCTCTTCTGATAAAATGACATCTATAATTTTGTTCTTTTGTATTTTTACTTTTTTGGGAGCAGGGCCTCACTCTGTTGCTCAGGCTGAGAATTCAGTGGCGTGATCATAGCTCCCTGCAGCCTTGAACTCCTGGGCTTAGATGATCCTCTTGCCTCAGCCTCCCAAGTGTCTGGGACTACAGGCTTGTACCACTACACTGGCTTTTTTTTTTTTTTTAATTAGCAATGAGGTATCACTATGTTGCCTAATCTGGTCTCAAACACCTGGCCGCAAGCCAAGATCCTCTTGACTCGGCCTCCCAAAGTGGTGGGATTATAGGTGTAAGCCTGGCCCATAATTATTTTTTAATTTAATTTTATTTTAAGTTCCAGGGTACTTGTGAAGGATGTGCATGTTTATTACATAGGTAAACATGTGCCATGGTGGTTTGCTGCACCTGTCAACCCATCACCTAAGTATTAAGCCCAACATGCATTAGCTATTTTTCCTGATGTTCTCCCTCCCCCTACCCCCCTACGCCAACAGGCCCCAGTGTGTGATGTACCCCTCCCTGTGTCCATGTGTTCTCATTGTTCAACTCCCACTTATAAGTGAGAACATGCGGTGTTTGGTTTTTCTGTTCCTGTGTTAGTTTGCTGAGGATAATGGCTTCCAGTTCCATCCATGTCCCTGCAAAGGCCGTGACAAAATTGCCAAGTTCAGTGCATAAAGGTCTTTGCCCTTTACTCCTCTGCAGGATTTGGCATTCTTTGTCACTGTCTTATTTTTGCAAACTTTCTTTTCCTTGGGCTTCTATAAAAGCCACACTTCCCTGGATTACCTCCTACATCTGATCTCCCTGCCTTAGCTTTCCTCTCTAGATTATCTTCGTCTCCCTGTTTCCTAGGAGGCTCTAAGTGACTCTCTGCTTTGTGTTTTGCATTTTCTCATCTGGCAATGCAGACCAGCTAGCAGGCAGTTGAGGTGCAGCTGGATAGGCACAGATGGGCCCCAGACCAGGCATGCAGAACATCAGAGGCTTGGCGAGTGTGCCGGTGGCTGTCAGGATTGGAGAGCAGGTTAGCATGCTGGAGTGGGGGACCTAGGGTTCTTGGTCAGAGAAGAGGCTAGAGAAACCAGCCGAGACCAGCATGTGAGGACCTGTGTATGCCACGCTAGGGAGTCTGGACTCCATTCTTCTGTTTGTCTGGTAGGTTTTTCCAGGTTTTTATGACATACCGAGCACTCTTATTTCGTCTTTTGTGATGCAGTCTCCATCTGCAATGTAGAAATTTCTTTTTATCATTCCATAGAGATGGGCATACTATTATTGCTCCTGTGACTACAAAGAGAAACTGTGTAAGAGAAATCATAATTCTCAAGGGTGGGAGTGGGGTGCAGAAAATTAGGTTTTTGTATTCAGTGGGTCCAAAATAAAGAATGTCAGTGGGATATTCTGCGTGATTTACTGGAAGTCTCAAAATATTTATCCAGCCAGCAGATGGACCCAGCATGGAACCTGAGATAAAATAGTAAGTTCTAGGACATTTGCAAAACAAACTCGGGGCTGAAAACAGACTCCACTGCAGCACAGTGAGCACGTAGCATGCTTTGGAAAAGTCATTTTCATCAGGGCAGAGTTTTCACCTAAAGGAGCGCAGGAACGTGGGGTTCAGCCATGTGGATGTTGGGTCCTTGACCACATCAGGCTGTTTCCTCAAATGAGGTTGGCACCTCACTTTTCTATCACCTCAGGATTCATCTCCCCATACAGAACACTCCTCAGTTTAACTGGCCCTACTCTACAATGAGAAGAAAGTAATGAGGGAAGGATGGCTCATGTCTGAAATGTCTGAAATATCCTTATGGGGAAATGACTTCTGCTTCAAATCTTCTTCTTGTAAGATAAACTTCCCAGGAATGCATTCCCCATGCTTCATGAATTCTTGTCATCGAAGAGTGGAAAAGCTTGTTCCTTGTGCGTGCAGGTCACGTCACTGTCAAACACACTGCTGGTAATCACATGACTGGATTCTCATGTGAATCATATTCCACTGAGAAAACAGAATTGCCTGGAGTTCAAGGCTGATGAAAATGTAGCAATTGTTCACGCATTTGTGTGTGGTATCTCCCACTTTCTTTTGCAGCCTGCTGCCTCCCCAGAGGATACCCCTGAGCTCAGCGCCTTTTTGCGAAACTCTACCATTCCTCATCTTGTCAGGAAGAGGGATGTGCCCGTGGTCGAATTCCACAGACAGAGCCCTGCAAAAATACTGGTGAGTTATGCCAGTGTGCATAGAACTGAGGGAAATGAGTGGATTGGATAGAACTCCCAAATACAGATGGTTTTAACTTCAAGGATTGTTCTTAGTCTCCTTCACAGTTCGGATATTCCTAACATTTTTTGGCAGTATTTATCTCGAGAATGAAAAGCAACTTTTCTGTAAGAATTAAGGAGCACTTGTAATATAACCTTTTCACTTTTCTAAAGCTGCCATGGAGGCCACTTTGGAGAATAATGATGAAAACATCAACTGTGGCCTTTAATCCATTTCAGGAACATACAGTTTCCGTTGTTAGTCTGTGCATAGATGCTGGGCTGCGGTAGTTTGAAGTGAGCGTGGACCCTTGGGGTTTTGCACCTGTCCCAGAATCTCAGAGTCTTCTGCTTATCTGGAAGAGGCAAGAATGGTGTGTTCAGGGCTGGGTATTTTGGCTCACACCTGTAATCCCAGCACTTTGGGAAGCTGAGCTGGGAGGATCCCTTGAGGCCAAGAGTTTGGTACCAGCCTGGACAGCACAGCAAGACGCAGCCTCTACTTTTTAAAAAAGAATGCTGTGTTCAGGTTTCCTGGGCCAAAACTCCTGCTGAGTCTTAGCACTGGGGTCTGTGGCAGCTTAAGCCTGAGCTTAGTCAGCCCTTAGCAATACTATCTTCAGTGTTCATGAGGCAGCACTTTTTTTTTTTTTTTTTTTGAGAGAGAGAGTTTCACTCTGTCACTCAGGCTGGAGTGCAGTGGTGCAATCTCAGCTCACTGCAACCTCTGCTTCTAGGGTTCAAGCAATCCTCCTGCCTCAGTCTCCCGAGAGGCTGGGACTATAGGCACGTGCCACCATGCCCAGCTATTTTTTGCATTTTTGTAGAGATGAGGTTTCCCAATGTTGGCCAGGCTGATCTCAAACTCCTGACCTCAAGTGATCTGCCCACCTTGGCTTCCCAAAGTGCTGGAATTACAGGCGTGAGCCACCACGCCTGGTCAGAGTCAGCATTTTTTATTTTATTCTCCCACTCATCGTATTACGGCAGCTTCTAGTGCTTTATGTTTTCGTGTGAATATACATCCTCTTCCCTGACCATTCACCCTCAAAGTGAATGCCAGGGTTTATCTGTCCTCTGTAGACCATCTCCATGGAAAGTAGGAAGCTACATGCACATTCTCCAGCTATGCAGAAGTAACCAGAGATCACCTCAGAAGCTAATACCCTTCTCAAAAGCAAGCAAACAAGGGAAGTGGGGATGATGAACAGGTACAAAATACAGTTAGATAGAATGAATAAGATCTATTGTTTGATAGCATAACAGAGTGACTATAGTCAACAATTTATTGTACATTTAAAAATAACTAAAAGAGGCCGGGCGCGGTGGCTCAAGCCTGTAATCCCAGCACTTTGGGAGGCCGAGACGGGCGGATCACGAGGTCAGGAGATCGAGACCATCCTGGCTAATACGGTGAAACCCCGTCTCTACTTAAAAATACAAAAAACTAGCCGGGCGACGAGGCGGGCGCCTGTAGTCCCAGCTACTCGGGAGGCTGAGGCAGGAGAATGGCGTAAACCCGGGAGGCGGAGCTTGCAGTGAGCTGAGATCCGGCCACTGCACTCCAGCCTGGGTGGCAGAGC
>NW_016803312.1:460386-466062 GCF_001698545.2 Rhinopithecus bieti
GAAGGAAGGAAGAAAGGAAGGAAGGAAGGAAGGAAGGAAGGAAGGAAGGAAGGAAGGAAGGAAGGAAGGAAGGAAGGAAGGATTTGCGAAAGATAAAATGTAATGACAGTATGAGTGAATGTTAACAATCAGTTGCCCCTTCAACTAAAGTGGAAAATGCACTGGGGATAAATAGTCTTCTACTCTCTCAGCCAATTTAGTGGCATATGTGGGACCTGTGTGCGTATGCATATGTGCAAGTGTGTGGGTGCACACATGGTGGGAAGGACAGATGCAGAGGTTCCAATACAGGAGACAAGACTCAGGAAGGATGATGCAAGGGGTGGATCTGGGCAGCCCCGAGGCAGCCATGAGTCCATGGCTTCATGCCAGAGAGGCACTAGCCCAAAAGAATAGTGCATTATTTTTTGTAATCCATAGACTTAGGGTACAAGGAGCCAGATGAACAGCCCCTCCTCCCCACAGGCTCTGCCTCTCCTTCAGTTCTGAATTCAGGGCAATTCATCAGGGGGTCCCAGTCAGAGTTATCAGATGATGCAGAGAAGGCTCATGAGTTTTTAAGGAAAACAAATGGGTGGCAAGTTGAGAGCTAGGGAAGTCCTAAATTAACTTCCTTTCCATTCCTACACTCCTGTATTTACCTTGAATTAACTATTTTTTAAAAACAAAAGCATAGCAAAATATTTTAAAACTCTGATAATCATTTATGTCAGTCCAATAAAGTAGGATAATGCCATATTAAATTAATCATACTCCTGAAAATCCCAAATGTGTTACCCATCACATGAATAATTTTTTTGTTGTTGTTGTTTTTTGTTTTTGTTTTTGAGACAGAGTTTCACTCTCCTTGTCCAGGCCAGAGTGCAGTGGCGCCATCTCAGCTCACTGCAGCCTCCGCCTCCTGGGTTCAAGTGATTCTCCTGCCTCAGCCTCCTAAGTAGCTGGGATTACAGGTGCCCGCTACCACACCTGGCTAATTTTTTGTAGGGACAGGGTTTCACCATGTTGGCCAGGCTGGTCTCGAACTCCTGACCTCAGCTGATCCACCTGCCTCGGCCTCCCAAAGTGCTGGGATTACAGGTGTGAACCACCATGCCCAGCCGGATAACTTCTTTTAGTTATAGTAAAGAGCCCTCAAAGAGGATATTAGGATAAAAGACATGTAAACAAATCCTAGTTCTGTGTCTCATTAATGCAAAAGTTTTCAGGAGTTTTAGTCTGGGATGATGAAAAAGCTTTGGAGTTGGATGGAGGTGATGGTGGTTCAACATTGTGAATATACTTAATGCCACTGAACTGCACACTTGAAAATGGTTAAAATGGCTTTAAAATGTGTGTCTTAAACACTCTTTGACATTCATTTATTTCATCTTGACAGGAGAAAATGTTTGAACTATGGAAATGGACAGAAAAATGTAATGAGCAAATCTCACTTAAATAATCAGTTAAACTTAAGTCAGACGAAGCATTTATTATGATAGAAGTACCTGAAGTTACATGACAAAAAAAAAAAAACTATGGCAATTGGAAGATTGTAATTCAAATAATTTTTTTTTTTTTTCTTGAGATAGTCTCGCTCTGTCACCACTGGAGTGCAGTGATGCAATCTCAGCTCACTGCAACCTCAGCCTCCCAGATTCAAGTGATCCTCCCACCTCTGTCCTGAGTAGCTGGGAGTACAGGTGACCACCAACATGCCCAGCTAATTTTTGTGTTTTTTTGAAGAGATGGGGTTTCACCACATTGGCCAGGCTGGTCTGAAACTCCTGACCTCAAGTGAATGTCTCGTCTTGGCCTCTCAAAGTGCTGGGGTTATAGGTATTAGCCACTGCACCCAGCCTCAAGTAAATGTTTATGACACTGTAATGTTTAAGAAACATAACAATAGGGAATCCATATACTATTCCTTTTAGGATAAATTAATAAAGCTTTGCATATTATCATTTTTAAAAGCTTCCATGGTGTACAATAGAACAGAAAACAATTGATATCATTCTCAGCAAACTAACACAGGAAACAGAAAACGGAACACCACATGTTCTCACTCGTAAGTGGGAATTGAACGATGAGAACACATGGACACAGGGAGGGGAACATCACACACCAGGGCCTGTCAGAGGGTGAGGGGATAGGGGAGGGATGGCATTAGGAGAAATACCTAATGTAGATGACGGGTTGATGGGTGCAACAAACCACCATGGCACGTGTATACCTATGTAACAAACCTGCACATTCTGTACATGTATCCCAGAACTTAGAGTATAATAAAAAAGAGACATCTACAGAATTCTAATATGCACTACCAATGGGAAAATCCTTCTGAAAAACCAGTGTCCAAACCTATGCAGTATTAATGATTTAAAAAAATCAAAGTTTGACCGGGCACAGTGGCTCACGCCTGTAATCCCAGAACTTTGGGAGGCTGAGGCGGGCAGATCACAAGGTAAGGAGACCATCCTGGCTAACACGGTGAAACCCCCCCTCTACTAAAAATACAAAAATGTAGCCAGGCGTGGTGGCGGGCGCCCGTAGTCCCAGCTACTTGGGAGACTGAGGCAGGAGAATGGTGTGAACCCAGGAGAATGTTGTGAACCCAGGAGGCAGAGCTTGCAGTGAGCCGAGATCACGCCACTGCACTCCAGCCTGGGTGACAGAGCGAGACTTCATCTCAAAAAATAAAAAAGAAAAAGAAAAGAAAAATCAAAGTTCAAGTATGTTTTTAAATTTCCACTTCAGGGTATGTCTCATGAGTACACTGAGACAGTAGAGATCAATAACTAAATTGTTTTTGAAAATTGTATGTATTTGTGTTGCAGGGCCCATTTTTTTCCTTCTATTGTTTCTCTTTAAATATTGTTGATGTAAGATAATTTTAAACTCCCGAATATCATAGAAACTCTCAGATGAAGGCCAAAGCAGTTCTTGATTTCCATATCTGGTTTTGTTAACACATATATTACTCTCTTTCTCTTATTGGTTCAAAAATTGCAAATCCTATGCCTCCCCATGTCCTGGAGTCAAAACAACTCTGGATAGAAAGTGATTATGCAAAGTTTATTCTAAAATCAAAAGCGAAATGAGACCTCCTACGTTTTTTGTTTAGTTAAAAACAACTTACTGAATCACATTTCTGATGAGGAATTTGAAAGTGAAAAATGCCAACATCCTGTGTTGGGATCATAATTTCCAATTTGCATAGGAAAATTTGTATCTACAACACTGAAAAGAATTTCTCCTCCACCCCCAGAATACCCTTCCCTTTCTCATCGTGGGCCCCTGCTGCTCCTGTAGCTATCACCTCCATCTCCTCCTCTCCAAACTTTCCTGTCTTCCCTTTCATTGCCCAGCTTCCAGCCACCTTGCCTTTCTTAATGCATCTCCAGCATTTGATACTATTGGCCACTTCCTGAAACTATCACATCTCTTGAATTCCCCCCGGAACATCCCCTCCTGGTTCTCTTTCTGCCATTTGGATGGTTCCTTCTTAGAAAGTCTCTTCTAAGATTTCTCTCTGCCCTTCCTTTCAATGCCCCTGTGCCCCAGGATTCCATCCCAGCCCTCTTCTCTTCTCTCCCATCCATTTAATTTTTTTGGATGATCATATTTCCAGTCCTTCCTAAGTGTCTTCTGTCATCTCAGACCTCCCTTACTGCATTCAAGCCTTAAAGGCCTGATCCGGGTGTCTAAGAGCCACCCCCATCCTCATATACCCAAAACCCTTGTCTCCATGACTTCTCAAATGTGTCTCCTCTCTAGAATCCCCAGTCTCAGTGTTACCAGCACCCATCCACCCCGTTCTTCTCCAAAGAGCATTCTCCATGCAACCTCTGTGTAGTCATCATGTCTTTATTCTATTTTCTGAACTTCTCCAAAATGTATCTTCCTCTCTCCATTTCCACTGCTTCAGTTCAGGGCTTCAGACTCACTCACCGGGGGCTCTTGCAATGGGCACCTATCACCCTTCTGCCCCCCACTCTTCCCTCTCTCTTCTCTTTCCTCATGTTACCCATCCCTCTAAAATACAGACTTGATCAATAACCCCTGGATATAAAAGCATGACAGGCTCCCCAGTACCTTCTGAATAAAATCTAAACTCCTTAGCACGCATAGGAAGACTCTTCATATAGACTTTCTCTCATTGCTATCCTACTTCCATCTGTCCATTTCACCCTCATATACCCTGCCCTTCCCTTTCTCGAACATGCCCCAGTCTAGTACAACAGAATCATGGGCCAGGTCTCCCATTCTGCTAGGTGGCCTCCCATTCACACCTTCATGGCTCATTCCAAGCATCATCTTCTCCAGAATCCTCTAGCAGAGCTGGCTAACTGGGATCCCCATCTGCAGTGAGTCTACAACTCCTGAACTTGACACCCCTCTTCCCTCTGAAGGGCGGGGTTAAAGGTACACAGCACGTCAGCCGTGGAGCACAGGTCAACATGAGAGTCCTTGAAAGGGCCACAAACCACAGAGTTTTGAGAATTCCTGTTCTTCCTGGGGGCACCTGTGTTAGTCCATTTTCAAGCTGCTGATAAAGACATACCCGAGACTGGGTCATTTATAAAGAAAAAGAGGCTTAATGGGCTCACAGTTCCACAAGGTTGGGGAGTCCTCACAATCATGGTGGAAGGCAGAAGGCACATCTTACATGGTGGCAGGCAAGCAGAGAATGAGAACCAAGTGAATGAAGGAACCCCTTGTAAAACAATCAGATCCCGTGAGACTTATTCACTACCGTGAGAACAGTATGTGGGAAACCGTCCCCATGATCCAATTATCCCCCACCTGGTCCCTCCCACAACACATGGGAGTTATGGGAGCTAAAATTAAAGGTGAGATTTGGGTGGGGACACAGCCAAACAACATCAGCACCTCAGCACCCAACTCTAGTAGCCCAAGGACAGTCCACCCACCTGCCTTTGGGAGCGTCCTGTAGGAAATGAACCTCACTGCAGTTTATCGGACAATATGTTACTAACCCCTTTGCAGAGAATTCTGAGGATCTTGAAAAAGTTTCTCAAAAAAGGTTCTCATGGTAATATGTTCCTTGGATTATTCTGTGTTATATCAATTTCATTAAAGTGAAATGTCTCAGTCAACTACTTCACATGATATCCAGTACTTTGATTTTTATTGAGTACTAACAGGCCAATGTTGAGTGCTTGAGATATGAAAAATGAATACACATGGGCCACAATATAAATTTAAACCCATGAGGGAGTACAGTTAGAGAAGTATCATTCTGTGCATGGCACACAGAAAATGGATTATGATTTTCTGTGTGAAATTATGATTGTTCATTTATTTCCAAGCTGGAATCTGATTAGAAAATCTGATTTGAGGCTGGGCATGGTGGCTCATGCCTGTAATCCCAACACTTTGGGAGGCCGAGGTAGGTGGATCACCTGAGATCAGGAGTTTGAGACCAGTCTGGCCAACATGGTGAAACCCCATCTCTACTAAAAATACAAAAATTAGCCAGGCATGATGGCAGGTGCCTATAATTCCAGCTATTCAGGAGGCTGAGGCAGGAGAATTGCTTGAACCCGGAAGGCAGAGGTTGCAGTGAGCCGAGATCACACCATTTCACTCCAGCCTGGGCAACAAGAGCAAAACTCTGTCTGAAAAAGGAAGAAAGGAAGGAAGGAAGGAAGGAAGGAAGGAAGGAAGGAAGGA
>NW_016803312.1:466410-468205 GCF_001698545.2 Rhinopithecus bieti
CTTCCTTCCTTCCTTCCTTCCTTCCTTCCTTCCTTCCTCTCTCTCTCTTTCTTTCTTTCGAAAAGACGTTTAATTGACTCAGACTTCCACAGGCTGTACAGGAAGCAGGACTGGGAGGCCTCAGGAAACTTACAAGCACGGGGAAAGGGTGAAGGAAAAGCAAAAACCTTCTTCGCATGGCAGACAGGGAGACAGAGAGCAAAGGGAGAATTGCAAATCCTCTCTTAAACTTTAATTTTTCAGTTATGTAAATTAAGCCTATGGGTTTCCATTCTACAGACGAGAAAATTGGGGATTCAATTTCTTGAGCACTGATTTCCTTTCTTCAGTGATAGCTACTTTGAATTATTTCAGTGTCATAACTGGCTGGAGCAGTTCTAGTCCTCAAAGCATCCTTGAACGTTGTCATAAAAAATGGCTGCTTGTATTTATTTATGTCATAACATTTTATTTTGAATTCAGCAGGTCCGGTGGCTAATGAATTTAGTCACTACCAACACTATCTTTTAAATGGCTTGCAATATATCATTGGCTTATAATTGGATTTAGGATTAAGAGCGTTTAGGTTAAGAACACGTAGAAGGGCACACCATGGAGCATTTTAGACGGTGATTCCAAAAGCTATTAGTACTGTCTGTGATGAGTTCATTTACTGTGTCATTCACATGTTTGCTCAACAGATGAGCTGGTATTATGCTACATGTTGAGAAAACAATACTGAGAAACCAAAACATGCTACCTAACCTAATGGGCTGTCAGGACTGCAGCCAGGGAGGGAAGGAGGATGCTCCTTTAGGCCAGTGCACTGTGGCACCTGGACAAGTCTAGGAGCTATTCAAAGTTTCTGGGATGAAGCCACTCTGGAGAGGGTCGGCAGCATAGGTAGGTTAGGTGTCTGAAGGCTTTCAACACAGCCAGGACTGTGACTGCTGCCCCTGTAGAAAGAACTCTATCACCCTCCTTGGTTCAGGCTTTTCCAGTTCTACCTCCACCTTCCCTTTCTTATTACTCATTTGCCCTGAGGCCTTCTGCCAAGGGTTTTTCTCTCTCTCTATTTTTTTTTTTTTTTTTGAGATCAAGTCTCACTCTTGTCTCCCAGGCTGGAGTGCAGTGGCATGATCTCGACTCACTGCAACCTCCACCTCCCGAGTTCAAGCATTCAAGCGATTCTCCTGCCTCAGTCTCCTGAGTAGCTGGGATTACAAGTGCCTGCCACCACGCCTGGATAATTTTTTTTTGTATTTTTAGTGGAGACAGGTTCCATCATGTTGGTCAGGCGGGTCTGGAACTCCTGACTTCAGGTGATCCATCCACCTTAACCTCGCAAAGTGCTGGGATTATAGGCTGAGCCACAACGCCCAGCCATGTCTCTCTCTTTGGCTTGCTTCTTTGGATGGACAACCCTGGACTTATCACTGTGGCCTTTGATTCAGTATCACCACAAATCACTACATCTTGGACTGAGCTTCTGAACTGCAGCTTTGGGGCAAGAAGTACCTCCTTGGTCTGTCTCCCCCATACCAGACCCAGTGTTCCCAGCCTGTCCCTGCTCTAAGCACGGAATGTTTGTTTTCTTGTTTTATCTTTATTATATATATGTATATTTTAATTTTTATGGTTATGTAGTAGGTGTATATATTTATAGGGTTTATGAGATATTTTGATATAGGTATACAATGTGTAATGATCACATCAGGGTAAATGAGGTACCAGCACTTCAAGCATTCATTTCTTTGTGTTACAAATGTTCCAATTATGCTCTTTTAGTTATTTTTTTTTTTTTTTTTTTTTTTTT
>NW_016803312.1:472947-529565 GCF_001698545.2 Rhinopithecus bieti
AAGGAAGGAAAGAAAGAAAGAAAGAAAGAAAGAAAGAAAGAAAGAAAGAAAGAAAGAAAGAAAGAAAGAAAGAAAGAAAGAAAGAAAGGGAAAAGAAAACAGAAAGAAAATCTGATTTGATAGATAGAATGTCATTATAATGAAACCTTTTCAGGAACATGCATTTCATATATTAAAGGTTATCCAATATACGCTGGGCAATTCTAGAAACCGATTAAAAAATAGTCTAATGAATGAAAATCGTAGAAAAACCTCCTTTATAACCAGAAAATAATTTAGACAGAAGAACGTTATGGAATAAATGTATGTCAATGGGTCAGTAACTGCAGGTCTTTGAGATAATAGGGGCTCAGGGGTCTTCCTCTGCAATCCCTTCCAGACTTGCTGAACCGAGCATTGGGTATTGTGAGTATCTATGAGCAATGCCTCCCCCAGGTCGGAGAAAGTGAAACAGAACAATTCAATTGCTGCTGCAGAAAGATTGTCTTAAAGTAGTTCGAAAAGAGCTTAAATTTTATGTTGTAGTTTGTGTTCCATTTTACCTCTACATTACTGCTAAAGTTGATTCATCCTCGCCACTAAACTGTGTTTTCTTGGTTGTTGCAATATATTGTTCTCTATTTAAATTAATAACTTATGATAAGGCGATGACTTCCAAGGGAATAAAACGTCGATAAGCTAACTTCATTGTCTCTACCATGATTTAAAGACTCTGACGTGTTCCCACTGCTATTGTTTGCAGAATTGTACAAATATCGAGTGTTTACAAATCTCCTGTGCAGTGGGACGACTCGAAGGAGGAGAAAGCGCAGTCCTGAAAGTCAGGTCACGATTATGGGCCCACACCTTCCTCCAGGTAATAAACAACCACAGAAGCACATTCACACTGCTCACTGGGAGCTGCTTCGCAAAAGCTCAGTAGGAAGTCTTTTCATAGAGATTTCTAATTTAACACTTCGAGAGTCCGAGGCAGATGGATTATTTGAGGCCAGGAGTTTGAGACCAGCCTGGCCCACATGGTAAAAACCCATCTCTACTAAAAATACAAAAATTAGCCGGTCATGGTGGTGAACACCAGTGGTCCCAGCTACTTGGGAGGCTGAGGTATGAGAATCCCTTAAACCCAGGAGGCAGAGGTTGCAGTGAGCCAAGAATGTACCACTGTACTCCAGCCTGGGTGACAGAGTGAGATGCTGCCAAAAAAAAAAGAAAAAGGTAGAGAGAGAGAGAGAGAAATTAAAAAGAATTTTAAACTTAAAAAAAAATTTTTTTTTCATTTTTCAATGTAAAGTTTCCATTTTAAAAAATATTTCAATTAAAATTTATGTGGAGGAGTTGAGCAAGATGAACTGGCCATTTTACCCAGCAGGTGAAGACAGTTTAACTATCCTGATTCTCTAAGACTTTGAAGAGTAGATTCAGAAAATGTACTTAGTCCACTGTTATGTACCCAGTGTTGGGCACAGTAACTATTAGTCAGTGGCAGCATGATGAGTATGAGAACATAATTATTCAAGACATATATGTCCAGAGAAGTTAAAATAGAAATCAATTTAGAAGGGAAAAGGGAGATTGTTCTAGAAGGTTCCTCTTAGCAGCATGGGCTCCAACCAGGACAGCACCGCAGCCAAGCTCCAAGTACATGAGTGTGATTTACAGATTACACACCACTCACGTGATCGGCTCTGCATCCCACAATAGCCAGGGATCATTCCATTGATTTGAGCACATTTTTTTTTTCCTGAGATGGAGTCTCGCTCTGTCACCCAGGTTGGAGTGCAGTGGTGCGATCTTGGCTAACTACAACCTCCACCTCCTGGGTTCAAGCATTTCCCCTGCCTGAGCCTCCCAAGTGGCTGGGACTACAGGCGTAGGCCACCAGGCCCGGCTAATTTTTGTGTTTTTAGTAGACATAGGGTTTCGCCACATTGGCCAGGCTGGTCTCAAACTCCTGGCCTCAAGTGATCCCCCTGCTTCAGTCTCCTGAAGTGCTGGGATTACAGGCATGAGCCATTGATCCTGGCTGACTGTGTGCATTTTAAAAGTTTAAAATCTCTTTTATGCTAAGAAAATGAGAGTTTCATTTTGGAAAGTGCTACTTAAATAATACTACTGTGTTACAACCGTATTGTTTGGGGGGGATTTTTTTTTTTAATCCTAAATTAACTCTTACCACGTCTATGCATTCTTGCTCACATTTTAACTACTAAACAAACTCATTTGGTTTATTGTGCCATGAAAAATCAAAGGGTCAAATCCCTTTGAGTCTAGTTATAAATATAGAATTTTGTCTCTAGATTTTATGTTTTCTATGATTTAATATGCTTCTATAGTCTTGCCAATCTTATTTTGTTTTAAAATAAAACGAGGAAAATTAAAGTTTTATTTTAAAGGTCATTGTGAAGCCGTCTTCCTTTCTTCCTTTCCCTTCCCTTCATTTCCCTTCCCTTTCCTTCTCTCCCTTTCTTACCTTCCTTCCTTTCTCTTTCCTGTCTTTCTTTATTTTTTTCATTTCTTTCTTTCTGTGTCTCTTTTCTTTCTTTCTCTTTTTCTTTCTCTCTCTCTCTTTCCTTCCTTTTTTTCCTTCTTTCTATCTTCCTTCCCTCCTTCTTTTCTTACTTCATTTTCTTTCTTTCCTTCCTTTCTTTCCTTTCTTCTAAGGCAGAGTTTCTCAATCTCTGCACTATTAACATTTTGAAACAGATCATGCTGTGTTGTTGGGAGCCACCCTGGGCATTATAGAATACTTAGCAGCATCCCTGCCTCTACCTAGTAGGTGCTGGTAGCACTCTTACCCCAAGTGTGACAACCAAAATTGTCTCCAGATACTGCCAGTGTCCTCGGGGGACAACATCATCCCATTTTGAACCACTGACCTAAGGAGAGGCACAGTGCCCAATTTATTTGACTTTATTTTTAAATCAAACCATTATGTATTCATTCACTCAACGAATATGTAGGAAGGACCTACTGTATGCCAAGGGCTGCTTCAGGGTCTAGTTATAGGAGAAATAGCTGTGAACACAACAGACATAACACCTGCCTTCACAGGGCTGTTAATCTCAGTGGAGGCAGTCAGAAACTGAGCAGGCAAACAGATGGATCAGTGCCAGGAAGAAAGTAGAACTGGGTAGTGAGATCAGGGTAGTAGGATAAAGAGTAGGGAGCAGGGCTGCTGCTGCAGGTAGGATGGTCACTTTCTTTTATTTCCACAATGTCCTATCATTTGCACATATCAGTCGTATTCATTCAGTAGGTGAGGCACCCATACAAGGGTGTGAATACCAGAAGGGGAGAATCCCTGGTGGCCATCTAATACCACAGATCACTAGCCCTTGAATTTGCTACTTTTAGATGCAATTTGTCTGAAAGCCTAAGCTGTAAATCCTGTTTTTCTCTAGTCAAATGAAAGCTGGGAGTAAACTATATTATTGTGATCAATAGATTCATTTCTTAGGGATGACGCAACAAAGGACCACAAACTAAATGGCTTAAAACAACAGAAATTTATTCTCTGAAAGTCCAAAACCAGAAGCCTGAAACCAATGTGTCAGCAGGGTTGGTTCTTCCTGGAAGCTCTGAGGAATAAACTACCCCGTGCCTCCCTTCAAGTTATTTTGGTTTTGTGGAGTTTTGTTTTTTTATTTTTTTATTTTTATTTTTTTTTTGTAGAGACAGGGTCTCACGATGTCACCCAAGCTGGAGTGAACTGGTGCAGTCATAACTCACTGCAGGCTTGAACTTCTGGGCTCAAACAACCCTCCCACCTCGGCCTCCTGAGTAGCTGGGACTACAGGTGCCTGGCACCATGCCATGCTCAGTTTTTAATTATTTTTGTAGAGATTATATCTTGCTCTATTGCCTAGGCTGGTCTCAAACTCCTGGCTTCAAGTGATCCTCCTTCCTTGGCCTCCTGAAGCACTGGGCTTAGAGGTGTGAACCACCAGGCCTGGCCCCTCCTAGCTTCTGGTGGTTGCCAGTAATCCTGGGCATTCAGTGGCTTGTAGACCATCACTCTACTCTCCTTCCATCTCCCATCACCTTCCCTTCTGTGTCTCTGTGTCACTGTGTCTTCTATTTCTTATAAGGACATTGGATTTAGAACCCACCCTAATCCCAGTGCAATCTCATCTCAAACTTTACCTTAATTAATTCTGCAAAGACCATTATTCCAAACAAGGTCATATTATGAGATTCTAAGTTAATATGAATTTGGGGAAGACATTATTCAATCTCTTAAAATCAATAATCTTCCATCCCCACTAGCAAAGCCTGACTCTATTTGCCACAGTATTGCACCAATTTCTTTAATATAGTAAATATGCTCTTTAAACTACTTCACCAACATTACTAGTATGAGAAGAAAGTAATTAATTGGGGTTTAAATTGTTTTTGTTATGACTGTGTTCACTACACACATTTTTCATCTACTCTTAGACATTATCACTAAATGGGCAAAATTTTGAACCAGAACAGTTGGGGCCGAAGTCATCTGAAGGCTTGAGTGGGGCTGGAGATGCAGCATAGGTGCTCTTGCAGTTTGGGTAAATATTGGCAAAAGTGTGTGAGTAAACACAGGGGTGAGCCTGTTTTTGAATTTCATATGTGAAAACTGCCTATTAGCAAAGTGATGTGCAAAAAACCACAGACATCCGTTAAATTCAAGTTCTAGGAGGAATGACCCTGACTAACATCAGACAGTCTATTTTCTCTGTACTGGGTCAGGATGCAGGAGCTCAGTTCCATTCCTGCCTGGTTGTGTTCAAAGCACTTAACTTTCATGGGGCTCAAGTTCCTTATTTGTGAAATGAAGAGATTGGACTAAAGTCTCCTTTCATGCCTGAAAATTCACTGATTCTATAGGTAGCTTACAAGTAATTTATGGTGTTTATTCTACTTGGCGTAAGCCAGTGATAACTCTGTATGCTGTCTTAATAGCTTACTTTTTTATTGTGTTGATGTTTGGGTTGACCAAGAACAGACTACATCTAAATGGCTCTTTACACTTATAAGGAACAGCCCGCCAATCTTTCCAAAGAGGGCTGTTTATCTGCAAGTAGTCAGGTTACTATTGAGTGACTGCCATGTAGCTAAGTACCATGATACATGCTTGTATATGAATGACTCATTTAATTCTTACAGCAATCCCGTGGGACATGTATTATTATTGTCAGCTGCCTTTTACAGATGGACAAACTGAGAAATAGATATTATATGGCCTTCCCAAGGCACATAGATAGTAAGGGGGAGAATCTTGAGCTTTTACCCCATGTATGTCACTACACTAGACTGCTGAACTAAACTGTAACAGCCTCTGTAGATTTTATATTTTGATCACTGTACTACAGATGGCTAAACTATAACTCTTATATTATGAATAACTTTACTATAACTACTATATAAATATTTTAAATGCCACGCATTAAACTTTTTCAAGATATTTACATTGTATAGCATGCTATTTCAGAATCCAATAAAGAAAACATCTTATGATTATTGAATTATACTGTCCAGGACAGTAGTAATAGTCATATATGGCTACTCAAAGTACTTCAATTTGACTAAAATTTAAAATTCATTTCCCCAGTCTCACCAATCACATCTTAAGTATTTAAGAGTCACAGCTCGTGGCTAATGCATTGGTCTGTGCAGATTAAGAGCATTTCTCTTATTGAAGAAAGTTCTATGGGGCAGCACTGTTCTAAAATGTTAGGAAAGTATATTTCCATTCAAAATTGTAAGATTTGATCATATAATCAATTATTATATCTATGAATGTAGACCTCGATTGTGTTTAATAATAGCTTTGTGACTTCCCTTATATCCCCTCATAAAGTAAGAATTAGGGCCCCTTTGCCCTATAACAATGTCATTCACCACCCCAAAAGGCAAAATCTTGATCAGGAATCTACTTTTCCTAAGTGTAATGTTACAGGTTTGAATAAACACAACAGCCTCCTGCTCGCTCTCCTGAGTGGTGAGCAAAGACAGCAAAAGAGGTGAACGTAGACCAAGGGGTTGAATGTACTGGCTTTACTTCAAAGCTTAGATATAAGCATGAACCATGCAAGTAAACTTTTGGATTCAGATCTGCTGAGTGAGTAAAATATTGAAATTCTGCAATATGCAATGAAAAAACAAAAACTTGTGAGGTTGTGTTAAGAAGTTGTTTTGGGGAGGGAAGTGGAGGAATC
This sequence comes from Rhinopithecus bieti, assembly GCF_001698545.2. Lineage (NCBI taxonomy): Eukaryota > Metazoa > Chordata > Mammalia > Primates > Cercopithecidae > Rhinopithecus > Rhinopithecus bieti. The sequence continues at coordinate 479,142 of NW_016803312.1, forward strand.
TTCCCAAAAATATATCTGTAGTTGATACCAGAGGGTAAGCTCCTCAAGAGCAGGAGGAATGTTTTCTTGTCTTTGAATTTTCTTCCCAGCCCTTGCATCACCTGACACAGGATGCTACTCATAACGCTTTAACGAATGACACATCTCAGGCCAAATGCTAGGCTTGGCTGGTACACAAGTCCTTGTCTATTTAGAATGAAACCAGTCAAATAACCAGCAAATGAGATCACAACAAATTATCCCTCATGGCGTAAAGCAAGTAGCCCAGGAAGCAGCAGATATTCTAGAAATGTAAAAACTTGTGATACCTTTGAACAAAATGAACAAGAAGCGATTTTTGATGCCTTTCTCTGGGGTCTCTGGAAATACCACCTGGATGACTTGGTTTGAGATGCAAAAGTGATGCAGGGCAGGTGAACCCCAAAATTGGGGCTTAGCCCATGAGCATTTTTGGCTTCGTTCAGAAAAGAATTCAAGCAACCTTACATTGCCTTTTCAGGTGACAGGTGACACTGCTTTGTGGGAAAAAGGGCTTCATTCTTACTTTGTGAGAGGATGTAAGGAAAGTCACCGTCTTGAACAGCCTTTTATTGAACTGAACCTGCCCCCTGAGGAGCAGGCTAACTCCTAGACAGCACACACAGAGCTGGACTTGATGGGCTTTTGGCAACTCTCTTTATATCCACTTATACCCATGTTCAATTATATGCAACTTAAGGGGTGAGTGAATGCAAATTGAAAGGCAAGTTATTCAGAACTCTCTAGGAAAGGGGCAATAACTTCCAGTCATTGCCATAGAAAGGAGCAGTAACTTCTGGGCTGTTGCCATGGCATTTGTAAACTGTCATAGTACTGGTGGGAATGTCTTATGCTGATGAGCAATGAGGGCAGCTAGGGATTGCTTTAGTAGCTGTTGGCTGCCTTCAGCCAGTTTCTTCCCTTCATCCTGTCTGTACCAGGTCTTGTTTTAGTCATCAGGGTTGTGACCAGAAAACAAGTCCTGCCAGTCCCATACCTCAAAAGCCCAGGTGCAGCCAAGAATGCACCTATGCTGACATCTGTGCCCAGCCAGCCCGTTCACCAGAAGAATCTTCCATGAGGAGCTTGGGCTCATATTTGTTATCACATTTGGCTTTTCTCCCAAATCCTTGCACCTCATCCTCCCTCAAGCCACAGGCTGTTCTGATTTAGTGAGTTTAGCAAAGACTTCTTGCATTTTGGGCAGAGGCAACCATCTCATTTTCTTACATCTTTCAAATTGAAACCCTCCAGATTGAGATGAGAAAGCTTCCAAACTGAGGAGAGAGCATGGATGGAACTGGAGGCTGCTATGTTAAATGAAATAAACCAGGCACAGAATTACAAATATCACATGTTCTCACTCCTATGTGGGAACTAAAAGGGTGGATCTCATGGAGGCAGAGAGCGGATTCATCATCACCAGAGGCCTGGAAGGGAAGGTGGTGAACAGGGATGAAGAGAGGTTGGTTAAAGGGTACAAAAATACAGTCAGAAGGAATAAATTCTGAGAGTCAGTAGTACAGTGGGGAGATTATAATTAATAATAATTTCTTGTCTATTTCAAAGTAGCTAGAAGGAAGATTTGTAATTGTATTAGTCTGTTTTCACACTGCTAATAAAGACATACCTGAGACTGGGTAATTTGTAAAGGAAAGAGGTTTAATGGACTCACAGTTCCACATGGCTGGGGAGGCCTCACAATCATAGCAGAAGGCAAAGGAGAAACAAAGGCATGTCTTACATGGCGGCAGGCAAGAGAGCGTGTACAGGGGAACTCCCATTTATAAAACCATCAGGTCTTGTGAGACTTCTTCACTACCACAAGAACAGTATGGAAGAAATCACCCATGAGTCAGTTATCTCCACCTGGCCCCACACTTGACACTGGGGATTATTACAATTCAAGGTGAGATTTGGGTGGGGACACAGCCAAATCATATCAGTAATGTTCCCAATGCTAAATGTTTGAGGTGACAGATATCCCAATTACCCTGAGTTGATCATTACACATGGCGTACAGGTACCGAAATATCACATGTACCTCCAAAATGCATGCAACTAATAGATATCAGTAAAAATAAATAAGAATTAGGCTGCCTTTTATCTTTGAGCCACACCCTAATTTGATTCTTTTCAGTTCCATAAGGTAGACAATTCAGGATCTCAGGGAACAGAGACAAGTCCAAAGAGTCATGATTGTTCTTGTATTTCCTGCCCAAAATGATGACCAGCAGTATTGGATCGTACTGGCTCAGCTTCTGTTCCACTTCCAAAGGGGAGATAGTGTCAAATGTCTGAGTAGTACAAAATGCTGACATAATTTATCTAGACTTAACCTGGGGGAGAGACATGGTGATGAATAATGTTGGCTGCAACTCACCATGCTTCTTGGACACAACTAGGGGACAGACTCAGAGGGATGAGGTGTTTTGATACCTTTTATTTCATCTACTGAGACAGAGACCAGAGACCCTTAGTGACATTCAATCAGATTTCTGTTGCCTCGTTTGAGGTAGGTTCCATGATCAGAGCCAGTCACAAACTCCTTCTCACTTTAAGGAAAAGAGAGGCAAGATTCCCTCTATTTTATAGTTGAAATGTAAGAAGCAAGCACACACCCCACAGAAGCTTTGCAAAATATCCTATATATTTGAGTGCAACGTATCTTCCAGAAATGCTGCACATAGATCTTTGTATAGTTTATAACCAGTCTGTCCGTTCCCTGTTCTTCTAAGGAAATGTTTAAAAAAACCTTACCTGGAAATGTGAGTCCAAAGAAAAGCTAATTCTAAATTTAATAATTCAGAGAATCCACGTGTTAGCCTCCTCATGATAAATTGCCATCTGAGTCTTTTATCATTTAATTATTTTGTTGGCACACATTTATTAGCACTACAGTTTCTTTAAAGACTGAACAACAAAAATGATGCCATTTTAACACCTTAACAATTTGTCATAAACTTGAAAATTGTCATTGGCCTTTTCGAATTAGATTCCACTTAAGTGACATAGGCTTCCCTAGAGTGCCAATTTTCATAACTATAGATTTTTTTTTTTTTTGAGGTGGAGTCTTACTCAGCTGCCCGGGCTGGAGTACAGTGGCATGATCTCGGCTCACGGCAACCATCGTCTCCTGGGTTCAAGAGATTCTCCTGTCTGAGCCTCCTGAGTAGCTGGGATTGCAGGCACCCGCCATCATGCCCGGCTAATTTTTGTATTTTAGTAGAGACGGGGTTTCACCATGTTGACCAGGCTAGTCTTGAACTCCTGACCTCAGGTGATCCGCCTGCCTTGGCCTCCCAAAGTGCTAAGATTACAGGTGTAAGCCACTGCACCCGGCCAGCTATAGAACTTTTTAACTGAATACCCAGGATGACTGAACCACTTGCATTTAGTTGATTTGCTTATAATCACTCTATTGCTTGGCTGTTGCTTTTTATTTTTTTCTTAGAAACAAGATCTCACTCTGTTGAAGTGCAGTGGTGCAATCGTAGCTCATGGCAGCCTCAAACTTCCAGGTTCCTCCCACCTCAGCCTTCTGATTGTCTGGGACTACAGACACATGCCACCACACCTGGCTAATTTTTGTATTTTTTGTAGAGATGAGGTCTCACTATGTTACCCAGGCTGGTCTCAAACTGCTGGGTTCAAGTGATCCTCCTGCCTTGGCCTTCCAAGGTGCTGGGATTACAGGCATGATGCACTGTGCCCAGCCAATTGTTACTTTTTATCCAAGAGTTGGAAGAGAGGTGCTTTAATGAATTCCCAAGTCTATACAATCTAGATGACAACAACACATTCCTCCTTTACTTTGAGCATCACATCCTACCGAAATGAGGGAGAACAACTTTTCAATGAGGCAGGACTCCTATCATTACGACACTAGAGTGTAGGGGAAAGTTACTATTTTAGCCCACACACTTCAGTTCCATGCACGACATTCTACTGTGGTAGGAGGCCGATCAAGTGAAAATTACATCTTCATTTTTCTGTTAAAGAAGACCCAATATCTGCAAAAAGTCAGTAGTAATTGAGGGGCTTTGGGAACAATAAATATTTAGCACAAGCAGAGTCAGAAAAGAAGAATCTGTAGCAACATTTTGCAGTCCTAGGGAAAAGCATCACTTCCAGAGATATGGGAAAGACGGGTACAAGTCGCTGTGTGCTCATCCTTAGCCCAGATTTCTGCACTGCCACGGTTTCTGCTTATGTCAGTGTCAGGTGCCAAATGCTAAAGAGGAATGCATTATTATAACCTCTCTCTCTCCAAGAAGAGACTGTTTCCTGGGGCCTATTAACAGTTTTGTCATACAACCCAGGAAGAGGGAAACGTTTTCCGCCCTCCTAACCCAGGCTAGAAAGTTTACAATTCTTGGCGGACATGACTTGCTGCATTATGTTGGTTTCTGTCCATGTAACGAACATGCAAATTGGTCAGAAACAGACTGTATGTAGGTTAATCCTAAATGGTCCCCTGTTCTGTGATTGTTGCTTGAAATAGAAATTTCCTTTACAGGTGAAAGTTTTGCCAGTAATTCCTTAGGTTTTGTCACCTCAAAGGGTTTGGTTTCTGGTAAATATTGAGTGTTTCAAAATGGGCTACATAAAATGGATATGTGCTTAAAAATAATTATTGGGAAGAAACTAAGCAGCTGGAAGTTGGGAGTGGGAGAGCTTGTGTCGTTGCCCGACACACTAGGTCGCTAACTCCTCCATTTGTTACCAACTCTTACATTTATTGGTACCATGCCTATAAGCAAATCACTGTGCAAAAGCGCATCGTAGAGACAGCCAGTGAGCTACAAACCACGGTTTAAATGATGCGGTAATGACAGAGGAGCAAGGCATTTTCTGGGGATTAATAGCCAGCTGGGGCAAGACGAAGGTCCTCAGTGTTGCCAAGGGTTATTAACCCCAGCTGGTTTTTCAATCCTAAATTGCCTACAATATGGCAGTGATTGCTATTACATGAGTAGATTGCTGTATGGGAGAGGAGATTATTTTGAACATAAGAATAATACTATTGTTATATAAAGAGCATGACTGGAAGCATTTAACTATGGATGTGGAATCACTATTACAACTCTGCCCATAATTGCTTTTCGTAAGTTATTAAATACTCACCTGTGCCATGCTTCTGACCTATAGCGCAGGACTTGGGTATCTTTGATGCTGAGCCTGCTCATCAGTCTAATAAACCACGTCTTCCATTCCTTGGAACTCCAGAGCATTCTTCAAAAGTGAGGAAGATGCATTTTTTTCTTTCCAAAAAGAGTGGAAGAAACCTTGCATTTGGGGAATGCATTTAAAACAAAGAACAGACTGATCTAGGAGAGGTGGTGTTACATGCTGTTTGCTTACCTTATGATTTGCTAGCGCCCCAGGCTACATCCGTGCACACGGCTAATTCGATTGAGGAGGTAAGAGCGTGTCAATATCCCCTTCACAAGAACTGTAGCCCTTATTTTATATCACTACCACGCTTTACAACTTCCTGAACTGCTTACTCTAGTTAAAGGGAGAAAAGAAAGGGTGTCCAATTCAATAATGGAAAGATCTTTCATAATTGCCATCAAATGGATGGTACTTGGAGTGAGAGGGTCGTCAAATTGACCAAAGCATTAGACGTTTTCATTCACCCTTCATTCATGTGGTCAGACATCCAGTATTAATTAAGCTCTCCTGAGCACATTGTTCTAGGTTCTGTAGAAGATACAGACATTATATTCCATGGAATATGCCTTCCATGTTTGTATCATATAGTTGGGGAGAAAAGCAATAGAGAAAAATTAAACAACAATGTGAGCCTTCCAAAAAATATGTCAGATACAGTTTCATCTCAGTCTCGCTGAATCAGAATCTCTGAGCCTGATCTCAGGTATGTCTGAAGTTCAGCAACCACCAGAAATGACAGTCAAGATTAGTGATGAGGCTGAGCGTGGTGGCGCATGCCTGTGATGCCAGCACCTTGGGAGGCTGAGGCAGGAGAATCACGAGGTCAAGAGTTCAAGACCTGTCTGGCCAACATGGAGATACCCTGACTCTACTAAAAAAATACAAAAGTTAGCTGGACATGGTGGTGCTTGCCTGTAGTCCCAGCTACTTGGGAGGCTGAGGCAGGAGAATCACTTGAACCCGGGAGGTGGAGGTTGCAGTGAGCGGAGATCGCATCATTGCACTCTAGCCTGGGCAACAGAGTGAGACTCCATCTCAAAAAAAAGATTGGTAATATGATGAATGGAAAATATGAGAAATCAAACTGCAGCCAACAGCAGGAAGGGCAAAGAAAGGAAGTGAAAGAAAATTCCCTTAAAGAAACATGTTAATCCACATTTTACATCCCAGAGTTCAAATGCTATCTATGATGCATTAAGAAACTTGCATATTTATAAATGCAGAATCTGTAAGAGAGAAGCATTCCATCTAGAAAAATTTTGATGCAGAGATGCAGTTTTCAAACTATTTATCAAAGACATGACTTCAAGAGTGGTAATATTTTCTATCAATTTTTTATTGAACTTGGAGATTAAACAAAGCTTCCTCACTGGAGGTTTGGGAGCATGGAAACACATTTGAGAATATAATTATAATCCTTACACACAGGATCTCATTACTAGAATTTCTCTTGTTTCTACCAGTGAGGATGGCAAGGAAATTAGATTGAAATCACCAGGTACACCCATGATTTTATGAGCAAAAGTTTCTGAATTGTATAAAACACTTCTCAAACAAACAAAATCCAACTTTTAGCTAAAATGGAAATGCTAAGAGAGAAGAGATCATTAGAATAACACCCAAAAAAGAGTTTTCCCAAATAAGTAGAGTTGTTTATTCTGGAAGGTAGGAGTAGAAAGAGAGAAATGTTCAAAGATATTGTAACTTTAAGTATATAAAAGTTACATATATATAAAAGTTACATACTATATCCTGCCCTTACCATGTAGAGAAAAAAAGGGTTTATCTAATAGAGAAAAAAATTCTGCCACAGGGGAAAAAGAACTTTGTAAAAAATATTTAAGCAAAATTATTACAGTCCAACCTGTTGGACTGGACTCATGAGGCCCAACATTGGATTATAGACAGTGATGTACTGGTAGATTTTTACTAACTACTCTCTGGGAAGGAAAAAGAGCCCTGATGCATAGCATCTGCCACTGATTTCAAGTCACCACCACGATTGTCACGGAATACAGAGCTGGGAAGAGATGAGGTCCCACACCATTATGTAGAGTTTCCTCTTGCAGATACAATAGGCATAAATCACATCCTGAGCACAGATCATAGTCAAATGTAATAAAATAGCAAGCATGTGGTTTTGAGTATTTATTACGCTTTTTTTAGAAATACAATTTACTTAAGTTTACATTTGTATAATTTAAGTTGTAATAATGGCTCTGTTTGACAACCGAAACCGAAAAGTCTTGAAATCATTAACATTTGGGTCTCAAGAGCCACCAGGAGCCAGTTAGGACCCAGCACTGGGTGAAGCTAACCATTGTATCCAATAGAAGAGAGCCACAGAAGCTTCAGTTCTCCCAGCAGCCTTCCTGAGTCACTCTTAAATGTTCTAACGTTGACTTTTATCAACAGTTAATATGAGATCCAATTAAACAAAGAGAGCTTTGGCTGAGAAGCTCTGTTAAAAACACTGTTTGGCTGTAGGTCAGTGGTTCTTAACTGGGGTGATTTTGTTCCCCTGGGGACACTTGGCCGTAACTACAGGCTCTTTTCTTTTCTTTTTTTTTTTTTTTTTTTTTTTTTTTTTTTTTTTGAGATGGAGTCTCACTCGATTGCCCAGGCTGGAATGCAGCGGCGTGATCTCGGCTCACTGCAACCTCCACCTCCCAGGTTCAAGCAACTCTCCTGCCTCAGCCTCCTGTGTAGCTGGGATTATAGGCACCCACCACCAAGCCCGGCTAATTTTTTGTATTTTTAGTAGAGACCGGGTTTCACTCAGTTGGCCAGGCTGGTCTTGAACTCCTGACCTCATGATCTGCTTGCCTTGGCCTCCCAAAGTGCTGGGATTACAGGCGTGAGACACCACACCGGCCGGCATCTTTGATTATCACAACTGAGAGAGGGTGCTATTGGCATCTAGCCAGGGGCCAGGGACTCTGGCCAAACATCCTACAATGCAGAGGACAGGTCCCCCCACCCCCACCCCAATTCAGAATGTTGACAGTGCTTAGGCCGAGAAACCCTGCTGGGAGTCTTGTGTAATCTGTGAAATGTAATACAATTGTTTTTTTCTTTTTGAGACAGAGTTTTGATCCTGTTGCCCAGGTTGGAGTGCAGTGGCGTGCTCTCAGCTCACTGCAACCTGTGCCTCCCGGGTTCAAGCCACTTTCCTGCCTCATCCTCCTGAGTAGCTGGGATTACAGGCACCTACCACTATGCCCAGCTAATTTTATTTTTTTTTAGGATTTTAGTAGAGACAGGGTTTCACCATGTTGGCCAAGCTGGTCTCAAACTCCTAATCTCAGGTGATCTGCCTGCCTCGGCCTCCCAAAGTGCTGGGATGACAAGCATGAGCCACCACGCCCGGCCAATACATTTCTTTATAACTTACTACCAGTTTCTCTCCTAAAACATTTCCCTCTATCTGATAAAAGTTTTGTAATCCATCATGTTTCTCCTTTGTCCTTCACTAGCAGTAACTATATTAATTCTTTGCTTGCTCCTTTTTAGGACTCTGATTTTTTGTTTTTGTTTTAACCTTATTATACACAGTCTTTTATTAATGAGACAAATTCTCCTTAGAAATAGGAAGAAGATAAATGGATGGATGGATGAATGCTTGGATAGATGGATGGATGGATGCTTGGATAGATGGAAGGATTGATGGATGCCTGGATGGATGGATGGATGCTTGGATGGACGGATGGATGGATGGATGCTTGGATGGACGGATGGATGGATGCTTGGATAGATGGATGTCTGGAAGGACGGATGGATGGATGCTTGGATGATGGATGGATGGATGGATGGATGGATGGATGTGGATGGATGCTTGGATGGATGGATGGATTCAGGCTTAGATGCTTGGATGCATGGATGCATGGATGTGGGTAGATGGATGAATGCTTGGATGGGAGGAAAAAGTTAAAAGAAAGAGAAAATTAAAAAGTAAGCATGAAATTTTGCCTTGAAATGCAAAACACCAAAAATAATTGGGTGGCTGCCAGTATAACTCTTAAAAACTTTATATGAAATATATTTAAATAAATACTTTTACTTTCAGAGAAAAAATGATCCCTATGCTCTTGCATCCCTGGTGTCCTTCAAAGTTAAGAAGATGCCTTATAAAGACCAGCCAGCAAAACTCCCAGAAGGAAGCATAGCAGTGAGTATCTTTAAATATATATAGGCACAAATAATGTAATTGAAATGATTGTTTTAATCACTGTCTAGCTTGTGCTAGGCTTTAGTGTTTACATTGAGTTGACAAAAATTTTCCTCTTTAGCTCACCAATTTCTTAACATTAGTCTGGAAATTTCCTAGTGCCTTTTGATCTGGTTTTTGAAATTTCAATATAAATGTCTACCCCAGAAAATTAAAGGGCAGAACTAATACCATTTTAAATGAAGACATTTTGTTCAGAGAAATTCAGATAGCAGTTATCATTACAATTAAATCGTACTGATTCTTTCATTTTAAACAGCACGGTGAGTCAAGTAAGAAGAAGAAATTCCTTCTTAGGGAGAGTAGGCCATGGAGCAGTCGCATGGCTTTGGACAGTCATTTTTTCTTGCTATGCAAAGAACCTTAATTTTGACCTAGAAGGGAATAAAAAAGTCTGCTCTGATCTTCAATTGAATGAAATGTCCTTTTTCTTTTTTTTTGAGAAGGAGTCTCTTTCTGTTGCCCAGGCTGGAGTGCAGTGGTACGATTTGGCTCACTGCAACCATTGCCTCCCGGGTTCAAGTGATTCTTCTGCCTCAGCCTCCTGAGTAGCTGGGACTACAGGCACCTGCCACCACACCCAGCTACTTTTTGTATTTTTCGTAGAGACAGGGTTTCACCATGTTGGCCAGGCTGGTCTCGAACTCCTGATCTTGTGATCTGCCCACCTCAGCCTCCCAAAGTGCTGGGATTACAGGCATGAGCCAGTGTGCCCGGCCGAAATGTCTTTATTAAAAACTGAAACTACTAAACATTACTGACACCCAAATATCTGCCACAGAACAACTCTGATCATCCTCTGCAACCCGGCAAGGCCATGCAAAGGGGATGAAGGAATAAATGACGAGACCAGCAGGCACCACCACCAAAGCTCTGCCTTTTCAGTTATTTGTGAAGGTGGTCAGAGACTTTTGAAAAACATAATGCTCCAAAAAAACAGTGTTAGAATTCCACCTTCATCCCTTGGTAGCCAGTGGATATTTCCCATCCACAGCTTGAACTCTTGGTCCCCCAGTCCTTGTTACTCAAAATGTGATTGCAGATCAATGGCATCAGCATCACCTGGGAGGTTCTTAGAACTGCAGAAACAGACCTCTCCAGATCCACTGAGTCAGAGTCTGCATTTCATCAAAATCGTCAGGGCATTCCTAGGCATGGTCAAGTTTGAGAAGCACTGCTTTGGATGGTAGATGAGTTGATACTATTGTCATCTCTTTCTAGCCTAGATCATAAACTTAATTGTAACATTGAATCTTTCTAACCTAGTCTACTTTCAGTTATCTAAATTAACCACTTGATTTGTGATTCTCTACCCTGAGAATGCAGCAGAATCATCACTCATGCAACTTAAAAAGTACATACATGCTAAGACCTCCCCGCAAATATTCAGTAGGTCTGGGATGGGACCCTGACACTGTGCTTTAAAAGTCTTATGAGGGGCAATTCTGCAGCGGAGCCAGGGTTGAGAGCTTCTAGCACAGGCAGGTGGCCTAGAGGAAAATCCAAGGTTTTCAACATAGAGTCACCTGGGCTTGATCCTGGCCCTGCCTTGCTCTAATTAGGAAACCTTTGGGAAGTCACTTTGCCTCTCTGAGACAGTCCACCACATCCACCTGATGGAATCGTTAACAAGCCCAGTAAGATTATCTGTATAAAGCTCTAGCACTGTACCTGGAACAAGTTAAGTCTGAAATCTCAATAAATGAGACTAACCTCTCAAAATGTCTCCCCTTCTCTGGCTAAGTCCGGTAAGTCCAAATTGAAAACGGCAATTAAGATTTGCACAGTTGTGGGAGGATCACTTGAGCTCCGGAGTTCAAGGCTACAGTGAGCTGTGATCGTGCCCACTGCACTCAACCTGGGCAACAAAGCAAGACCTTGTCTCAAAAAAAAAGAAAAAGAAAAAAAAGGAGAGGAAAAAGAAAAGACAGATAGATATGTGCATAGTCAAAATATTTCAGTAAACTTCGGTGGTATTTAAAGCAAGCACAGCCACATCTTTCTTCATTTACACCACCTCTCTTTCTTTCCAGCGATGTCCTCTGTATTTTGGATTTATGTTCAACCTAGAAAACAGGCTTTGGGATTTTAATATAGAAGTGTCATCTAAAAATGTTCAAAGGCTTATAGCTCTAAGGGAAATAAATCTAAGTCGTTTTGTTTTTTCCAAGCACCTGTTCCCTAACAGAAACACATGTTACGGTTGATTCCATCAACAGGATTGCATCTTTCAGCGCTGGCCATAGGTGACAGCCTGCTGTTCTCAACTCATCTCAAAAGATCCACAAAATAATCTGATACATGCTTTCCCCGGCCCTGCCACCCTATTATTGAATTGCCAAAAAAAAAAAAAAAAAAAAAAAAAAAGACTTTTATCTGATGTAGGTGATTTACCACACCAGTTATGTAAAGGTTATTGGAAAAAGATCCAGGAACGGAAACACTTTCAAGTCTCCCATAGCTGACCAACTGGAGAAGACCTTGCCAGTGCAAAGTTAGCTATGCAGCACACAGGGAAATGCTGCCTTACTGTGGCGTGATGTGAGAGAAGAACTCTGAGTGGAGCTGGCAGACGTTGTTTTATAGTGAGCTCTTTTCAAAGGTCTTGTCATTCTTCTCTCGAAGGGAACCCAGCAGGACCAAGAGGGTGGCTCACACCTGTAATCCCAGCACTTTGGGAGGCCAAAGCAGGCAGATTGCTTCAACTCAGGAGTTTGAGATTAGCCTAGGCAACATAGTGAGACACTGCCTCTACAAACAAACAAACAACAGCAACAACAACAACAACAAAAACATAAAATTAGCAAGGCGTGGTGATGCTCGCCTATAGTCCCAACTACTCAGGAGGCTGAGGTAGGAGGATTGCTTGAGCCTGAGAGGCGGAGGTTGCCGTGAGCCGAGATCGCACCACTGCACTCCAGCCTGGGCAACAAAGCAAGACCCTGTCTCAAAAAAGGAAAAAAAAAAAAAAAAAAAAAGCCCAGCAGAAAGGGAATTGCTTTAAGGTGGCAGAATCCATTGGAACTGGTGGTTTGAGAAGCATCAGAGCTCTGATCTGCCCCTGAGGAAAGTCATTCTTTGTTCCTTCCTCTAAATGAGACTAACTACTAATTGCTTGTTTTCCTAGACCTTTTTGTGTGATGATTAGTTTGTTCCTACTCCCTTTTCAGCATAGTCATAATTCAGCCATCTCTTCAGGCCTGTATTAGCTTTACTTATGGAAGAAAATCACAGTTCCCATTTGCTGCTTGCATAGTATCTGTGTTTGTAACAAATAAAATTCCTCATGTCATATGATGCTTGTCATGTCCAGAGACAAGGGAAAGATTGCACGATTCAAAGAAATATGCCTGAACACTGAATCATTATACTGCAACAGAAGAAATTGAAATTCAATTATTTGAACACTTTTTTGGCTCACCAGGGAACTTTGGCCTTTGCATGCCACACAAGTAACCCCCAATTCTATAATTTACATCTAGCAGAAAGTGGGATTGTCTAGTGTAATTCCAAAGGTGGTTATTACAAAATATTTCATGAAAATATTTGTTTAAAAACTCGTATATAAACTGTGAACCCATTTGGTTTTCAGAATTGTTAGCAAAACTTCAGTACCTTAATATAGAACTCTTATATTAAACAATTATTTGGAGTTGAAAGTTATGATGGGAACTGCTTGTCTCACAGGGAAGCTGTTTAAATGTTGTCAAAATGTGGGCTCAGCTAGTCCACTTCATGTGATTATTTTGTTCTAAATGGCAGTGTAGGTAGGGTGTCTTCGTATGTTTATTTAAAACATTCTTCTGACCCCACTGAAGTATGTTTACACAAGATTTTGTGATACATAAATAGAGACGTCAACATTAATTACCGTTGCAAATACAAGGGAGCTTTTTCCTTATACTTTGGTATTTTTTGTCAAAATATACAAAAACATATCATAAATGTCCACAATAAAATGTAGGCGTATTAAAGGTTTATTTATGGTCTTTCTTCCATAATAAAAAACAACAAGATTTACGACATGATGAAGGTAAGATTAAATGTTCCCTACTTAGAATCATTTTAAGAAAATCTAAACCACTTACAATTTATGAATACTACTTTCTAAAATTGCAGATAATTATAATAAAGTGATTTGTTAAACTTACTTAAAGCTATTTTAAAATCGCTAGAAGTTCTTGATAAATAAAACTGTATTAAAATATTTTATTGACTAGCTGGCACAAGATTGAATAGTTTTTCCTAAATTTAAGTACTCCAATTACTCAACATGAAACTTCTTTCTTAAAGCAATTGAAATATCTCATCACGAGCCCCTGTGCCGAAAGTAAACCTTTAGTCCTAAATATGCTTTGTCTTCTGCCCTGGGTCTACCAAGAATCTTATAATGGGCCAGATGTGGTGGCTCATACCTGTAATCCCAGCACTTTGGGAGGCCAAGGTGGGTGGATCACCTGAGGTTGGGAGTTTGAGACCAGCCTGACCAACATGGTGAAAGCCCATCTCTACTAAAAACACAAAATTAGCCGGGCACGGTGGCTCATGCCTGTAATCCCAGCTACTCAGGAGGCTGAGGCAGGAGAATCTCTTGAATCTGGGAGACGGAGGTTGCGATAAGCCGAGATCACAAGATTGCACTCCAGCCTGGGCAACAAGAGCAAAACTCCGTCTCGGAAAAAAAAAAAAAAAAAAAAAAATCTTATAATGAAAGACTTGGGTAGTTCAGGCCATCTCACCACTGTGTGAAATTATACAGAATGTTCTAGAACTATGCAGTCCAGGATGGTAGCTACTTGGCTAGTGGAACTGAAGAACTTGTGATTTTATTTCATTTTCACACATTTCAATGTAAACTTAAGAACTGAAGCAGTAGATAGTATTTTTTCCATTAAACACAGTTGTATTACTTTCATAGGACTACATTTCACTTTAACCATTAAAAATTTAGTAATTGTTATGTGCTGCAAATGTGAAATACACATTGATTTTGGAGACTTAGTAAAAAAATGTAAATTATGAGTATTTTCATATGAATTACATATTAAAAATGATAATCGTTTCATCATTAATAAATAATTAGATGATTATAATAATCACATACACTGTTGAAAGGATAATATTTTTATCATTAATAAATAATAGTTGATATTTAGGGTTAGATAAAATATGTTATGAAAATTAACATCCTCTGCTTGTTTTCACTCCTTTTTTTTTTTTTGAGACAGAGTTTCGATCTTGTCACCCAAGTTGGAGTGCAGTGGCACTATGATGTCAGCTCACTGCAACCTCCGCTTCCCAGGTTCAAGTGATTCTCCTACCTCAGCCTCCCAAGTAGGTGGGATTACAGATGTGTGCCACCACACCTGGCTAATTTTATATTTTTAGTAGAGACGAGGTTTCATCATGTTGGCCAGGCTGGTCTCGAATTCCTGACCTCAGGTGATCCGCTCGCCTAGGCCTCCCAAAGTGCTGGGATTATAGGCATGAGTCACTGTGCCTGGACCTTTACTCCTTGTAATGTGGCTATTAGAACATTTTATATTACGCTTGTGACTTGCAGTGTATTTCTATTGGGCAGTGCTGATTAAGGGCGAGGTTACGTCTTGAAGCTGATAATACCTACAGAACTTCAGAGAACACAGGGTGTTTAATAAATATTATTTGAAATGAGCCAGGCATGGTGGTACATGCCTGTAGTCCTAGCTACTCAAGAGGCTGAGGCAGGAGGATTGCTTGAGCCCAGAAGTTGGAGGCTGCAGTGAGCTATGATCATGCTACTGCACTCCAGTTTAGGCGAGTGAGACTCTGTCTCCAAAAATAAATAAATATTATTTGAAATGAATGAAAGATTCTTTGTATATGTCAGTGTTTAGTCATGAGAAATTCTACCATTTGTGACTTATTTTTCCTCATTATTTATTATCTAATGGCTACTTCTATCTAAGCTTCCTGTAGGCTTGTCAAAATGAGCTGTGAGACAAATATAGATATTAGAAACAACAAAGTTTTGGTGTTTGTCAACATTTTCTTTCTTGCCCAAGCTTTCCCCAGAACTAGACTGCAATCCCACAGCGCTAACACATATTTAAAAAAAACTTTGGTCCTGTAAAAGTGATCAGTTAAGTCATCTTCTCTTAAGCTTGCCTGTGCGGTCAAGTCTCTAGTTTATACAGAGCATGGAGTTTCAGGAAAAGCTTTGCTTTACTGGTTTCCACCTGCACATGGGATTCCCCACTGCCATTTACTGATTTAGAGACATGACCATGTCACATGACTCCCCATCGCTCCATTCCCAGAAGAACCTCTCTTGCCGAGACATATACGTGACTCTTCTAATGATGTGTGCAGAGGCAAGGACAAGGTTGCCTGATTCGGAGAAATATGTCTGAACATTGAATCATTTCAGTGCAGCAAAAAAAAATTATTCAGTTATTTGAATAATTACCTTTGGCTCCTTGTCTCTTTCCAGTAAGAGTCAGCATCTCCTCTGCACTGGACACCAGATGAAATGCCCTGGGTTGCTGTTGTTGGTTTTCTATATTTCCACTGTTGTTACTGTAGTGACTTCTGGACTACGCTGCAAAAGCCTACATAAGTTTAGCAAAGCATCAAGGGTGAAGGAAGGTCTCTGCAGCTGCACCCATTTTAGACTGAGAAGATTGGGCAGTCTCGGTATCATATGGACATCCTACAGTTAAAAGAACCAGGAAAGCAGAAAGCAGGCATGGGAGGAGAGTCACTCAGAGGTTGCCTTCTTTTAAAACTCTGTGTATTCCTTTCTGCTAATGAATTGCATAGGATGACATGTAGGAAATGTATATGGTATTCATAATCGTAACATCAGAGAAAAGGTATGAAGTGTTTTTTGTTTTTTCGTTTTGTTTTGTTTGAGACAGAGTCTGCTCTGTTGCTCAGACTGGAGTGCAGTGGTGCGATCTTGGTTCACTGCAACCTCTGCCTCCCGGGTTCAAGTGATTCTCCTGCCTCAGCCTCCTGAGTAGCTGGGACTACAGGTGTGCACCACCACCACTACCACAACTGGCTAATTTTTTTTTTTTTTTTGTATTTTTAGTAGAGACAGGATTTCACCATGTTGGCCAGGCTGGTCTCGAACTCCTGACCTCAAGTGATCCACCTGTCTCAGCCTCCCAAAGTGCTGGGATTACAGGCATGAGCCACCGCGCCTGGCCCAAAGTGGTATTTTTTTTTAAAACAAATTTAATGTTACTGGAAGCAGACCGGCAACAGTTTTGATGATGAGAATTTCAGAATTTGGGAACTGAAAGGGAATTTCCGAATTTGTGATCACTGCATGGGGATCATCTTCCCACAGACTTTTTAAAGACCCTGTTTTCAGGCTCTTTGGGAGCAAATGTAAACAAAAAGCCAGTAAGTTCTGTAACTATCCCTATAAAGTTGTTCTCTGCTTCAAAAGACCCTAAGAAGCATATCCTCATCAATTTCACACTTTCATTGTACTTTTTCATCACTGCTACAAAAAAAAAAAAAACTTCAAATGTCTTTACTAGCTCTTTGTAAGTGACCTTCTCTGCTTATTTCTATAGATACACCAGATTTATAGATGATACATCAAAACCTGCAATAACCAAGTGGCAAAGTCACCTAGCAAAGTACTCAGTGGGTATCCACTAAGCCCATTCCATTTCTTTTTATTAAGCTAACAATTTGAAGAGCCTCTATTTCAACTCCTTTAGCATGTTTTGTGTTTTCTCTAACTTATAAAACTTGAACTCTTTTCTGTTTAACATAAAATAGTAGGCAGCAAATTAAGATACTAATTATTTTTTTTCTGAGACTGAGCCTGGCTCTGTCACCCAGGCTGGAGTGCAGTGGCACCATCTTGGCTCACTGCAATGCAACCTCCACCTCCCGGGTTCAGGCGATTCTCCTGCCTCATCCTCCCGAGTGGCTGAGATTACAGGCACCTGCCACCACACCTGGCTAATTTTCATATTTTTAGGAGAAACGGGGTTTCACATTGCCCAGGCTGGTCTCAAACTCCTGACTTCAGGTGACCCACCTGCCTTGGCCTCCCAAAGTGCTGGGATTACAGGCATAAGCCACTGTGCCCAGCCTTAAGGTATTAATTAGGTAAACCAGGAGAGGAAAGATCCATTGCCTGTCTCACCCTGAATTACCTATTAGAAAATTTTGGTGAGCTCTGACACATGCTCAAAATAGGGACTAAAACTATATTGTGTCCTCAATGGACTTGGGGGTTATGAGAAAGTAACATTTACATGAAACCTCGGAAGTTTCCATGGCTCCAGATTTCTCTCTCCTGGGGTCATTATAACTGGCCTGTGAGTAGATGATCACTACTGTCCCTTTCAGTTCCAAAATTCTGAAATTCTCATTATCAAAACTGTGTAAGTCCACTTCAAGCAATGTTAAGTTCATCTTAAAATACCACTTCATACCCCTTCTCTGAGTACAGTAAAATATTTGGATTCAGCAGTAATTTCATACATGTCATCAGGTGTAATTAAAGAATGGTACATAAAAAGAGAAATAATCTAGTTCTTGATTTGCTCATGTAGCTGTGTACATGCAAAGAATTATTTTCAATTGAAAAATAATTATACAAATTTGTGGAGTACATGGGATATTTTGAAACACACATGAACATAATGTATAGTGATCAAATCAGGGTATTTAGGATATCTATTGTCTCAAACATTTATTGTTTCTTTGTATTGGGAACATTTCAAATTTCTTCTAACTATTTTTAGACAATAAATTATTGTTAATTAGAATCACCCCACTGTGTTACTGAACACTAGAATGTATCCCTTCTACCTGACTGTATGTTTGTCAGTCAACCTCTCTTCATCCAGCCCTCCCCACCCTATGCCAGCTTCTGGTTACTGCAATTCTACTCTCTACCTCCATGAGATCCACTTTTTTAGCTCCCATGTATGAATGAGAATGTGTAATATTTGTCTTAGATCATTTCAGAAAAAATTATTTAGGCTGCAGCATCCAGGTGGCATTGCAACCACGGTGGGTCTTTGAAATGGATTTCTTCAACATATGAACTATGTGTCTTGTCTTTAAACAGCGGTGAGCAGGGTGTACGTAATGTCACCGTGGTGATGGACTGTCATGCTTCACACTGATGTGTCAGATAAAATAAGGATAAGATGAAATAATGCCTAGCGAGGAAAATTAACAGGCATAGGAAGAAACTGTAATGATGAGTAGGTTGAGGCCAGCCTTTTTCTCATGAAGAACATCTGTCACATCCTTGGCATGTTCCTGTCAAGGTGGAATGACTCCCTCCCTATCTTATTCCTCTGTCGATTCCTTTATTAGTGTAGATATAAATGACATTTGGGGCTGGAGAATCAAATGAATTGAGTCATCAGTGTCTGCTGCATGGGGGATGCACATCAAGAAGGAAGGAGCAATAAAAACCAAGACAAGCTGAGAAGGGCACCATCAGGGTGCTCAACTCTAGTTAAGAAGACAGAAGCGGCTGGGCACAGTGGCTCACACCTGTAATCCCAGCACTTTGGGAGGCCCAGGTGGGTGGATCACTTGAGGTCAGTTCTAGACCAGCCTGGCCAGAATGGTGAAACCACGTCTCTACTAAAAATACAAAAAAAAAAAAAAAAAAAACAGTCGGGTGTGGTGGCACATGCCTATAACCCCAGCTACTGGGGAGGCTGAGGCACGAGAATCACTTGAACCTGGGAGGTGGAAGTTGCAGTGAGCCAAGATCATGCCACTGCACTCCAGCCTGGGAGACAGAGTGTCACTCCACTCCAAGTGTCACCTCTCCAAGGATTCATGGTTATTCACAAGCTTACCTCTCTCAGTGAGGCTAGCTGAGTTCTAAGGAGACACATGGTCGACAGACTCATTCAGTTTTTTAGTGGGTCTACTTTTTGCCATTGTTCCCGTAGAAGGTACAACCCAAGTTATGGCCATTCCTTTCCAACTTGTTGATTCCTGACCCACTCAATTCTATTCTAGGGTTTTTGTGACTTGAAGCCACCCACCCACCAAATCTCTCATTAGAATTTTACAGAACGAAGCAGATCTGAGAACGCGCTAGCTTTTAAGAGTTCATGTTCTAGTGCTACTTTTCAAATATCCCCTAGATAATTTCAGTTGTCATATGGATCCTTTCAGATCAACTTCCAGTATTGTATTGGTAATTACTATTTTATTTCACCAAATAGTTTCCCCATTAGAGCTCATTTGCTTTGTTTTCCATTTCAGATTAAGACATCAGTTATTTGGGCAACTCCGAATGTTTCCTTCTCAATCCCATTATGGGTAATAATACTAGCAATACTTCTTGGATTGTTGGTTCTGGCCATTTTAACCTTAGCTTTATGGAAGGTAAGTTGATTTACTTTATTTTCCTTTTAAACTAGAGGGGCTGTTGAGGGAATTTAGGGGGATATAGTTAGGGATTTTAAAAGACAATTATGGAGGCATTTTTGGAAATTTTGAACAGTCTGAAGGATATAAAGGGAAAATCATGTCTTGTTTGCTTTGGCATACTTAATATGTTTATATAGCTGACATTTAAGATGACTGGAGGTGCTTAGTGTTGCTTTCATCTTGAGATTTCTTGTAAATAAATATATAGAGAGTTAGGCTGTATTAACTAAGACCTGTGATCTTTTTTCCAGTATGCTTAGAGTGATAATATTCTAATGGAGACTTCTTTTTCTTGTTTAATTAACCAAGATCGTAAGCTTTTTATTGACATGGCCCTATCATCAATCCTTTGAGATTTTTTATAAGCACTATGCAGATGCAATTAATATAGGTCAATTCTGATTTTTTATTTCAGCTATTAACGAGGCCAAATAGATCATGCATGTCATAGGATGCTTGTGCTTGGTTTTTCATCTTGCCAATTAGCTTGTCTCCATTGGGAAGCCTGAACTTAGTCTTTGATGTGTTTTACTGAGGTTTGTTCTAAAAGCCCACAATAGGAATTAATTTCTGGCCCCTAAACAATTGCCAGGTTTCACAGAGCCTTCCATTCCAAAATGGAAATGACGTCCCAGTTACATGACTATAGAGTAATTAACCCAGTCACATCTTTTATAACTGTGTGGTGTTCCCTAAAATCATAGTGCATTTTTATTTTGAAACAATATGCAGCATGGCTAATAGACATATAAACTGAGAAAACCTTGACTTTGAGTTAAGTAATAGCGTTTCTGATCATTATCAGCTGTTTGTGCCATCCTACACCCACGTGGTCTATGACATACCTTTAGAATGGACTTTTGTGTTGTTCTGTCACTCATGGTAACTGTATTTCCAATGAGTATAAGACACAATCATGTGTGCCAATTGACAGGATATTCCAGTAGCTCTGGGAAAGAGAGATGACTCAATGTCTATAAGCCAAACCCAGTTAATTGGCTTCCAACATGAGAAACAGAAGAAAAAATTGAGGTTCCAGGTGTCTAGGAAAAAATATAGTTTGCTTGGCAAAGTACTAATTTGACACTGAAGAGGAAGAAAATTCTAGAGTCACCTCCTCCTTGAGTTGCTGGCTAATCTTTGGAAAGTCACGAAGATTCTGTGCCTACCTGGTTCTGGCATTGAAATAAATGACAAATCGATTCTCCCTCTATATATGCTTTCTGTTCCACCAAGCACGGAGGGATGTGTGGCCATCTCTTCACTTCTTCCTATAATCCATCCCAAAGCAGCCGACAGGATTCTTTAGGAGACAATCTCCCTTTCCTGGTCAGTAGTTAGTGCTTCTGCTCCAGTAAGCATGTGGGAAATCCTTGGGACACATTCCTGTGATCTCGGGAAAGTATCCAAGGTCCATAAGTGGTTTGTATGAAAGGGACATCTTCTACTGCAACTGCAGGGCAGGAGAAAGGGTGTGAGCACTCTGCCCTCCTGCTCACCTTGCCCTATGCAATAAACTCTCTACAAGTAACAAACACTCTGCTCACGCCTCCTAATTTGGAGAAATGAACTGATTATATGCACAGAGCTCCAGGCTCCTTCGAAAATACATAAAGGGCCAGGCATGGTGGCTCACGCCTATAATCCCAGCACTTTGGGAAGTCGAGGCAGATGGATCACTTGAGGTCAGGAGTTCAACACCAGCCTGGCCACATAGCAAAACCTTGTCTCTCCTAAAAATACAAACATTAGCTGGGTGTGGTGGTGCAGGCCTGTAATCCCAGCTACTCTGGAGGCTGAGGCAGGAGAATCGCTTGAACCAGGAGGTGGAGGTTGCAGTGAGCCAAGATCACGCCACTGCACTCCAGCTTGGGGGATAGAGAGCAAGACTCTGTTTCAAAAAAAAGAAAAAAAATACATAAAGTGAAAATTCTTTGAATGAGGGGTTTCACAGGTTCCCAGAATGACGTGATTTTATAGCCCATCTTTCCCTTTATAGTGTGGATTCTTTGACAGAGCCAGACCTCCTCAGGAGGACATGACCGACAGGGAACAGCTGACAAATGACAAGACCCCCGAGGCATGACAAGAAAAAAAAAGACCAAAGACCTCAAACACGGGTCCTGTTCAAAGAAAAGAACATGAAGGTTAAAATCAAGGCTTTCTGATACCTGACAGTCACCCAGGAAATGGAGGGGACCCTGGAAACATCACCTCATCTACACCACACTTTGGAGAAATTGTCATGGGTGCCCACTGAGCCCTGCTGGAAAAGGAAACACCAACGCTGGAGAAGCCATCGGCAATTGTGGAAGATTTTCTTTTGCTTTAATCGTTCTGTACTTGGCAGACACTTTGAAATGGGTATGGGAACGTAAGTTGCAGTCCAGATCAATCCAGCATAAGTTGCAGAGATGAAATGTCTGAATCACGATAGAATTTACAAGGTGAACTAAGGTGAAATGACTGAATTACTATAGAACTTAGAACTAAGACCGCACCGTCCAACACTACTGTATCCAATGGAACGTTTGACACCTCCCTATGGAAAAGAAACATTTCTAAGGACATTATGGCTCAGGGAGACAAGTAATATGTTGTTGGTACTGTGAAAGTACTTTTGAAAGGACAAAAATAATCTTGTGAGTGAGGGTGAAAATTTATTTATTTATTCTCCATATCTCTAGGTTGAGAATCTGTCATCTAGAGAATTTGGAAATTAAGATTTGGTTGGCTAGTTTTCAAAATCACTCACTCAGTTTCCTCCTAACAACCACCGTGTGCAGATAACTCATTTAGCAGAGCTTCTTCAGAATTTAGACAGTGCTAAGGAAAGGAAGACTGGCATTAGGAATCAGTTCTATTTAATACCTTGCTGCCTTCGATCTGAAATTCCTTTCATTCACATTATCCAGAGACTCACATCTGCTTAATTTAGCTTTGCAAGATGTTGCATTTATATTTCCTTGTATATCTTTCCATTGACTTTGTTAATACATGAATTTCATGACTTAGTTAATACATGAACTCTCTACCCTTTGGAGTGTTTAAAAGTAATGGTAAAATGTCTAGAGTTCATTAATTAAAAAGGAATTTAACAATATGGGTAAACATTATTTTTAATGTCTGTAAGAAGCAACACTTCTTACAGATATTTAGCTTGGGATTAAATACCTATTTTTCCTGCTATGCCTTGTACTTGTATACACAGAGAAAATATGTTGACTATAACTTAGACAAAACATAAAATTATACAGGCATGAGCCAAACTGGGAAAACTGATTCCTAAAGATTTTATTTAAAATTGCTTATTTCAACTTTATTACTTATTTTACTGCTAATCCTTATAATATGTAACTTTGGAGAATAATCTTTTATTTAAGCTATTTTCCCATCATCTTGAATTTAACCATCACAAATTTTTTTATGTTTAAAACTCTTGTAAATAATTCATAATCATGTAATATTATCATTTTTGAAGTAAAATTGACCAGCCAAATGTATAGGTAGTCTGCACAATTTTGTATCCTTTTTTAATAATGAAAAATTACTATGAAGAAATACTGAACAAATTTTTATGTGCAATATTTTATAGACCTATGTATCTGAAGCATGTTTACACTGGCGTTATTTTTTTTAATTAATTTCCTAAACGTTAAGTATGATAGAACAAGCTGACCCAAATCCTTAAGTTTACAAAGCTGTTGGAAAACTTTGTGTCCCGATTTCAACAATCACGCTTTATTTGAAAGATGAGCCAAGCTCACAGACACTAAATTTTATGTCATGCCATAACCTGGAGAGGAGCCATTTGGCTACAGCTGCGGAACTTCACTGAGGAGCAAATGAAAGGCACATGGACGAGCGCACTGGTGCAGTTCATGTTCTTCCTGCCTTTGAATTGAATACTGTCCTGGTAGCAGTTTCGGGTCTGTCAGGAGCTCAAAGCTGGTTTGTGTGGCTGACTATGGATGAGCACTGAACTTGCCTCAAAGAATTTAAGGGGTGTCCACACCAGCTTCTGGGGGTCCTTGGTGTTAGTCCTCCAGGTAGAGCCAGTTTTACAAGTAGGTGGCCATCTATAGGATATGATATGAGCGATGGCAGACGGCTTTCTCTGTCTCCAGGTAATGCCTTGACTCTGGTGATCCTGGCTGATCTGTGACCAATAAAGATTAGCTCCTCGGGATTTGGGGTCCTAAAAGATCCCTGAAAAAATGCACCCCTTGTCTTTAAGCCAGTATTTGTGAAGGAACTGAGAACTCTTAGGGCTACATAAACAGAGACCCCTGTTGAGATAGTTTATGCGGATACCTGGGAGGAACTAGAGATGCCGGGAGGAAGACTGAGACGCAGAATGAAGCAAGGCACGAAGGCTCCAAAGTGAACTGCACCATCCCAGAGTCTCAGCCAAGATGGCCCCTTTCCAGGGGGACGGGCACCTTCCACCTGCCCACAGGCACTGCGACCTATGGGAATTGCAGAAGGCTGCTGCGCACATGCGCGTGCGCGCAAGCGCAATGGCCCTCTGCCCTTTAGAATATGGAAGCAAAGTCCTGGCGCGTTGGCTCGCGACTGTAATCCCAACACTTTGGGAAGCCGAGATGGGCAGACCACCTGAGGTCAGGAGTCCGAGACCAGCCTGGCCAACATGGCGAAAACCCGTCTCTACTAAATATACAAAAATTAGCTGGGCATGGTGGCAGTTGCCTGTAATCCCAGCTACCTGGGAGGCTGAGGCAGAGAGAGAATCACTTGAACCCAGGAGGCGGAGGTTGCAGTGAGCTGAGATTGCGCCACTGCACTCCAGCCTGGGTGATAGAGCAAGACTCTGTCTCAAAAATAAATAAATAAATAAATAAAATATGGAAGCAAATGGAGGAGGGGAGGAAACTGAGGTCAGGCAAAACTTCCAGCAATCAGTTCTGCCCGGAGAACATACTGACGACAGAGAACACACAGAGTTTATCTGCTTCTAGTTAGAGCATTGCCGATTGCCTTCATAATTCATAACGTGCTATTCTCCTCTGAGGGTCTATCTGTATTCCTCTTCAAATAATTCCCTTTTTAAATTCTTGTCGCTGGGTTTTAAGACACAAGAATAGGGGCAAATTAAGTGTTATAAACTTGGAGATTTTTATACAAAAAATAATATGTACTAGTCACCACTGAAACTGCATTCTTAGAACTCAACTCTTATTTTATTTAAATATATGTGTAGATATCTGTGAAGATTTTCATGTACCTATTTACCTTGTCACTAATAAAATTAAAACTGAAAGATACGATGGCATAATTCTGGTTTATTTCACATGTGACATAAGCTTCCCTATTGTGGCCAGACATCAGAGGTTTCTGTCTCTACATCTTAATTCCTTATTAGAAAAACATTTAACATTGGGAGAAATTTAATAGAGCAAAAATGCAGTGCTCCCTGAGAGGATGAAAACGTTCTGCTTAGATTTCAGTGATGTTTGTATTAGACTACGTGAGTGGCCAGACGCAGTGGCTCACGCCTGTATTCCCAGCACTTTGGGAGGCCAAGGCGGCGAATCATGAGGTCAGGAGTTTGAGACCAGCCTGACCATGGTGAAACCCCGTCTCTACTAAAAATACAAAAATTAGCCAAGGGTGGTGGCGCACATCTGTAATCCCAGCTACTCAGGAGGCTGAGGCAGGAGAATCGCTTGAACCCAGGAGGTGGAGGTTGCAGCGAGCCGAGATCGCACCACTGTACTCCAGCCTGGGTAACAAAGCAAGACTCCCTCTCAAAAAACAAACAATAACAACAACCAAAAAAACACACAAACCACATACACACAGAAACAACTCCGTGAGTATAGTAAAAATTATATTAAAGTGTATGTTTTAAATGAGCACGTTTAAGGTATGAGAATTATATCTCAATAAAGACATTAAGAATGTTTAAGTACTTTCTAGTACCTCCACCCTTATGCAAGTGATTTCTCCACTGTAGATACATGTTAGCTCCTTTACGAAGCCTTCCCTTCATCTTTGCCTAACTGTCCTCCATTAGCGTTTTGTGAATTTCCGTACTTTTCCATTTGTTCCCATAGCTACCTTGCGGCTGAGTGACCGTCAATGAGAGCAGAAACCATATCATTTCCTCAGTATGTTTCCTGTACCTGGCACCAACACCTGTTATACAATCAGTGATCAAAACAATTGCTAGAATGAATGCATGACTATATACACGCATAGTCATAATCATAAGAACAGGTGCTTTTGTCATTCCCTTCATTACTAAGCACCAGCTACAGACAAATGTGTGTGCATCCTCCTATTTACAATATTCATACAATGTGATGATAATAGTAAATGTTCTATTCAGTTAGTGAACCATGGTTCATTTAACCATCCCCCTCTTATTGGGAATAGCTGGTCACAGATTCTTATATTAAGAACAGTGTTACGAGTCCCACACAGTGGCTCCGGCCTTAATCCTAGCACTCTGGAAGGCCGAGGTGGGCAGATTACTTGAGTCCAGGAGTTTGAGACCAGCCTGGGGAACATGCCGAAACCCCATCTCTCCAAAAAATACAAAACATTTGCAGGACGTGGTGGCGCGTGCCTATAATTCCAGCTACTCAGGAGGCTGAGGTGGGAGGATAGCTTGAGCCCAGGAGGTTGAGATTGCAGTGAGCCCCACTGCACCCCAGCCTGGGTGACAGCATGAGATGGCCTCAAACAAAGAAGAAGAAGAAGAAGAAGAAGAAGAGGAAGAAGAAGAAGAAGAAGAAGAAGAAGAAGAAGAAGAAGAAGAAGAAGAAGAAGAAGGGGGGGGCATTAAATTGAATACTTTCATACTTACATACTTAGGGCTTCTTTTTTGTTTATTCCAATGAATGAATTTCTGAAGAATGAGATTGCTTGGTCAAAGCATATGAAGAGTTTTGTAGCTCCCAATAACATGTTGTTCTTAAAAGGACTAAGTTAATTTGCATTAACCTAAGTGTGCCACTTCCTTCCCAATTCTTTCAGCATGGTTTAAATAGTTTGATAATTGTTTTCCAATGTTACTTTATATTAATTTATATTTTATTAGAATTTAGTAAATTTAATGTACACATTTAATTTTGAGTTCTAATATTTATCAGCCACTCAATATAAACCAATTTATTGCTCATAACCCATAAGATATTTAAATACTTGCCACTTCTCTGATATTCATGAATCCCAGTGAGAACAATTTATCTGGGTATTTTCCCTGTACCCCACAGCAAGCAGTAGGATGAATCCTTCACTTTGTATTATATACCACTCATGCTTCAAAACCTACACTTGGCCAGGCACAGTGGCTCACGCCTGTAATCCCAAAACTTTGGGAGACTGAGGCGGGAGGAATGCTTGAGGCCATGAGTTTGAGAGCAGCCTGGGCAAAATGGTGAGACCCCATCTCTACCAGAAAAAAACATTAAAAATTAGCCTAGTGTGGTGGCGCATACCTGTAGTCCCAGCTACTCAGGAGGCTCAGGTAGGAGGATTGCTTGAGCCCATGAGTTTGAGGTTGCAGTGAGCTATGATCACTCCACTTTCGGTTTACTGCAACCTCTGCCTCCCAGGTTCAAGCGATTCTCGTGTCTTAGCCTCCAGAGTAGCTGGGACTACAGGCACATGCCACCATGCCCAGCTATTTTTAGCAGAGACAGGGTTTCGCCATGTTGGCCAGGCTGGTCTCAAACTCCTGGCCTCAAGTGATCCACCTACCTTGGCTTCCCAAACTGCTGGGATTACAGGCGTGAGCCACCATGCCTGGCCTGATGCTGAAGAGCAAAGCACTCAACCCAGTATAAACTAGCCTGTGTGATGCAAGACTTGCCTGAGACATACACAAGAAGGCTCCACCTTGGCCAGTCCCACTGATTAAAGACTGCACATATTCATCGCAAAGAGGAAGAGGAACTCCTATGAGGTCTTCCATCGTACTCAGATGCTCTGTAGCTGGATAAATGAGGTGGGAGCTCAGTCTTCTCAACGAATTCTGTTGATCTCTTTGCCACGTCCCATCACTTTATATGTAGACGCTTAACTGTGGCAATACTTCCTAAATGTTGAGTTGAGATTTGGGTGCCTAGACTGGGCGAAATGAGATAAGGATCACTCCTTGCAGAATTCTAACAAGGTAAAATTCTCTTGTGGGTTGCACACTTCCTCTGAAAAAGTTGCACCATCCTCACAGATTACCTGTAGAGAAAAGAGAGTTCATTCTGGTGCCCACAGGAAGATCTAGAGCATGAAACCCTTTGGTTGATGTCCATAAATGCTAAGACAGTATCCCCCTAGGGTCTAATGTTCTTTTTCCCAAATATAGCAGATTTTCTTCTCCAGAACTCTGATTACATTAAAATGTTGATTTCTTTAGCATGAGAAGTTTAAAGCATTGAAACTTGAGGCTCATTTTGGGAGCCAAGTAAAACGATAACTCCCCCAGTGATGCATAAGTCAATGGCACATTCAGGATGGCCAGCATGCATTAAGTATAACTCTGCTTGCCATTTTAAACTCTCCCGACCCCCCAAATATCATCTACCTTTGGAATTGTTAATGAGCAAGTTCTCCATTATTTGTGATTATGGGCCAAAATCCATATAGAAATGTAGCCTGACACTAGGACCTCCTGACAATAAAAAGTCTTGGATTTAACTTTTTTTTTTTTGAGACGGAGTCTTGCTCTGTCACCCAGGCTGGAATGCAGTGGCGCGTGAGCTCTCGGCTCACTGCAACCTCCGCCTTGCAGATTCAGGCAATTCTCCTGCCTCAGCCCCCTTAGTAGCTGGGATTACAGGTGTGCACAACCATACCTGGCTAATTATTGTATTTTTAGAAGAGACGGGGTTTCACCATGTTGGCCAGGCTGGTCTCGAACTCCTGACCTCAGGTGATCCACACGCCTCGGCCTCCCAAACTGCTGGGATTACAGGCATGAGCCACTGTGCCTGACCGGATTTAATTTCTGTTGGTGACATGATATGACACAGTAAGAATGGCTCCCCATCCTTCTGTGCTATGGCTTATTTTGATTGTGGTTTGTGTTGTAGAAACAACTAAGTCATTAGCAAATCGCCCTGCAAGCCAGCCTTTAGGTGGGATTGATTTTTAAGCAGTAACAGTGGACTTTCCTGGATTTAAAGTTTTGTATTTCCACTTTCATTCACTTCATTGATTGAAAGGTACATGTATAACTATAGTTTTATTTCCATAAGGGTTTTAATTTCTCAAAACTCCGTAGTTTTCTTCTGTGTTAGTTTTCTAGGGCTCCAAGTTCCACCAACTATATGACTTAAAACAACAGAAATGTATTGTCTCACAGTTCTGGAAATCAGAAGCCCAAAATCAAGGTACTGGGGGAGCTGTGTTCTCTCTGAAGGGACTAGGGAAGCACCTGTTTCCAGGCGTCTCTCCTAGCTTCTGGGAGTCTCAGGCGTTCCTTGGCTTGTAAACGCAGCATATGGATACTCCCTCATCACATCATGTTCCCATGTGTCCTCACATCATCTTGCCTCTGTGAGGACCTGGGTCCATGTTTCTCCGTTTTTATAAGGACATATAAATCATATTAAATTATGGTCACCACTAAATTTTCTCATTTCAACTTGATTACTTCTATAAAGACCCTCTTTCCAAATGAGGTCCCATTCTGAGATACCAGAAGGTAGGACTTCAACATGTCTTTTGGAGGGCACACAATTCAACTCACAACATCCCCCTTCAAAAGTGTCTGTTCTAGGCTGGACATGGCGACTCCTGCCTATAATCCCAGAGCTTTGGGAGGCTGAGGCAGGAGGATCACCTGAGCCCAGGAGTTCAAGGCTGCAGTGAGCTGTGATTGCACCACTGCACTCCAGCCTGGGCAACAGAGCAAGACCCTGTTTCTAACAGTAATGATAAAATTCCTAAGCATGTGAATTAAGGACAGGCTGAAGATTGTAAAGAGGATATCTTTACATCAGTCTTTTGAAAAGCTACCCTTTTCTCTTGCTTCCACCCCACCTATCTGCTCTTCCCACTGCCTTCTTTCTAGTTATTGGAGGATTTCCATTAATTTATATGTAAAGAGTGGCTCCAGCTCCAGGTGGAGGGCACTGAATATTTCCCTTTGGCCAGTGGCCTCTCCCCCCATCCTCAGGTTGAGGAGTCTCTCTGGGTCCATGAGCCCCAGGCGTCAGTGATACTGGCTGCATTTGATCATTGAGAGAAAAACAACAAAAATAGGAGATGCCTCAACCACACCACGCAGGGAATAGCTGAGTCATCTGGGGTTGATTAACCTGAAGAGGAGAATGTCTGGGGGAAACACTGACCCTAGGTCTCTAACGGATTGTTCTGAGGAAGAGGAAGTAAAGTAGGAAGGAGTTGAGGATGGCATCATAAAAGCAACATTAAGAGCAATAAGAATGAAAATGCATTAGGCATCCACTCTGTATGAAGCCCTCCACTAAGTAATTTATGTGCATCTTCCTTTTAATCCTTAACACAACCATACAAGACAGATACTGCCGAAGAAAAACTTATTCTGACACTTATTAAGATGGTAAGGCAGACTTTATTCAGGACCATCGCCATGGGTGTAGGGGCCACAGCAATGGAGTTTTGCAGTAGGGAAAATGATTGGGTTCAACTTTGAATACAGCAAGGAAAAGTGGAGATTATAGGCAAGGAGCAGGGTGGGGGTTGGTGGACTGAAAATCACAAAGAGGAAACATCAGGGTCAGGGGCGATTCTGGCTAAGGCCGAGACAGATTAAGGTAATCAGACATCACCTGGAGCATGGTGATGGGGAGGAATTTGGTCAGATGTAAAGGGTGGGAGCCCTTTCCAAATGAACTTAGGATTCTTGCTAAAACGGGATACTACGAAGACAAAGATGAAAGCCCATGTTTGGCTCTGGTCAAGGAGAGGGCTCAGAGGAGCCTGATAAAAGTTTGGCCAAGGAAGGAATTTTTGCCAATATGGAATTGATCCCTGTTTTGCTGATGAATCGCAGGCTAGACGGACTCCATAGCTTCCTCTGCTGGTTTGCCCTATAGCAAATGGTAGAAATGACATTCAAATCTAGGTCTGCCTAATTGCAGAGCCAGGATCCTACAACCTGCCACAGGTAACAAATATGGAGAATTCCTACTAGATTCATGTTGAAAGCAGGGGAAGAACCGTTTAAAACAATGAGGTTGAAATCGTTTGCCATGACTTCCATGATCCCTTTTAAATTCTCCCAAAATCAGAGAATAAAAAGAGCTAAGATCTGTGAAAGGCTCCTAGATACGGAAGTACAAAGCTGAATCCTTCCTTTAGTTTACAAAGAGTTGGGAATGAGAACCACAGACATTTTGTCCCCTTCTATTTTCAGAATTCTATTTAGATTCATGCACATGATTAAACATTCTCAACATTCTCTGACACCTAAAAATTTTGATATATGCTTATACGGTTCGGCTGTGTCCCCACCCAAATCTGATCTTGCATGGTAGCTCCCATAATTTCCACGTGTCATGGGAGGGACCCGGTGGGAGGCAGGTCTTTTCCCTGTTGTTCTCATGATAGCAAGTAAGTTTCATGAGATCTGAAGGTTTTATAAAGGGGAGTTCCCTAGCACATGCTCCCCTTGCCTACCACCATGTAAGATGTGACTTTGCTCCTCATTTGCCTTCTGCTATGATTGTGAGGCCTCCCCAGCCATGTAGAACTGTGAGTCCATTAAACCTCTTTCCTTTATAAATTACCCAATCTCGGGTATGTCTTTATTAGCAGCATGAGAACAGGTTAATACATATGCTATTTAATTTTAACACACTTCAATGGAGAAATCCCTTCTTTAGGTCATCTGTGAAGGTTGGAACTGACTCCCAAGGCCATGGGGTTTCAGAATTTTAGAACAGTGTATTTTAAATCATTTTCCTTACACCAAAAAGCTACGTCTTAGATGCCTAAATGGCAGAATAAACTTCCTTTGTCAAATCAAAAAATCTTGCTTTTCTCTGCTTCATTTTAGGAAACCACAACCTCATATAACTGGACTGCAATGGCCCCAAACAATTGCTGTCTAAAGATCTCCTTACTTGGGGGATTAATCTAATAGTTTTTTTAATCTTCTCTAAACTGGAAGTTATTAAGGATTAACCCAGACAAACAGAATTCAAATTTAGTCCTTGACCTAGGAGGTCTGTTAATGGCATCAACAGCAATCTCTGTTCATGTGTAATTCAGGCTATGTGATGTTGAAATGCTATACATTTTTTTTTGAATGGAGATGCTGTGTGTAGAATTAGAAGAATGAATTTCTCCTAACTCCCCTATAGAATGGAGAGAGGGAAAAGATAATCATCGTTTCTGGCTTGAATACCGGGTCAGAGAAAGAAAGGTGATGGTGTGGTTTTACCTGATGGGGGATGTGAAGCCATCTTGGAACCGGCAGCATTTCTTTATGGTTGGACAGAAAGAGAGGGAAACACAGACAATATTCTTCTTTATAAAGACCTGACTGTCTTCAAGAATTAATATTTATCCTTAGGACTTAAGAGGAATATGTGTGAAGGGTGTGTGTGTGTGTGTGTGTGTGTGTATGTATGTGTATGTGTGTGTGTATATAAGAGAGAGAGGGAATAACGTTATGTGGAGAAAGAAGCAAGTTTGTGATGCATGCTCATGGAAAAACCTCAAAGGGTCACATGGGGAATCAAAACATACCATCAAGCATCCTAAGGAACATTCTACCAGCCTAGATGCTCAGGTGTGAGGAAATGTAGTGCTTTGGAGAGGAATGGACTGGCTCTAAGGAGAGAGGAGGGAGTTTCCCTCAATGCAGATGAGATTTACAGCATGGAGACTGGAAAAAGGTAGGTTTATACAGGGACAGAGTCAAGGACAGGAGAGCCATGAAGAAGAGAAATCCCTGCAAAGAGCTTCATCCCATGGACAATGGGGAAGTCATATGTAGCAGGAAAGTTAGAACTTTTCTTCCTCCTGTGTTGTGATGGCTTTCAATGATCTCATCTGGGAGAACTGGATCTGCCCCTAAATGGTAGGTTGTATTAGCAGACCCAATCCTTCACTCTCCCCTATATCTAAGCCCTTGGCCACATGGCTTTGCTGTTCCTCCCATCAAAAGGCCAACTAGCTTTCCCTGACCCTTGCTTCTGAGTTCAGCCACATGGCATGCTCTGACCAGTGGGACATTAGCAAATGGAAAGCAAATATGTGGAAAAAGCACATGCACGATGAAGCCTGGTCTCCTTCACCTCTATCATCACCATGAGAAGGACATGCCAGGGCTATGCTGCTTGTCCTAGGAGGAGAATAAAAGTTAGAGGTACAAGGAGCAGAGCCACCTCCTCCCAAGTCCAGTGTAGATTAGCTGATCCCCTGGCAACCCGTAGACTCCACATGAGTTATGATTTTTAAAATCTAGCCTTTTTGACCCATCTCTGTTAGGTTGGGTTTTTTTTTTCCTCATAATGCCATTACCCTTATATGTACATCCCAGGGTCGGGAGATAAAGCCCACTCTATCAAGTACTTATCACCAAACTTGCAATTCAGTCTCTCCTACTTTTGAGTTCACATAAAAAAAAAAAAAAAAAAAAAAAAAAAAAACCTCCTTTAGTAGTTTCACTCAAGACAAAAATTACGAGGAGGTGGGAGGAATGAAGGGTTACATCTGGAGAGAGTTAAGTTGCGTGGCTACAAAAGCAGCTGAGAAGATGTCATGTGGCGATTTTTCTTGTGTGACCATTTTGCTTTTGCTTGGGAATGGGCATGTTTTCTAATGGTTGTGGGTTTTATTGTAACAGAAGGAAAATACTGCATGTTCGGAGAGGAAATTCGGCAGTTTATTTAGGCTGTTAAACCACGTTTGCCTTAAATTTATTGACCAGGAAGATCCTGTTAACTAAAATTGGGAGATCTTAGGGAAACTCTAAATCTTGTGCAGCCGTTAGTTACTGGGCACTCACAGAGCTTTTGATGAGATTTTGTGGAGAATATCTTTTTAAGTGCTTGAAAATGTAAGTCTTCATATATCATTCCCCTGTGATGTCTGCTTTGATAATCCAGGCTGATGTCATAAAGAGATGGTGACTAACAGTCTTGAGTGTTGCCAGTCGACTGTCATCCCCCAGCCTCTGTGCCTTTATTAAAATCATCAGAATTTGTCATTCTTTCTCTCTTATCTGTCTACCTGCACCATTTGATTAATGAAAAATAATACTTCTGGCACATAAAATCATTTTGATTTTATACTCCCATTAGAGTATAAAACAGTACGAAATTCCCATCAGAGTATAAAATAGTATTTTGCCTATGCTAAAACATGAACTGCTATGCAAGTCACTGCCCCAAGTTGCCTCAGAGGAAAAAAAAATGCTAAAATGTTTTAAACTCTCTTTTAGGCTTGACCAAAGATTGTTTAGGGACAGTCTTTTATTTAGAAATAAGTTAGGATCGTCTGTAATCCCAGCACTTAGGGAGCTGAGGGGGGAGGATGACTTGAGCCCATGAGTTCGAGACCAGCCTGGGCAACACAGCAAGATCCCATCTCTATTAAAATGTTTTGTTTTGTTTTGTTTTTAATTTCTAAAGGTAATAAGTTAGACTCCAAGAAGCCAATGGCTATCTCTTTTTCCTCTTCCCAGTTCCACACAGGATTCAGCTCAGCCAGTCATTTAGTCATTCTGGAAATATTCTCATCTCTTGGCTTTTACATCAGCACATTCACCTTCTGCTCACTGTTCTGCCTGGGTCTCTTTGTTGGTCTCCTTCTCCACTGGTCAGTTTCCAAATGTGAGGCTCTGTCATGCTCAGCTTAGGCTCTCTCATTGAATATGTTTATATTCTCTCTGGATTACCACTGCAGGTCCATGGACTTAGATACCATCTCGATGACAATGACTCCAATTCTCTACCTCCAGTCATGCCACGGTAGGTACATCTGTCACCCCACTGTCCCCTCAACATTTGCACTTGGACACGTAATAGGCATTTCAGATTTCTTTTTTTTTTTTTTTTTTTTTGACAGAGTCTTGCTCTGTTGCCCAGGCTGGGATGCAGTGGCATAATCTCGGCTCACTGCAACCTCCGCCTCCCGGGTTCAAGCAATTCTCCTGCCTCAGCCTCCTGAGTAGCTGGGATTACAGGCACCCACCACCATGCCTGGCTAATTTTTGTATTTTTAGCAGAGACAGCCTTAAACCTAGAATGAATTCTCCTGCAAGAGGCTCCCACACACACAATCAGAGAGAAAAATGTTACTCTTTGATGCTGTATAACTCAGTGATGAGATAAGCCTCAACTAAAAAAAAGCCACTGGTGTGTCAAAATGCAAGTTGGTGAGTTTTAAAGAAATAGATTAGTTAAATATTGAGACAATCAAGTGAAATTACTTAATGAAGACAAACCATTAAAAAAATTATTACACTTAAAAAATGGCCTCCTGGTAATACTTAAAACTTTTCATAGCTAATGTTTTCAAATGATGAAGAGTTTCATTATGTTACGCAAGATTATAATGTGGAACATTCAAAGACAGAATTAAGATGTGTTGCAGCATACTTCCATAATAG
This sequence comes from Rhinopithecus bieti, assembly GCF_001698545.2. Taxonomy (NCBI): domain Eukaryota; kingdom Metazoa; phylum Chordata; class Mammalia; order Primates; family Cercopithecidae; genus Rhinopithecus; species Rhinopithecus bieti. Next base: position 514,559 of record NW_016803312.1, read on the forward strand.
GGTACCGTCTTTCTGATACAGTCTTGATGTTAATAGTCAGGTAATGTCAAGCAGAGAACCTGACTCTATAGAGCTATAACTGATGGTGTTGGGGTTGGAAGTATTTAACTCAGATTTTTACAAAGATGAAAAAGTAACTGAGAATGGCTATGATGAGAATATATACAGTGTATTACACACACATCTCTACAAACACAAATTGTATTAGTCCATTATCACATTGCTTTAAGGAAATACCTGAGACTGAGTAATTTATAAAGAAGACAGGTTTCATTGCCTCGGGGTTCTGCAGGCTGTGCAGGAAGCATAGCGGTATCTGCTTCTGGGAGACCTCAGGAAGCTTCCAATCAAGGTGGAAGGTGAAGCCGGAGGAGGCACGTCACATGGTGAAAGGAAGAGCAAGAGAGAAAGAAGGCGAGGGGGCCACAGTTTTAAACAGCCAGGTCTTGTGAGAGGTCACTCACTATTGTGAGGACAGTACCAAGAGGATAATGCTCAATCATTCATGAGAAATCCACCCCCGTGATCCACTCACCTCCCACGAGGCCCCACCTCCAACATGGCGGATTACAATTCGACATGAGATTTGGGTGGGGTAAATATCCAAATTATATCACACACACATATCTAAACGTGCACTATAAAAGACATAGAGTTGTTTCTATCACTTCCTATGCCTCTTCACTAGAACTTGATGATAGAATTGGAAAAGCAAAAGTTAACTGGTTTATGCAGAAGAAGGAATTTATTGGCTCATGTAATAGAAAAATTCAAGAGCGGCTTTGTCCAAAGACCCAATCTGTCGTCCTCTCTTGGCTCTGAGGTCCTCCATGTTGCCTTCAGTTTTAGGCTCTCCATGGTGGTGGGATGGCTCCCCACATCTCCACAGTTCAAGCCTACAAGCCTTGCTCCCCAAGATCCCAGAGAAAAACGCTTTTACTTTTGAAGGACACAAATCTAACCAACCCTTAACTAACAACTTTGACCAGGCAAATACAACATTCCCAGGGGCCACGTCTGAATCACCTGCTCACATCCAATATGAAGAAGGAAACTGACTTTACACAAAGTACCTGGAGGGTTGAGAAAGGGAGTTCCCCAAAGAATAATGTGGGCACTGTTCACAGGAGACAGGTGAAAATTAACAAATATCGACTACATAGGGGGATTACTACTGCTGTAACAAATCACCACAAAGGTCGTGACTTAAGACAACACAGATTTATTATCTCCCAGCTCTACAGGTCAGAAGTCCGCAATGGGTCTCACTGGGGTACAGTCAAGGTGTTCGCAGAACTGGGTTCCTTTTGGAAGCTCCACAAGAGAGCTGTTTCCTTGCCTTTCCACAATCCAGGGGCTGCCTGAATTCCTTGGCTTGTAGCCTCTTCCTTCATTTTCAAAGCCAGCAAAACTTCAAATCTCTCTCTGACTCTGACCCCCTCCTCTGCCTCCCTTGGTTAATTTAAAGGACTTTTATGATTACATTGGGCTTATCAGGAAAATCTAGGATAAACTCTTTAATGTAAGATCAGCTGATTAGCAACTTTAGTTCCATCTGCAACTGTAATTCCCTCTTGACACAGATATCTTTAGTAGACCATTATTTTGTCTACCACAAGGTACAAACTGAATTAATTACCTTCTGTAATCTCGGGGCAATCTAACTAACCCTACAGTGTGTGCTCAGGATTCCTTCATTTTTTTCAGAGTCCTTTGTGCTAAATCCTTGCTCATGAATTCATTCACTCATTCATTTAATAAATAGCCAATGAGTAACTACCACAGGCCAAGCACTGCTTAGGAACTAGACATAGACTGCTAAAGAAGATGTTCCCTGCTCTCATAGAGTTTACAATTTCGTGGATGAACAAACCATAAATAAGCTAACCAGTAACTAATATTTAAATACTTCATTATTATTTATTTCTATGGAGGCTTTATTTTTCTCCTAATTGGCTTGACAGATATTGGCTATGTCTTGGAACTTCTTTTGCTCTTTGTTCTTCTAACTGAACTCTCTGTACATTCCCTGTAGGTGATCAGGACACTGAAGAAGACGGCCTTCGCTAAGACATGATGGATAGGAAATGGCACCTTCTGCCTAGAGTCCGGCAGGAACAGATTTCCGTGGCACAGAATTCAGTGTCTCATGACTCTCCACATAAATCCCTAAATGACAACACCTCCCCCGTCCCATGCTTCCTGCCTCCCACCAGAGCAGCCGATCAAGGGTATTTACATTTTGTTTTTTGATTTTTGTGGTTTTTTTTGGGACGGAGCCTTGCTCTGTCACCCAGGCTGGAGTTCGGTGGTACAATCTCGGCTCATTGCAACCTCTGCCTCCCAGGTTCAAATGATTTTCCTGCCTCAGCCTCCTGAGTAGCTGAGACCACAGGCATGCACCACCATGCCCAGCTAATTTTTGTATTTTTAGTAGAGACGGGGTTTCACCAGTTGGCCAGGCTGGTCTCGAACTCCTGACCTCAAGTGATCCACCTGCCTCGACCTCCCAAAGTGCTAGGATTACAGACGTGAACCACCGCGCCTGGCCGGTATTCACATTTTAATTACTTCCTGCTAAGTTCATGGTAGTTGAATCAGCAGGAAGTACCAAACCGCCCAAAACAAATTAGAGGGCGAAATGGACAGTTTTTATAAGTCAGTTAAATGAGAAATAAGGAGATAATCACAATTGTGTAGGATGGATTTCTACTCCTTAACTATTATCCATCTATAATTAATATACCATAACAGAAGATGTACTAAGTTGCTAATTCAGTGTTTCTACTGTTTTATCTTGACCAGCTCTACAGTGTAGTGTCCTGATTTATAGGAGGTAGGTAAAAACATGGCCATCCTTCACACAGCCGTAACGAGGCTATTTTTAAAGGAGTTTAAAGCATGGGGCAAATCTCAGGACCCGGGTCAAAGGGTTTTGTATACAATCACTAAAAATTCTCCCAAAGCTTCTATAGTTCAAGCCACATTTTATTCTTGTTATCGCACTAGAATCATAGGTTCCTGAAACACAGGACCTTGAAAAACTTATTTTAATTATATGTTGACAGTAGCACCATCCACTCCCTCCTTCTCCAGGACTCTTTCCTCCTCCCCCCAACACAAATATTCATCCTGGGAGATCATGTTGTGTTATAACACATGGCCACAAACTTTAAATCTCAGCTAAACACTCCATAGTGCCAGAACAACTAGCAATTGCTGAGACAATTAACTTTCTCCCCAAATGGGTGAAAAAATTAGAGTGGCCATCAACTAGGGATTTCATTCAGTATTTCCTTGTCATTCACAGATTTTTGGCTGAATTGATATCAAATTCTATTGTATGTGTCAGCCTTGCCTGCTTTCCTTCCATCTGAAATCTTGTCGTTTCACATTTTCATTCATTTCATTCCTACTGCTCTATGAATCAAAGTCCCTGCAGGACACTTAGAGAACATTCAAAAGATTGGACTGAAGTGAGTTAAAAGAAGGATTATTTACAGAGAACACATCTGTGACCAGTCAGGGAAAGAGCAAGCGGAATCAACACTCTGACTTTTCTTTCATTCTGTCTTCTGATATCCCACCAATACCTGTCATTGGTCAGACTCAAGCAGATGACAGAGGCCAACATAGGCCAACGTCATCAGCTGCCTGGGGCACAGAACATAGTATGTGCAATGGTCGACAGGGCGCAGAGTGGAAGCCATTCACCAGCTCAACAACATTGACCTTCCCTCCCTAAGACTGACCAGGCTACCACCCGGTGGGCAGAGTGCCCACCCAGCCAACAGAGACCAAGCCAAGCCCCTGACGTGGCAACATTCCGGAGGGGGACCAGCCAGCCTGCAGGTAGACACAGTACATTGGATGCCTCTTTCATGGAGTGGGTAGAGTTCTATTCCACACTACACACAAAAATGAATTCTAAATGGATTAAACAGCAGGAAAATGCAACATAGGTAGTAAAATAAACAGAATTTGTTCATAAATAAACTTAAGACAGAGAAGTCCTCCTTTGGAAAAGACATGACATTCGGAAGCTTTGAAGAGAAAGATTGATGGATTTTACTATTTAAAAATTTCAAACTTACAGCCAGGAGCAGTGCGTCAGACCTGTAATCCAAGTATGCGGGAGGCTTGTTTGTGGTCAGGAGCTCAAGATAAGCCTGGGCAACATAATAAGAACCCATCTTTACAAAAAAAAAAACCTTAAATTTTCCTGATACAATATTGCACACCTGTCATCCCAGCTACTCAGGAGGCTGGGGCAGGAGAATTGCTTGGGTCCAGAAGTTGGAGGCTGTGGTGAGCTATGAACATGCCACTGCACTGTAGCCTGGGCAATAGAGACAGACCCTGTCTCAAATAAATAAATATATATATATATATGTGTGTGTGTGTGTATATATGTATATATATATATATGCTTAAACTTAAACTTGCTTAATACTAAAGGCAGCACAAAGTTGAAAACAAACAGCAGATAGGAAGATATTTACAACAAGTAACAATAATACAATAATAACTGATTCAAATGCTGCTAATTATGTGCCAGATGCCAATCTAATGTGTCCTTATTCATTTACACCTACAACAGGGTGAAGTAGGCACTATTATTATCCTTTTCAGGCTAGGAAACTGAGATACAGAGAGGTTGAGTCACTTGGGCAAGATCACACAGCTAGTAAGTAGCACAACCAAGATTAGAATACAGACAGCCTCACTTCATGGACTGTGCTCATAACCCATACCCGATGTCACCTCTCACTTTTTTGGTGGGGAGGATGAATGGAGTCTCACTCTGTTGCCCAAGCTGGAGTGCAGTAGCTCGATCTTGGCTTACTGCAGCCTCTGCCTCTCAGATTCAAGCCATCCTTCTGCCTCAGACTCCCAAGTAGTAGTTACTACGGGCATGAGCCACCACACCCAGCATTTTTATATTTTTAGTGGGGACAGGGTTTCACCATGTTGGCCAGCCTGGTCTCAAACTCCTGACCTCAAGTGATCTGCTCCCCTCAGCCTCCCAAAGAGCTGGGATTACAGGCATGAGCCACCACTCCTGGCCCCCTTTCATTTTTTTAATGCTACCTAAAAGAGACCATGAATTTATATCCACAATATATAAAGAAACCCCAAAATCAATAAGAAAAAACAACTCAATAGAAAACTCAGCAAAGATTCTTAGTGGACGATACACAGAAGAGAAAATTTAAATGACCAACGAAGATACAAAATTTCACTAGTAATTAAGGATATGCAAAATTTTTAATGAAACATCTTTTTTTTACCCACTACATAATTAAAAGAATGGGCCAGGCGTGGTGGCTCACGCCTGTAATCCCAGCACTTTGGGAGACCGAGACGGGCAGATCATGAGGTCAGGAGATGGAGATCACCCTGGCTAACACGGTGAAACCCCGTCTCTACTAAAAATATGAAAAAATTAGCCAGGTGTGGTGGCAGGCGCCTGTAGTCCCAGCTATTCGGGAGGCTGAGGCAGGAGAATGGTGTGAACCCGGGAGGCGGAGCTTGCAGTGAGCCGAGATCAAGCCACTGCACTCCAGCCTGGGTGACAGAGCGAGACTCTGTCTCAAAAAAAAAAAAAAAAAAAAAATTGAAAGAATGTTATCATGCATTGGCAAGGAAATAGTCACTCTCATAGACTGTGGGTTGGAATACAAATTGGTAGAGCTTTTGTGGTAGTATATAATAAAATGTTAACTATCTATTAGCTGGTGACTCAGCAGAGCCCATTGCCTACTATCTAATCTACAGAAATATGGGCGTGTGTATACCAAGATATCTCTGTCATCTTACTTCTAATAATAAGATTTTGGAACCACCTAAAGTCAATTAGTGTTGACAGATTTTTTAAAACGTGGTACAGTTTTTAAGAGGGGATTACTTAGCAAAGTTTCCACACCCACGCATCCACAGCTCGCTTGCTCAATACAGCCTTGAGACGTGTTTTGTTTGACCATGGTATTTAACACAATTTCAAATTTGAAAGCCTTTACTGTGACACACAATTTCCATTTTCTCATGGGTCCCATCGTTTCTATATGTCTTTTATTTACCATGCCTCCCTAGCCTCTGAGTGCACTTGAGCTTGCAGTGCCCAATTAAACCCTAAGTACATAACCAAAAAGGAGCTTAAAATTCTTCAAGAGTCTTGGATTCAATATAAACACCCTGCAATAGTTCGGAAGCCTGAGAGGCAGTACCATATGGTATTCATAGACTCTTTACCTCATAGACTCTGAAACTCATAGACTCTTAAGCTCATAGACTCTGAAGTCAGACTGGCAGGCCTCAGATCCCAACTGCACCACTTACTGTCTGTGTCACTGGCAACCCCTGAATCTCTCTGTGCCTCAGTGTCATCTGAAAGGCAGAATTAACAACAACCTCTTTGTTGTGAGAATTGAATAAGTAGCACAGGTGAAGTTCTCAGAACAGTGCCCTACACATATACAAAGTGTTCAATAAATGTTAGCTGTGGCTACTATGGTTGTTACAAGTAACAACATGGAAAGATCTCTGAAACACACGTTTAAAAAAATGCATGCAAACACTGTCAAGAGCATGCAGAATATGATTGCTATTATAAGTACATGTAGGCCAGGCGCACTGGCTCACGCTTGTAATCCCAGCACTTTCAGAGGCCGAGGCAGGTGGATCACCTGAGGTCAGAAATTCAAGACCAACCTAGCCAACATGGTGAAACTTCATCTCTACTAAAAAATACAAAAATTAGCCCGGCGTGGTGGCACATGCCTGTAGTCCCTGTTACTCAAGAGGCTGAATAGGGGCCAGGCGCGTTGGCTCATACCTGTAATCCCAGCACTTTGGGAGGCCGAGACGGGTGGATCACGAGGTCAGGAGATCGAGACCAGCCTGGCCAACACGGTGAAACCCCGTCTCTACTAAAATACAAAAAATTAGCCGGGCGTGGTGGCAGGCGCCTGTAGTCCCAGCTACTTGGGAGGCTGAGGCAGGAGAATGGAGTAAACCCGGGAGGCAGAGCTTGCAGTGAGCTAAGATTCGGCCACTGCACTCCAGCCTGGGCGACAGAGTGAGACTCCGTCTCAAAAAAAAAAAAAGACGCTGAAGCAGGAGAATTGCTTGAACCCTGGAAGCAGAGGTTGGGTTGCAGTGAGCTGAGACTGGGTACAAGAGTGAGACTCCATCTCAAAAAAAAAAACAAAAAAAAAGTGTACATGTACATATACATGTTTGCATAAATATACGGGAACATAATGGATCACTTACTCTTCAATAATAGTCTTTAATCCTTTATGGAATGAGGTATAGTTAGAAAAATAAGTTATTGGCTAGGCACGGTGCCTCACGCCTATAATCCCAGCACTTTGGGCGGCTAAGTTGGGTAGATCACTTGAGCCCAGGAGTTCAAGACCAGCCTGTGCAACATGAGTAAGCCTTGTCTCTAGTAAAAATACAAAAAATTAGCTGGGCGTGGCAGCACACACCTGTGGTTCCAGCTACTTGGGAGGCTGAGGTGGAAGGATCACCCGAGCCTGGGAAGTCCAGTCTGCAGTAAACCGTGATCGCACCATTATACTCTAGTCTGGGTGATGCGATTCAGACCCTCTCTAAAAAACAAAATAAAAATAAATTATGTTCAAACTTTATATAGAAAAAAAGAACTGGAAAAAATACATCAAAATGTTCACCAAAGGATGAGTTAATTTTGCTTACTTTTTTCTTTTCTTTTCCAATTATTCTTTTAGACTTCTATTAATATATTAGCTTCGTAACACAAAAAATTAAATATCCTTTTTTAAACAAACACACTGATAACATATAGTAATAATGACATTTCAAAACAAAGAACTTTTCTCAGCCCTGATTGTTTTCATGCTATAAAATCAACTTTTGCAGACCTTCCTCCTTTACCTCTTTAAAATGTGGCAGAAAGGTCTAAAACAATAACAAAATGCCTGCTCATGAATAAAGATTAAAGAACTACGAATCGTTTTGTTTGGAAGGAGGCAGAAATTACTAAGCAAAGGTCCTAAACCCACGGTTCTACTTGCTCAATACAGCTTTCAGACATGTGTTTTGTTTGACCATGGTATTTACCACAGTTTCAAATTTGGAAGCCTTTACTGGAGCACACAATCTCCATTTTCTCATGGGTGCCATCATTTCTAATTGTCTTTTATTTACAATGCCAGCCTATCTCCTAAATACATTTGAGCTTGCAATACCCAATTAAACCCTCACTACATAACCAAAAAGAAGCTTTGAGTTCTTCAAGAGTCTTGGATTCAATATAAAGAAATAGTATACAGTTCTAAACCAATGAAAGCCTTCAAAGTCCCATTCTTGGCAACTTTTTTTTTTTTTTTTTTTTTTGAGACAAAGTCTCACTCTGTTGCCCAGGCTGGAGTACAGTGGTAAGATCTCAGCTCATTGAAACCTCCTCCACCTCCCGAATTCGAGTGATTCTCCTGCCTCATCCTCCCAAGCAGCAGGGATTACAGGCTCCTGCCTCCACACCTGGCTAATTTTTGTATTTTTAGTAGAGACGGGATTTCACGCTGTTGGCCAGGCTGGTCTCAAACCTCAAGAGATCCATCCGTCTCGGCCTCCCAAAGTGCTGGGATTACAGACATGAGCCACCATGCCCAGCCCTCTGGCAACTTTTAATAATAGCATTTTTAACTTTCTGTCTCAGATGAATTTTTTTTTTTTTTTTTTTTTTTTTGAGACAGAGTCTTGCTCTGTCACCAGGCTGGAATGCAATCTCTGCTCACTGCAAGTTCCGCCTCCTGGGTTCAAGTGATTCCCCTGCCTCAGCCCCTCAAGGAGCTGGGACTACAGGCGCATGCCACCAAGCCCAGCTAATGTTTTGTATTTTAGTAGAGATGGGGTTTCACCATGTTGGCCAGGATGGTCTCAATCTCCTGACCTTGTAAGAAGTCTCGGCCTCCCAAAGTGCTGGGATTATAGGCGTGAGCCACCACACCTGCCTCTCAGATGATTTTTATACAAACTTTCATCAACATCAGGCCAAATAGGGCTCTCAATATTTGTTGAGAGCCCTATAAGATAGTAGTTCTCAACAAATATTGTTCTCAACAAATATTGTAGTTCTCAACAAATATTGAGAGCCCTATAAGATAGTAGTTCTCAACTTCAGTGTGGACAGAATGGGCAGTACCTGGAGAGCTTGTAAAAATGCAGAATTCTGGAGCCACACCCACCCACTCCCAGGACCCTGGTTTGTTAGGTGATGACAAATCAGAGAAACCTTAGATCACATTGCAAGAAGCTATATTGTAGTAGAGACCTCCAGGGGTGCCCTTTAGGTCCCCAACTCTCCCCCCATGGGATGGGCTGACAATTGAAAGCTAATGAAGTACTTGTTTTTACATGCCCTGGCCTTGCTTCTACATGGGAGTAATTCTGTTTACGTATCCAGAAAAAAATCTGGGTTTCATTTTGCAAACTCAAGGCAGAAATCAGCTGCCTGAAGACATCCTTAAACACAATCACAGCATTTTAGGGAAATTCCATGTGTTGCATAGTTTTTGATGACACCACCATGCAAAAATGTGTTGTTTCCCAACAAAGGAAGGAGAAACTGTACCCTGACCATAATTTGAGAAGTCACCTATGAAAGCTGAGTTTAGGGCCTGTTTGCTCCTAATTCCTGGAAGAACAAAGTCATGCAAGTTCTATTTATAGGTTGAATCTGGTCACCACAAAAACATACAATAACAAAAGATGGCTGTACCCTAAAGAGAAAACCTACTTAAGGAAAACTATTGATCAGTAGGAAAATGCAGACCATCATAGATTTTGCCCAAGTCTTGCCTCAGTGGAATTTGACCTGTGTAACCATTTCCCCCTCCTCAGAGGCTTAATCTAAACCTTACTTCTTGTTGTTTTTCCTGATCTGTTTCTGCCGAGTGGTATTTACGGGGACTGGATTGAGTTAAAATAGCCAGACAGTTTCAGTGGCTGGAAACGCAAATGTATGAATGAACGCATGGTGAACTCACGTGCACTCTCCTCAAGAAAGGGTAGGAACGAGACCCATGTAAGGGACTAGGGTAAAGTCCCTTTTCTCTTGGCCCTAGAAATATTAAAAGAATTACATGGTGTGCACCAACAATGCCTCATTCCTTCTGAAAATGAATATTTCACACTGTGTCTGAGTCACCAGAATTCACATTTGCAATCAGTCATTTCTCATGTTCTTATTTTAAGAGTAATTGAACAGCTTAGGTATACCAATATTTTATGAATGTAGAAATTTTCCTTTTTTAGAAAGCAGGCTGGTACTGAGTATAAATCAGAATGAAACAGAGGTCAAAAGCCCATCACTCTTTCTCTGGCCCTCTCTCACCACCATTCTTGCCCTCAGCAAGGCATGGCAATCAGTCCTCAGAAAGGACATACCTAATCCCTAGAACCTTCCCTGCTACAGAACAGTCCAGACCTGCACAGACATCCCCAGAGGTCGGAGCCAGCACTAGACCCAGGGTCTCTGCGAGTTTCCTCAAATCTGAGGCCATCCCCCAAAGCCTGGGAATTTCTAAAAGAACACACGAACCCAGGCCATTCAGTCTGTTCAGGTCACCAGCATCTCCAGGGACTGCAGATGGATGAGTCTTTATCTCAATCCCAGTAACAAGGGCAGGGGTATAAGAACATTTGAGAAAATGAGACTGTGGAGGATTAGCTTGCCAGATATCAAAATATGATAATTAATGCCACATTTAATAAATACCACATTTAACTAGGTTGGTGCAAAAGTAATTGAAGTTTTTGCCATTAAAACCACAGTTACTTTTGCACCAACCTAATGGTATAAAACTCATGTAGAAATAGAAAAATAGGCCAATAGGCCGGGCTCAGTGGCTCATATCTGTAATCTCAGCACTTTGGGAGGCCGAGGTGGGAGGATCACTTGATGCCAGGAGTTCGAGACCAGTCTGGCCAACATGGCAAAACCCCGTCTCTACTAAAAATACAAAAATTAGCCGGGCATGGTGGCGGGCGCCTGTAATCCCAGCTACTTGGAGGCTGAGGCACTAAAATTGCTTGAACTTGGGAAGTAGAGGTTGCAGTGAGCTGAGATCGCACCACTGCACTACAGCCTGGGTAACAGAGTGAGAAAAAAAAAGGAATGAACAGAAAAGAGAGCAATGGAAAGGAATGAAGAGTCCAGGAACGAGAGGCAAACAGCACCGGTGCATACACAAAAATTTATTGTATGATTTGAATATATTCATGGAGAAAGAACTGCTCTCCAATACTATTGAAACAATGGACTACCAGTTTGGGGGAGAACTGAAGGCTGATCCTTACCTTACATCCTATATCCAAATAAGTTCTAAATAGATTGAGGTTTAAATATTTTTTAAATAATAGTTAGAAGGCTAAGACTAAAGGACTGCTGGAAGCCAAGAGCCCAACACCAGCCTGGGCACATAGCCAGACCTCATCTCTACAAAACAATTAAAAAATTAGCCAGGTCTGGTGGCATGTGCCGGTAGTCCCAGCTACCCGAGAGGCTGAGATGGGAAGATTGTTTAAGCCCAGGAGTTCAAGGCTGCAGTGAGCTGTGGTGGTGCCGCTGCACTCCAGCACTCCAGCCGGGGTGACAGAGCGAGGCTCCATTTCTAAAATATAATCATCCCATCATCATCATCATCATCATCTCTTAAAAATATTTGAAGAAAAATGAGTAGGGTATTATAATCCTAGCATGAGGGACGTCTTTTAAGTAAGAAAAAATACTCTGATTTTGAAAAGGAAAATAGAAATAAGTTCAACAATGTAAAAGTTTTAAACTTCCCTACCGCAAAAATAAATAAAAGACCTATGATATAAAGGTAAATAATAAGATAGGAGAAATATTTGCAATGCACCTTTTTAAAGGCGAATATAGAAGAGCATCTTACAAATCAAACCCCACTAGAAAAACGGGCAAAAAGCAGAGGCAATTCACGAACGCGAAAATATAGGTACCATGAAACGCTGTTAAAAGTCAAAGAAAATCATCTTAAACAACAATGGTGGATCATATTTCAGCTATCAGATTGGCGAAGACTAAAAAGAGTGACCCTACTGAGCATTAGCAAGGTGTGAGAAAATGAGCTCCTTTTATCCACTGCTTGTGGGAGTGGAAATTGACACTCCCTTTTAGACAGTGATACGGCACTGGGTGTCCAAACTCAAAATACACCTATCCTTGGACCAGCAATTTCACTTCTGGGAATTTATCCTAGAGAAATATCAGCCAGGTGTGGAAAGACGAAGGCACACAACATTGCAAGGGAGGTACCAGGTGGGATGGGAACACTGATACTCAGTAAGTCCTGGGGACAGGAGTGCAGAGAAGAGGATACCAGCAGATTTCCAAGAGGCAGGGATGCTGGAGGCCCATTTCAGAGGCAGGTGGAAGGAGTAACAGAAAAGGATGGGAGGATGAGAGGATAAAGGCCAAGAGAGAACATTCTGCAGTTGCCAACAAAAACTGGGGCAGGGATCGTATAAGAATGGGTGAGGAGAAATGCTGGAGAGAAAACAGTGATAAGAATATTAGTGGCTGGGCCTGGTGGCTCCCGCCTGTAATCCCAGCAATTTGGGAGGCCGAGGTGGGCCGATCACTTGAGGTCAGTTCAAGACCAGCCTGACCAACATGGTGAAACTCCGTCTCTTCTAAAGATACAAAAATTAGCTGGGCATGATGGCGGGCACCTGTAATCCCAGCTACTCGGAGGGCTGAGGCAGGAGAACGGTTTGAACCCGGGAGGCAGAGGTTGCAGTGAGCTGAGTTCACGCCGCTGCATTCCAGCCTGGGCGACAAAGCAAGACTGTCTCAAAAAAAAGGAAGAAAGTAAAAAGAAAAAGAATATCAGTGATGGCTACTAATAATGATGCCCACTTTATAGATGATAAAACTGAAGTCAGGCCTCACAAGTTAACACAGCTGATCATATAACTTATAACAACAGAGCTGGAATTTGAGTGCAGACCCATCTAACTACAGAGCCCAGGCCACGGTAAGGAGTCTGGACTCACCTCTGGTGGCCATGGGCTGCCGTGTGAATACTTAGGTTTGCCTTAGAGGAGTTTTCTCTGGTGGTAGTGTAGAGAGTTTACCAGAGGCCACACAGGCAGGGAAAAGGAGAAATCAGTAGGAGTCAATGACAGGAAGGCGGGCTAGAAAAGATGAAATGGGGCAGAGTGCGGTGGCTAACACCTGTAATCCCAGCACTTTGGGAGGCTGAAGCAGGCCAATCACAAGGTCAGGAGTTCAAGACCAGCCTGGCCAACATAGTGAAACCCCGTCTCTACTAAAAATACAAAAATTAGCCAGGCGTGGTGACACGCACCTGTAGTACCAGCTACTCGGGACGCTGAGGTGGGAGAATGGCCTGAGCCTGGGAGGTGGAGGATGCAGTCAGCCGAGATGGCACCACTGCACTCCAGCCTGGGCGACGGAGTGAGACTCCGTCTCAAAAAAAGGAAAAAGAAAAGAAAAGATGAAATGAGAATGGATCCGCCATGGGTTTGAAAGCTACTAGGAGAGCAAATCCACTGGGCTGAGGGAGCTGTTGAGTAAAGGATGCAGGAGGTGGAGGAGGAATGAGAAAGACTCCTGATTCTAGCCGATGTCACAGGGCAGATGATTGCCAATATCCAAAAACTTCCTGTGCGCTTCTTGAATACACCTTCTCTTCACACTTTTTCTCCCATTCTTCTTTCTCCATGAAACATCATCCCCAATTGTCTTCAAGGTGAAATCTTATCCATCCTTCAAAGCCTATCTCAAGAGCCACCTCTCTCATGAAGTGTTCTTTTCTTGCTTGTTTTTGTTTTTGTGAGATGGAGTCTCACTCTATTGCCCAGGCTGCAGTGCAGTGGCGCAATCTTGGCTCACTGCAACCTCTGGCTCCCAGGTTCAAGCAATTCTCCTGCCTCAGCCTCCCGAGAAGTTTTGGGACTATAGGCATGCACCACCATGCCCAGTTAATATTTGTATTTTTAGTAGAGATGGAGTTTCACCATGTTGGCCAGGGCAGTCTTGCACTCCTGGCCTCAGATGATCCACCTGCCTCAGCCTCCTAAAGTGCTGGAACTACAGGCATGAGCTGCCATGCCCGGCCTCTGATGAAGTCTTTACAGAAAATGCTCCCTCCTCCCAGAGTGTGAATCATGGGGCATTTTGATGTTATCTCGTATTTGCCTTTATCTGCCTGATAGTTAATCAATTATGCAAATATCTTGTTTTCCTCCCTTGTCAGCCTCCTAATGGCAAGGACCTCATGGCCACATCATACCCCTTTCCACATTTTTTCCAGTGCCCAACAGTCTCCTGTGCACAACAGACATCAGTAGACATCTAAATAGTTGAAATAAAGAAAACAAATAGCTCTCCCCCTCTTTCCTCTCTTAGATTTTTGCCTTCCCATCTTTTATACATGTTTCTTGCTCCAGAAGAAACCAAAAGAGTTGGAAGTTTTGGAATGCCTGCAGGAGATTTTCTTAATCTTTAAGCGGCTGATAACACCACAGGAAACTATCTTAAGGAAAACATAGGGATGAAACAGTAGGGTCCTATTACCACTTCCCTGCTATACTGAACAGAGCAGTTTGAGAATAATTTCCAGTGAATGTCTTCCAAGTGTATATAAATAGTCATGGCCAGCTTGGTGAAAGTGTGTTTCCAAGATGAACTGATAAACTAAGCAAGATAAACGAGGTCAAGTGGACAGGATAGATTGCCTGGTACTTTTATAGAAGGAGTTTACTCATTTGGCCAGAAAGCAATTGCATGAGAGTTCAGACTCTCTGTGGATCTAACTCATTTTAGGGAGCAAAATGGAAAATCTTTAATCTTGAAATCATAATAAATCACAAAAAATAAATAAATTGGGGGAGGATTGTTTACAGAACTAACATATTCTTAAATTCACACTAGGTTATGGAAGGGTACAAACATATTTTTTTTTTTTTTTTT
>NW_016803312.1:529900-588926 GCF_001698545.2 Rhinopithecus bieti
CCACTATATATTTTTTGTACTTTTCCCCCTATTGGCTATTTATGTATTTATTTATTTAGAGACAAAGTCTCGCTGTCTGTCTCCCAGGCTGGAGCGCAGTGGCACGATCTTGGCTCACTGCAAGTTCCACCTCCCGGGTTCGTGCCATTCTCCTGCCTCAGCCTCCCGAGTAGCTGGGACTACAGGCGCCCACCACCACGCCCGGCTAATTTTTTGTATTTTAGTAGAGACAGGGTTTCACCGAGTTAGCCAGGATGGTCTCGATCTCCTGACCTTGTGATCCGCCCGCCTTGGCCTCCCAAAGTGCTGGGATTACAGGCGTGAGCCACTGCGCCCAGTCAACAAACATATTTTCAAGCAAGAAATCAGGCTGATCTTGGGTACAAATGAGTCAACACAACACCCTCCACCATGTAGTGCTTGGCCATTACAGTGACACCGTGGGGCCCTTCCAGGGGTTATTCATCCCCTCAACTACTCCATAGACCAAACCAGAATCACCCAACGTGTGTTGGCTGAAACATTAATTCCTTTCCAAAAAAAGAGAGATTCTGAGGTCAAGTACATTTAGAAAATGATAAATGTTATAACATCTCTTGAAGAGTCATGTTGCACTTTGGCATAATGAAAGCTCCAAAAATGTCTACTATAAATAAACTTTCACTTCCTTAAAATACGTGTTTTCTCAACTTATTTTAGCATGGGGCCTTTTGAGGGGAGTAAATGCCAGACCTAGTAACACCAGGTTGAAATAGAGTTCCCGAAACCCAACCGGGTAAACTCAACACCTTACCATCTCTGTTTTTCCTTCCTTCCTCTGAACTTCACTTCTTCCTTTTAAAATTCATGGCCAGGCATGGTAGCTCATGCCTGTAATCCTAGCACTTTGGGAGGCCAAGGCGGGAGGATCACCTGAGGTCTGGAGATCATGACCAGCCTGGCCAACTTGGTGAAACCCTGTCTCTACTAAAAATACAAAAATTAGCCAGGTGTGGTAGCACGTGCTTGTAATCTCAGCTACTTGGGAGGCTGAGGCAGGAGAATCACTTGCTGCTATACTTTCACCTGGGAGGCAGAGGTTGCAGTGAGCCAACCTGGGCAACAAGAGTGACACTCTGTCTCAAAATAAATAGGTAAATAAAATAAAATAAATCCAATAGCCACATTGCTTATTTCATCAGAGCCCAGAGAGGTTGCTAGAAAACATCAAGAAATAATTTAAGTCATTTGAAATTGCTAATGGGTAATTTGTATTACCTCCCTGGGTGGTTTCTGCTTTTACTGAAGCCTTCTGAAACAGAATGGCTTAATTCAAAGGAATAGTGCATATACCAAGAAACTTATGCCTAAATGTAGCAGAAGAGTCGCTTCCTCTTTCCATGCCTAGGGTCACGACTAGGAAAATGAAGGGAAATCACTCCTTCTTCCTCTGCCATCAAAACAACTGCAACAACAACGAAATGCCGTGCTCAACTTTTGTGTAAACTTTGTGCCAAGAGTCACCCCTCATCTTTACCCGGCTCATTTCTCATGGTTCAAGAATCAAAATAAATGTTGTTTCCTTCCCCCAACCCCTAAACTAGTATTAAAAAATCAGCAATCTCCTTTCAGAAAATCCAGGACTTCTCCCTCCCCCATCCTATACTTTTATCACTGTACGTAACAGCTATTTACTTCTGTGTCTCAACCACCAGACCTTAAAGTTTGTGGAGCCAAAACTGCTGTCTGTCTTATCTCCTGTTCACCCAGGATGGCGCACATAGTTGGAAACAAACAACCTAAAGAAGATAGAAATGTGTTTGTTTATTTTTCACCCTGCAGAACTAAGAACCTACTTTATAAGGAGAAGATGAATGTATGAAAATGGAAAAGTTGGTGAGAGCCCCATGATGCAGTTCGGCCATGTATATTAATTGAACATTGCCATATATGACATCATAGGGGAAATCGAGGAAGATAAATCACATCTTACATTCAAGTCCTACCTTCAAGGAACTTAACGAAATGACAATAATAGCTCTTCCATGGGTCCTCAGACTTGGCTGACCCAGGAGACCATTTCAGGGACCCGAATGTGTCCTAGACACTGGGTGGGTTGGCCAGTTTCCTCTCATTTCTCTAACTAAGAACACAAATGTTTTCTCGATTGAAAGTTTCACCCTGGCCCTCAGTGCCAGTGGCTTCCAACAGGATAGTTTCCTGTTGCAAGGAGGGTGGCCCAGAGAGTCCTAACTGAATAAGTGCATTTTTGCTACTAAATACTGTCCAGGCACTAGCACAGCAAGCCCAAGTGCAAGGGATGAGGCATAAGGGAGACTGAGGAAGTTGGGAGTGGGAGTCCTGCAGCCATTGCTGGTGTGTGTGATATCAGCCGAATGGAGAACATCTGGGGCCTGTCAGGGTTTCCCAGAGATCTTCCCTGTCTAATGACAGTGAGAGCAAATTAAGATTGATAAATTGTATAGCTCTTTCTGGCTTTAAAGATCCCAGATGCTCTGCTAAATTAATGGCTACTCTATCTCCACTCAATCTGACACCACAACAGAACCTTGAAAATATACCAGACCCCTACTCCCCCAACCATCTGAGCACATCCAGGACAGTGTAACTTTTTTCAGCCTGGATTCCAATGTGCAAACTCATGTATTTAGTTGGTGTCTCTGTGTGTGTGTATGTGTGTGTTTGTGTTTGCGTATGGTATGTGTGCGTGTGTGTACATAGGCACACACATGCAATTCCAGACCAGAGCGTATCTTTACCACAGGGCATGTGCATGCAAAGTGTTCATCAACAAACGTACCTCTGGAAAGACACATTTCTCCATTCGCCCCAAGTTCTTTAAACACCAAACTGCCCACTACAGAATAATTCCAAGAAAGATGAGATCATTTGTGTCATTTGGAAACTATCGTTTTACACAAAGATAACACATTGCTAATAATAATACCTAAGATTGATCTGTTATTCTCTGGCACTCAGTTCAATAACCCAGTTCTCTGTGTGGAGGAAATCATGTTTTGTTTATATCAGTAGAATACAATCAAATTTCGCTTGAGGAAAAGTATTTGGGGACACTTAGCTGAAGTTATTCTGCTTCTAAGAGATTCTAGAGATTAAATACGATTGGAGAACGACCTCTTGGTGTTCGCCCAAGTGCCCCTAAGCATGGAACTCCTAATGAGGTGTCTCTTATAATGGTGGCTCCTTTAGAATGGAATTGACTAGAAGGAAATATCCTTAATGAAGGATAAGCATCCCAGGAGACATCAAAGCCAAAAAAGGAACATTCTATAAACTCAAACCACTGAGTCCAAATTGACACAGACCAATGCCACACCCTCACAGTTTACATTCTAGTGGAAGAGGTAGACAATAAGTAAATAAGAAATGTGTGAAAAATAGGTCAATAGGTCGGGCATGGTGGCTCACGCCTGTAATCCCAGCACTTTGGGAGGCTGAGGCGGGTGGATCACCTGAGTTCAGGAGTTCGAGACCAGCCTGGCCACCCTGGCCAACGTAGCAAAACCCCATCTTCACTAAAAATAGTGGCGGGTGCCTGTAATCCCAGCTACTCAGGAGGCTGAGGCAGGAGAATCGCTTGAACCCAAGAGGTGGAGGTTGCAGCGAACCGAGATCACATCACTGCACTCTAGCCTGGGAGACAGAGCGAAACTCCATCTCCAAAAAAAAAAAAAAAAAAAGTTGGGGGACAGGCATGTGGCTATGTGGCTCAGCATCAGAGTACTATGTACTGTTTCCCTGGAGAGTTGCCAGATAAATATCAGACCACACTGGAGAGAAATCTCTTCTACCAGCCATTCCAGAATGCCCATGGGAACATGAATCCTGAAGAAAAGTCAAATCTAACACATTCTCCAAACCACCATGTTATGAAATTGGAAGATACCAAAATAGCTGAGGGTCAAACAAGTTCCATTACCATTCGAAATAGGCAGAAGAAAGAACTTCTTGACTGCAAAGATGATGAAAATTCAGAATAGGCTGCCAGAGAAGATGGGAGATTTTTTTCTTGAAGGAAAGATTACTCTGCAACACTCATGGTTCAAATGTGATTCGGGTGGGAGGCGACCCTGAGCAAAATCAGTTCATACTTGTCCCCAAGATCAGAAACATCTCCATATCACTTTTTAAAATGTTTTTATGGATATTCTCAAGCATATAGAAGAATAGAATGATAATTACACATAGATCCATCTCAAGAACCAAAATTTTTAACACTCCACCATATTGGAGTGTTCTGTTTTGTTTTTTGAGACAGAATCTCACTCTGCAAACTTGACCTCCTGGACTCAAGTGATATTCCTATCTCAGCCTCCCCGAGTAGTTGGGACTCCAGGTGCATGCCCCATGCCTGGCTAATTTTTGTATTTTTTGTAGAGATGGAATTTTGCCATGTTGCCCAGGCTTGTCTCAAACTCCTGGGCTCAAGCAATATACTCATCTCGGCCTCCCAAAGTGCTGGGATTATACCTGTCAGCCACTGTGCCCGACTGTATTTGTTGTATCTAGATAATGGGTAGATGCAGAGATAATAAATAGGTATTGAAGGTCACTTGAAAGACACCATGACACTCACTTCTAAATATTACAATTATCCACCTTCTTTTTTTTTTTTTTTTTTTTTTTTTTTTTGAGACGGAGTCTCGCTCTGTTGCCCAGGCTGGAGTGCAGTGGCCAGATCTCAGCTCACTGCAAGCTCCGCCTCCCGGGTTTATGCCATTCTCCTGCCTCAGCCTCCCGAGTAGCTGGGACTACAGGTGCCCGCCACCTCGCCTGGCTAGTTTTTTGTATTTTTTAGTAGAGACGGGGTTTCACTGTGTTAGCCAGGATGGTCTTGATCTCATGACCTCGTGATCCGCCCATCTCGGCCTCCCAAAGTGCTGGGATTACAGGCTTGAGCCACCGCGCCCGGCCCACCTTCTTAAAATAAAGACATTCTCTACATAATCACAATGTTATTACTACTAAGAAAATTATCAATAATTTTCTGATAGCTACTCCATATCCAAGTCTCACCAATTGTTTCAAAAGTATCTGTCAATGACTTTTCTAGATGATAGCTGCAGTGTTTGCCTTGTTTGGCTAGAGACGAGACTTCAGTTCCATTTAGTTTTAGATTTAGATATAGATGCCAGCATTGAAATTATACCAAAATGTAATATAGTAATGATTACAAATGCAATAGTTAGGACTAATAAACTATTCATTAACTGAGAGAGATACATAGAAATTTAAGAAAATGAAATTAAAAAAGAAAAATGACAGAGCCTGAAAACGTTGATTCATTTGTTCAGCAACTAGACTTGCCTTTGGACATGTGGTGATTTGCAAGACAGACGTGGTCCCTGGGTTCTAGGGTCAGCAGAGCCAGGAGAGGAGGAGTCAGAATGAAATAGAAACAGCTGCCAAGGAATGAGAATCTTCATTGGCGCTGCATGTATTTAGGCTGGTGCAAAAGTAACACGCAGTGACTTTTGAATGAACCTAAATATATGCAGAGCCTATGAAGATTCTTAGTAAAGTAATTGTGGAATGCTTTTAGGTAAAAGTATAGTAAGTATTTACTATAATAGTAAGGTAAGGATAGTTGCATTTAAGTGAGTATCTAGGTTAGTATTTAGGTAAGTATAAACTAATTGCAGTATTTAGGTTGGTACAAAAGTTATTGCGGTTTTTGCCATTACTTTTAATTCTCCCCTTCTTGAAAAAGTCTTAAAAAAGACATTATTGAAAAAGTCTTCTGGATATAGGATTTTAAAGTTGACTTAGTCATTGTTTACAGGGACATTTGCAGGGAGGTAACCTGCATACTGGGATTAAGAGCATCAAGCAGATGGCTGTGGATGACCCCAGTCAGTGGACAGATAAGAAGAGTTACTGGACAACCAGTGAAATTCATCTTGGATAGAAGCACTGTGGCCCAGATAGAAGAGATAGGGGAATACCTGTTCCAAGAGTGAATGGCTTTTTTCATATGCGCGTGGAGGAGCAGGGAAGGAAGGACATCTCTCCCGCATTCCTTTTCTAAGGGATTTATCTAAAACCTGGCATGTCAGAGACGGAGAGCTTGACTCTCCATGTCAAAAGTAATCTACCATGAGATTGAATAGAATGATAGAAATGTCAGAGAATATGAAGTCTGTTCATTCACCAAACATTTGTTGAATATCTGCCAGACATAGGAATCTGTTAGGCAATTTAGGGGACCTAGGCAAGTCACATGCTGGCCATGCCCTTTGGAAGATTTATGGCAGTAGAATGGAAACTACCAGGCACTTTCCTGAGAACACATAGCTCTTTTGGGGGTATAGCTTTGGTTTAAAGTCTAGGTTTCTTCATTTACCACCCAGGGCTGTCAGCCACCAAGCCATATTGGCCATGGTGAAATTTCATATTACATGAGTTCTTTGTTAGTATTACTACATGTCAGTTTCAGGAGGGAAGAAACTTGGATTTGTTCCCCTATTGTACCCCTATACAGTAATGAACACATGCCTTAAATGCCTGGCACATAATATGTGCACAATAAATTTTTTAGCTGAATGAACATGTACAACTGAGGCAAAGCAATATTTTATAATGTCTTCTCATATTTTGTACTAAACACTTTCATTTGGCATTTAGCTTCCTTGACCTTTCATGCTTTACAAGACAAAGAGATCAAAGGAAGAGTTCACAATGATGATTTCAATAGCTAAGAATACTTTGGTTTTGTCAGAACTAATCTTTCTTTTCAGAAGTGACTTTATTCTAATTTTAGCCCTAAATAATGAAAACCATATAGGCAGAAGCTATTTGATCCTACTGTTTGGCAGGGGGAAAAATCAACACCGTTGGAATTGCTGTAACTTCTCTACTAATTCATTGACACTTTTCCCGCTTAAGAAAGCAGAAAGAGTCACTATGTAAAGTCTCTGTGACTTGACAAGAAACTGAAGCTTTGTGTAGATAACTTAAATAGTTCATGTGTCACTTGGGCAGTTAGCCTTATTGGCATATCAGACAAAGTAGTATTCTCAGTAACAAATACAATTTAGAGACATAATTTCCATTGTTGCTGAAAGACTTAGGCAACTTCCCTGTTCCTCAACAGTGGGCTTAATGTTTAACTCTGATTGAATTTGCCAAGACACTGAATGGCTTTTCAGTCTTCCCTCAGTTAGAAATAAGCCAGCTATTTGGGATAAATAGTTAATAATTATTGAGACTTTGGAATTGCTCACAATCTGTGACATAAGTTTTAGACATCTACTCGTCATGCAGACAGCTCCCATCAATGTTTCTAGTGCTTTGCAGAAACTGGAAACATTCTCCAAGGCCCACCATCTGCTTTTAAAAAAAAGTTCTATTTGCAAATACCCAAACCCTCTATGGAGAGGAGATGGCATCTTTCTGTATAGATGGTATATCTACCAACAATGGCCAAAATCCTATCCCTGATGTTCCCCAGGCTCAGTTAAACTCCAGCTGAGCTCCTGCCCCAGGCTAGGATCTGGAGAGCCACCTCCCATGGTGCCATTTTATTAACTCACTCCAGGAAACAGTGAGAGGAACAAGGAAACCGCCTCTGTGTCCCATGATCAGCTGTGATTTGAAGGGAATGATCCCTTGGCTTTTGTTTCACTGGGTCTCATCCTTTCTCAACCTTTTAGCACAGGTTATCACAAACAACATTCCCTAGTTGTGAAGAGTGTGAATGGACTGGGAAGTGTCGCTGAGAGCCCAGACTCTCAATTGCTTGAGTGGGTCCACTAAGACCTCATTGTCTTTCACACTCTACTCCTAATCTGCCAACAGGAGCCACTGACTTTCCTGCCTCGGCATCCAAGATCCCCAAATCAGCTACTTCTCAGTGTCACGTGGTCTTTAAGAAAAGTAAAGCAGGGGACAGGATTTAGAAAAGACACATCTGAAAGGTGCAGGAGGTTCTCACTTTCCATCCCTTTCCCAACCACCCCAGGCTTGCCTCCAACTCAGCCCCTCCTGGCCTCTAAGGCATTTTTACCTAAATTCCAGACCAAGCTTCTCTTTCTTCTGAAATAGTTCCAAAGTCTATTTCATGCCCAAGCAAGGCCAAGGGTCCCTCATCAGGGGAAGAGTGGCCAGCTCGCCTTCCTATCTCTCTAAAGCCCTGCACTGAGTGCCACTGAGGCCCACAGCCATTGGTTCATTCAAGAGGAAGCAGCAGATCTGCTCTCCCCTAGACATGCACAGATGGGACCAGGCACTGGGCTGGCTAGAGTTGCTGGAGTCGGTAAAGAGGGGAGTAACAGAAAAGAAAATTCTCTACTTACAAGACAGTGCACCTTGCCATGTGCTCTATAGCAATGCCTCCAGTGGGCATTCCTCTCTCTCTCTCTTTCTCTCTCTCTCTCACACACACACGCACACGCACATGCACACACACACACATACACACACACAGCTACCTCTCATTTTCACTCTGTGACTGCTTCATTCAAATTTCTCTACAAACTGGCTTCTCTGCTTATTTACTTGTTTATACATGGTTGACAATGGCTGACCCCAAAGGAAACGTCAGCACTTGAGCCTACACTATCTCTGAATTCAACTTCCTGCAGGTAGCATGCTCAGTCTAATTCCTCAGTTACAGATTCCTGGATAAGATGATTAATGGTCCAGCTCTGGACAGTTATCCATCCATGGTGCTTTATCTGTGCCCAAAAGAGAAGGGTCAAGAGATTAGAGCTGTCCCATAGGGCTGAGGATAAAGCAAGTTCTCTATGAAGGGTTAGGCAATAAGAAGAAATTATTAGAATCTCTAGCTCATAGGACTTTTTTACAATTCTTTAAGCATGCAGGCAAGAATAATATTTCTCAACAATGGCATAAAAACTACAGTGGTGCTCAATGCTACTGCTATATTCAATACCTGAAGATGAAGAAGTATTGTCTATTGAGGGTTTTCTTTTTTCTTTCTTTCTT
The DNA here is from genome assembly GCF_001698545.2 of Rhinopithecus bieti. Classification (NCBI taxonomy): domain Eukaryota; kingdom Metazoa; phylum Chordata; class Mammalia; order Primates; family Cercopithecidae; genus Rhinopithecus; species Rhinopithecus bieti. The sequence continues at coordinate 538,868 of NW_016803312.1, forward strand.
TCTTTCTTTCTTTCTTTTTTTTTTTTTTGGGTTTTTTTTTTTTTTTTTTTTTTTTTTTTTTTTTTTTTTTTTTTTTTTTTTTTTTTTTTTGGAGACAGAGTTTCACTCTTGTTGCCCAGGCTGGAGTCCAATGGTGCAATCTCAGCTCACTGCAACGTCCGCCTCCTGGGTTCAATCAATTCTCCTGCCTCAGCCTCCTGAGCAGCTGGGATTACAGGTGCCCGCCACTACGCCCAGCCAATTTTTTGTATTTTTAGTAGAGATGGGGTTTCACCATGTTGGCCAGGCTGGTCTCAAGCTCCTGACTTCAGATGATCCAGGCCTCAGCCTCCCAAAGTGCTGGGATTGCAGGCATGAGCCACCGAGCCCAGCCTGTCTATTGAGTTTTGAGTGGGGTAAGGTTGTAATCCAAGATTTTTGAATACAACAAAATTGCTCTTTATACTCTTTGCAACCGAAAGATATTCTCATATCTGCATGATATTTTTTAAAATATCATAACAAGACACAGTCTAGCTAACCAAGTGGAGAGAAGGGCCCTCGCAACAGGGGTTTTGCTAGTGCAACAGCCTCATGCAACCTGGAAAATCCTGAAGGAAGCAATGGAAGAGTTTTGTGGTGAAGTTCCACCAGTTTGGATGGAAGTCATTTTCACCAGATATATTAATAAAGATTGCCACCCAACTCTGAAGAATCACTACAGCGGGGACAAGATGCCTCACTCACAGCCACTAGAGGTACTCGAGCAACTGGACTTTGTTCCAGCTACTACAGGGGAGCGTAGGCCACAGCCAGCTTACACCTGCAGCCAGGGTCAACCTGACACCAAGCTAGGACAGCTTGGTGGGACAGGATACCAAGGGACAGTGCAGCTCACTCTGTCACTGGAATGTGGGGAACATATGGTATCCCTGTGTATGTCAGAAAGCCGTGGGTTAATGCCTTGAATTAGGTTAAACCAGACTTCCTGCCATTACCTGTGCTAGGAGCTTAGGATTCAACTCTTTAAACCAAGGAACATTATTTTGCACACAAATCTATAAACAGCTATTCGTGTCTACTTACAGAAGACACTAATCACAATTAATAGCTCAAGCGTAAATAAGGCATAGACTGAATACTCAATACTTTCCTCTAAAGTTGTTGTATATTTGCAGTAATAAACCACATCTGATTGATTGATAATGGGGATATCAAGTAAAGATAAGTGTTAACAAAAGGACTTTGTCCCTGTCATTGACAAAGCAAGGAAATCTGTGGGTTTACTACATGAACAAGATATATCATTCAGGTTAAACCAAACTAAAAAATTAGTAATAAACAAAATATTAACAGACTAAAGCTTGAGACAATAATAATGGTAATTTTATTTGGTACCCAACTGGATACCACATCCATGTAAAGTACTTTCTTTGCAGTCTATCCTTTTGATCTTTACATAAGACAAATGAAATTTACGTTCCGTTTCCTATGAAATGGGAATAAAAGTAATAATAAAAATTTCAAAAAATTATAATTGCTTTGTTTTAATTTTTGGCTCTCACAAATAAGTGAGAACATGCGAAGTTTGTCTTTCTGTGCCTGGTTTATTTCACTTAACATAATGACCTCCAGTTCCATCCATGTTATTGCAAATGACAGGAGTTCATTCTTTTTTATGACTGAATAGTGCTCCACTGTGTGTATGGACCACATTTTCTTTATCCATTCATGTATTGATGATGGACACAGGTTGCTTCCAAGTCTTGGTTATTGTGAACAGTACTGCAATAAACATAGGAGTGCAGATATCTCTTTAGTATACTGATTTCCTTTCTTTGGGGGATACTCCTAGGATAAGTAATAAACTGAAACTCACAGAGATTGAAGAACTGATCTGTCATTTAAGGACCACTGAACAAGACCAAGCTGAGGTTCACACTCAAATCTCTCTGATTCCAAAGTTCATGCTTTTAATCACTTTTGTCCCATCGTTTCCTGAAATTCAGAGTTACTAGGAAAGTCTGACCTGGAAGTATTCTCTTTCACCAAGTCCATTAGTCTGAAAACGGCAAACCAGTTTTCAACTTCCAAAGAGCTAATAAAACAAAAACTCTAAACGCAAACATGTGGATACAGAAAACAGGTATATTGAAACAGTTGAGAATGTATAAATGTCCTGTCAAAAAGTACTATGAAGTTTAAAAGGTCAGACTGAATATTTTTCTTTAAAAGTTAGAAGAAGGATATTCCAAAGTATAAACTAGAAGCATTGTTACAAATTTTGCCCATGATAAATATCCCAGGTTGAAGCAATAAGTTTCAGAAACTTTTCCTTAGAAGAGTATACTCAATTTAAATGTCCTTCAATTTTCCTTTGTTTTCCAAGATATTTCATAGCGGCTGAACCAAAAAAGTTGTACAGTCATCCATATTGTTTCCAAAATGTTTACAACATGAGAAACATTGAGGTCATGATGCCATGTGAAAAAAAATCAGGATTCAAGTTTTATGCAGTATAAACTTCAATGTGTAAAAAAGGCATAGGGAAAATAACTGTAAGAAAACATACCAAATGGCTAAGGGGTTGAGGGGTTGGCTGGACAAGTTCTGAATAATATTTTCCCCTTCTTGTTACTTCTCTTTATTTCCCAAATTTTCTTGAATGTATGCATTCTTATCATCAGAAATATAATCCGTCTTTTTTTTAAAAAAAAATTTGACCTAGCACACAACTTTCTTAGTATAGTTGGCTCAATGGAAGGAGTAGTTCTGGAGTTCTAAAAACCTGAATGTTCTTAGAAACATCCAGGTTTAGAAAATATTAATTCCCCTACTCCAGGGTCTCCCAGTCCTGGAAATCTCCTAGCCCCATCTACCCGAGTCTTTTCATTTTACACAGTGAGAGAGTTGGAACAATGATCTTCCAGGTTGCTTCCACTTGCACAGAGGATAATCCTGCTATTGAGAATCCTCCATGGAAGAACTGCAGTGACCATGAGAACGCATCTTGCAGACCTTCAACTGCAGGAAGTGTAAGTGACCAAGGGGGTCAGCAGCACCCCTTGAAATCCACAGTTACATTTACATCAAGGTCACCCTTCTCATGAGCTGAACCCAGCCAGTGGCTGAGCACAGCAGGGCACCCTTGGGAAACATGACACTTCTCTGACACCTGGGACCTGACTTTGGCTGAAGGCCTCCCCAGTGGCCTTACTGAACTTTTCTTGAACTGCACGGTGCTCTTGGATGTTTGAACCCAAACTTCTTCTTTCACAGCCTCCTTTGCTCTAGGTGGTATTCTCATGGGGGTCTCATGGCTCTCTTAGCCCTTCCTGGCTCCTGCTCCATTTTTCTCTCACACAGGTGCCCCCCTGTACACATCTTCCCACACTGATCTCATCCTGGCCTTTATTTCCCAGAGAACCCAGATTAGCCCGGCATGTCGGTGGCTCCACAAAGTACACCTGCGCTTAGAAAGGCTGTGAGGGGGAGTCCCAGGGGTCACAGCACCTCAGGGGACCTGGATACCTGGTTTGTATTTCCTTTCTTGTTGTTGTTTTCTTTCTTTGTAAAACAAATGTCAATTACAGTCCAAACTGGGGAGGATTCAGTTGCTTTGAAACCAAGTAAATAAATAAAAATAAGCCTTCCCTGGGCTTATTTTAAACTTGCCCTTTTTCCTTCCTCCCCACCAGCCATATGTATTGCCTCAGCAACTTCCGACTCCACCTCTGATCAGATAATAAAGTTCATTCTTCATTTCTGTCAACTACAGTATGAGAGGAATCTTCCTCTGAGATTTAAAGTGTAATTAACTCCAGGGTGACTCCCCCTGCCCCCACACTTTTGGATGGTTAGGGGACCGCTTCTTGTTAAAGGACTCTATTCGTAATGCAGTGGTTCGAGCCTTTCATGGTTATTTGTCCATCTTTGTCCACCTTAATCATTCCTTTGAAAGTGTCAGTAATTTAGCCGTTCCCTGACTCTCCAGCACTACCCCTTCCATGTTAAGGATATTAGAATCCAAGGTGCTTCCTGCTGGGCTGTTTAGAATCTAACGCTTTTGCAAGCTACAATGAAAGCAGCCTCACAAATTAAGTTCAGAACCTCTGAATCAACATTTCAGAAAAGATACCTTCATGCATTGTAATGAGGAAGAAAAATAAACAACTCTCCGGGGAAGTAGAGTCCTTTCTTTGATGAACTCTGAGTAATTCAGGGACTCCTTGGGAGACATTTCCTCCTCTAGGTAAGGGGTAGGGGTCCTGGGGAGGGCCACCCCCAGGATGCAGTCAGCATGCATTTCTCTCCCCTGAGCAACGGCCTCTGCGGCTGCAGGTCTTGCATGGGGAATGTTTCATCTTCCCGGTGATGTAAGATTTGGCTCTGGCTTGTGGATTCTTGTGGCAGTGATTGTGCACGGGCCAAAACCCTTACAGAGCAACGCTCAAAGAGATTAGGGATGATAGAAGCCTCGGCATGTGGACAAACAAGAACATGCCATTGTGAGCGGGAGGTATTCAGATTTCCCCCCTTCCTTCCTCTTAGTCATGGCTGCAAACCTGTCTCCAAACTCTATACCAGATATTCTCAGATGGTGGCAGATGAGATGAGCCAGAGACCTAATCAATGCAGGACGGCCTTGCCAAGTCTCTCAAAGAGCTGGCGCAGTTGTGGTGTGCGAGTGGGTCTCGCCCCACCAGATATAACCATCTAACTCCTGGGTGTTCAGCAGATCTGATGGTGCATCTCAGGGCACTGACTCAGCTCTGGATCGAGTGTCCTTATTCCCTTGTTTAACCAAAATGGCTAAAATAGAAGGCTTTACTAGGCAAAACAAACAGATTTTGCATATATATATATGTACTGTGTGTGTGTATATATATATATATACTGCTTGATGCTATTTCTATTTTATTGTCCTCAGGGAATGTAGAAAAAGCAAATATTATCTATAGTGATTTCCTCTTATCAGAGGCCACATGCATGAGGCTTTATGTCCCCAAAGAATTCGTAGCCTTTCCCAAGGAGGCCTCCTCTAATATCCTCTCCGCAGATATTTATTGTTACATTTCCAAAACAAACAACCATACAACCGAAACACAGTCTTGGACAGAGATTCCTAGGAACACAAGGCTATTGATTTTAGGCAGCAGCAGGATGTCTGGATGTGGAATGAAGGAGTTTATCTCTTTAGCCTGCTGAACTCTGTGCAGTTTAGCCAGTCACCCGTGAATGCTTCAATAATACACACTGTCCTCCTTCCCACACTACCAAGGGGAGGCCACCGTGCAACAGAGAAACTACCATTTCGAAACCTGAATCTCTTGCTAATACCCACATTCCTCACACGCCATTCAGGCAAGATTTGGTAATTCAGGCTCACTAAGAAGTAAGGGATTCTATCCCCATTGAGATGGGTGCAATTTCTTCCTTCCAAAAGTATTATTTCTAAATCTAATCTCTATTACAAATCCTCTGAAATGGAAGAAATCAAGTGGTAGTTGTTGCGGAAGGGGAAATTCTGGAGTTAGTGATTAAAAAGACAATGAAACACACTTTGGGAGGCCAAGGCAGGCAGATCACTTGAGGTCAGGAGTTCTAGACCAGCCTGGCCAACATGGTGAAACCCCGTCTCCATTAAAAATACAAAAATTAGCTGGATATGGTAGCGGGTGCCTGTAATCCCAGCTACTCGGGAGGCTGAGGCAAGAGAATCACTTGAACCCAGGAGGTGGAGGCTGCAGTGAGCTGAGATCACGCCACTGTGTTCCAGCCTGGGTGACAGAGCGAGACTCCATCTCAAGAAAAAAACAAAAAAGAAGAAGAAGAAGAAGAAGAAGAAGAAGAAGAAGAGGAGGAGGAGGAGGAAGGGGAAGAGGAAGAGGAAGAGGAGGAAGAGGAAGAGGAAGAGGAAAAAGAAGAAGAGGAAGAGGAAGAAGAAGAAGAGGAAGAGGAAGAAGAAGAAGAAGAGGAGGAGGAGGAGAATGAAATTGAACAAGGCTTTTGGCACTATGAAATTTCCCTAATTTTACAAAGAAATGGTGAAGGAGAAACAAGATGCTCCTAACCAAGTTTGAAGATTTGAGATGCATCACATATTCTATATTATGGATGGTTTTCCCCAAAAGGTAACCTCTTAAATCCTTTTATCTCACTCATTTACATCTCCAGAAAATCTTTCAGAATGGTTTGTTGCTTTGCAGGTGAACTAAAAGCAATACTCATCCCTGAGGAATCAGTATGAAAGATAATTTCTTTAACTCGGACAGTACAATGAAATCCAGCAGCCCTGTGGTATGAAATTAGTATGAAATTACTGTCTTGATAGTTCAATCTTTTTAAAAATTGTTAACTGAAGATTAAATGAATGAGAAAATACATTATGTAGTTTTCTTGAGAAATTGGGTTGATGGTAAATTAACAGTAAACTCTTTTGTGAAAGGTGTTAGAGGTGACCATTAGGCATCTTTGTTAATGACCTGGCAGATGAAAAGCAAAGAAAGGAAACAAAATTTAAAGAAAACCCGGAGATAAACAAAATGGAATTAGAGGTGTGGCATTGTGATGCAGCAAATGTTCTACCTCTGACTGAAAATAACACAAAACATAGACCTCTAAAAGCCTGAGCAAGACTGAGAAGAGTGTGGGAAATTCATGAGTGAATTATTGCAGTAAAATAGAGAAATCAAAAATTGGGGATTCTTGGGGATTCGTGAACTGCTTCTCCTAACAAAATGGGATTTTCCTACTCCCTACCAGTCAATTAATTTTCATCTCCAATTCAGCAGAACAGAAAAACTAAATTCCAGTCACCTGAGAACAATACAGGTTTGGGATTGGTTTAGTGTAACAGGCACTGGGACATAAACTTTCACTTGCCGGTGGGATGACAGCACAGTGAAACCCAGAGGCGATCGTTATGTTTCAGAGTTTGTGTGTTTGTGAACCGACGTGGCGTATGTGAATCTGTGCATAATGACATGGGTTCAAGGGAAATTTATTTTTAAATTCGATGTACATGTTTTGACTGAAATAACCATGGAGAAGAAGGGAATGAATGCAGCACTATACTTAGGTGGAAATTCCTGCCTGAGAGGCCTTAGCACTCAGTAGGCAAGAGAGAAGGGGAGGGGTATTTAGAGGAAATGAGAGAACTCTGGTCACCAGAGTGATTGTATCATGCAAAACAATTTCCAAATGAATAGCTCAAGTCACTTCATCCTGCCCCTATCACGCGGAAACACACAGTCCCCTATAGATGTTAAAAGTGGTGGCTCACGCCTGTAATCCCAACACTTTGGGAGGCCGTGGTGGATGGATCACAAGGTCAAGAGACAGAGATCACCCTGGCCAACATGGTGAAACGCTGTCTCTACTGAAAATACAAAAATCAGCTGGGTGTGGTGGTACGCACTTGTAGTCCCAGCTACTCGGAAGGCTGAGGAGGCAGAACTGCTTGAACCCGGGAGGCGGAGGTTGCAGTGAGCCGAGATCCTGCTACTGCACTCCAGCCTGGGCATCAGAGGGAGACTCCACCTCAAAAAATAAATAAATAAATAAATAAATAAATAAATAAATAAATAATGTATCTTAGAGTAACCATGAAGAAGGAAACAAGTGATATATTTGTGAAACTGACTGCAATCTCCCTTAGTGCTGACAGTACAGACTTAATCAAGCAGCAAGCATTTGTCAAGAATTAGTATGGGCCCAGGACCATTGGGGACACTTTTAACCCACCGACTAAGTGTGTACTAGAATCACCGTCATTAACAACATTTTAAAATTGAAAAACCAAGCTCCAAAAACTAGTAGAGGGCAATAGAAGTCAATGCAAAACTGCATGGAGTTGCTGGTATTGTCACAAAGCCCCAGAGAAATCCGCAGGTGAATGGAAGCAGGGATATCCACAGAGGCTTCCTGGAAGATGGGGTCTTGAAGGCCAAGGAAGATGTGACTAGGCAGAAGGGAAAGAAAAAGACATCCCCCCACCAAAATAAAATCAGACAGCAAGCAAGGCTTTGAGGGAAAGGCCTTGGGGTGAGTGAGGCCATCAGTCCAGTCAGAGCAGAGGGTCTGTGATGAAGTATACTGCACTAACATCCTTGGAGGGGTAGTGTGGGGTCAGACAAGGAAAGACATGAAAGCTAGGCAGGAAGAAATGATGAGAAAATAAGAAGCCACTTCACATTTCTAAGCAGGAAGTCAGGTCAGCTTGCTCGTCAGATTAGTCCCAAAATCCAGGCGCGGATGAGAGTTGAGATAGGAAAGGCACGGTTATGGCAACAGAGAGAGGGGAAGAGAAGAGAAACATTTCAAAGAGAAGATGAGAGAGCCCTTTCAAAGGTGCAGTACGTAGGACATGGCAAGTCACATTTAACCCAGATCTCCCAGGGGTCTGCCAGCCACCAGGAGCCCATGGGCCCATCTGAGCAGATGCCGTGTGCAATTCATTTTCCCAAAATACTCTTTGGAGGCAAATGGAGGGAAGAATCTGTACGCCGGCAAGTCAAAAAGCAACGTCTGGATACATGGTCTTAAGACCGCCGTATGTTTCCTGTAGAAGAAAACAACCGTAGGTTAAATGTGAAGACCACATATTGAAAAGGAGCTGGAATTAGGTGAAATAGGACTTACTGGACAAGGCTGAAGCCCAGCAGTTCACATCCTGAGGTCTTCCTGTCAGCAACATTGCTGGTTCCTAAGGAGAAAGCATGAGACAAATGAGTGCTCAAGGTTCCTTCTTGCAGGAAAAAAAAAAGAAAATTGCACAGGGAAGAAAAATGGCTAACAGCATCCTATTTCCACCATTCCCCAATCCAGCTCCACACGGAGATTCACTGGAGTTGCAGGTCCTGGATTTCCACCAGCAACCACTCCCCAGTAGTCTCTGTCTGTACCACTCCTAAGCCTCTCTAGACGAGATTCTTTTCAGGGTCTGACTCTCCAGCCCATGCTGTAACTCCAATGGCACACTTCAGGGCAGGCATAAGGCAGCTTGATACGTTATCTCCTCTGCCTTTAACCAATTACAGCAAGTCGGGGGAAGACTGGTTAGGACATTGCACTGATTTTAAAAGTACCATTGTCTCTGCTTTCATGGCTTCCTGATCATCTGTTCTAGAACATTAAGCAGAAAGCAATAAATGTTATTTTAACTGCAGTCGGATAACTAATAGAGACAGAGAAGAAGCCATTACTGGAAGGCACAGTGCTGAACTTTCCTAATGCTCAACCCTCGCTTGAGGCCAACCTGGTTTTGCAATGACTCGGGGGTCTCTTGGAGTAGCATTCCTCATGTATTACTTATTTTTTTAGGAGACAGAGTCTTGCTCTGTCGCCCAGGGTGCTGGAGTGCAGTGACATGATCACAGCTCACTGCAGCCTTGAACTCATGGCCTCAAACAATCCTCCCACCTTGGCCTCCAGAGTAGCTGGGATTTCAGGCATGCACTACTGCTCCCAGCTTAATTTCTCATTTAAGCAAAGTTCACCAGACTACTCTGAACACACTTCCCTATTTTTATTCCTTATTTTAATGGTCAAGTGCCTCAGTCAAGTCTCATCTAAATAAATAGACAAAACATATGACAATTCATTGGGGCAAACAAAACAAAACAAAAACACTATATATGTCCTTCCTGTAGGAAATGGTAGAGAAATCATCTCCACAAATAAGTGTAATACAGATTTCATAATCAAGTGTCAATCCAAGCATCATTCAAATATCTCTGTGAACTGTCCTTTCAGAATATTACCTGTGGACATTTTAAACTTAGGCTGGCTTCCCTCACCGTGTAGCCTGTCTGGAGGCCTCGTTCTCTCATGTCCAGCAGCTGTGTGCTCAGGGCTAAGATACCGATCACATTGAACTAAACAATCAATTCTGAAGACTAATATTGAAAAGCAATTATGTAGGGGATTGTTTCTTCCTTGCTGTTTGCTGTCTACTTATTCTGCTTGGACTATCCTACCCCTTGCTCCCCACCAAACCTAGAGCTAACCCCCAGCCAATCCTCTAGAATTCACACCAGGCTCGACTTTCTTGGAAGCACCTGCCTTGCTCCTAGCCCACCTTCTTCCTCCAAGAAGAACACATCGGGACCCCCTCCGGTGGGCCACTGGCACTGTTTGTCTCTGTGTCCCCACCCAAATCTCATCTTGAATTGTAACCTCCATGTGTCGAGGGAGGGACCTGTAATCCCCACGTGTTGAGGGAGGGAGGTGATTGGGTCATCGGAACGGTTTCCCCCGTGCTATTCTCGTGGTAGTGAGTGACTTCTCACGATAGCTGATGATTTTAAAAGTGTTTGGAAGTTCCTCCTTCACTCTTCTCTCTCCTGCCACACTGTGAAAAAGGGGCCTCCTTCCCCTTCACCTTCCACCATGATTGTAAGTTTCCTGAAGCCCCCCAGCCATGTAGAACTGCAATTCAATTAAACCACTTTCCTTTGTAAATTGTCCTGTCTTGGGTATTTCTGTATAGCAGTGTGAAAATGGACTAAGCCAGCTATCATAAAATTTTCTGCCCACTGTCATAACAGCACCTTTCCCTGCATCCTCCCATTCTGACCTTGCCTTCCCCATTCAGAAAACAGGTAAATTCCTACCCTTTGCAAAGAATCTGGACCATCGTCCAAGTGCCCTTTCTCTTAACTGTGCTCTTTCTACTTCTCTTTCATCTCTCTGATTGTTCTATAAATCTTTCTGTTATTGTGTCCATGTCATTTTATCTGTCTTTATAGCAAACCTCCACTACAACTTAGATTGGTGAGATGTGGATTTGTTTATATGCCAGAGTTGGGGTGGGGAAGGAAAAGGAGAAGAAACAGAACAGAGAGCTCTGGAGGAAGATGGGTTTCCTACCACTTTTGCAAACAAACATCACACCTAAGGACGTTCAAGTGAGTGATCTCCTGCATCTTCCTATCAATCAAGGCAGCACAAGTTTTCTGTTCCTTAGTGCATCCACTCTTGTCTTGTACTTGAGAAAAAACTCCCATTGTCTATGAAGACATTTGTGGTGTCCTGAAAGAGCTCCAATTTTAAGACTGAACATAAGCAAACATTTTCAGAGCAAGAAAAAGAAAAATGACTTTCAGGCATGCGTCAAATTTTGTCCTCTACATATGAGAAGAAACTCAAATATGAAAAATGACTTTCAGGCCTATGTAGAGGACAAAGTTCAACTTCGTTGTCAACTCACTCAACAAATGCTTGTTGAGATGTACTATATGCTGGGAACTGTTCTAGGTGCTGTGGATACAGCTGTAAACGTGACAAAATTCCTACTTTTTGAAGCTTGAGGGAAAAGATAACTAAAAAATGATTAATAACATAATACTGATGTTTCCTATGAGGAAAATAAAGCAAGATAAAGAGATGGATCTGAAGAGAGAGCGAAAGGCTATTTTAAAGAAGATGGTTAAGGAAGGCCTTTCTGAGAAGGTGGCATTTGAACTGAAATCTGAATAATGAGAAAGATAAAGAAATAATGAAGTAAGATATGGAGAAAGAACTTTCCCAGGAACTTAAAGTATAAAACTTGTATTACTCAGTTTTCTCCAGAGAAAAAGAACCGACAAGATAGACAGAGACACCTAACAGGAAGTTTTTTGGTTTGTTTGTTTGTCTGTTTGTTTTGTTTTGTTATGTTTTTTCCTGAGGTAGTGTCTCACTCTGTCATCCAGGATGGAGTCCAGTGGCATGATCATGGTTCACTGCAGCCTTTACCTCCTGGGCTCAGATGGTCCTCCCACTTCAGCCTCCCGAGTGGCTGGGACTACAGGTGCACGCCACCATGCCCAGCTAATTTTTTGTAGAGATGGGTTTTCACCATGCTGCCTAGGCTGGTCTCAAATTCCTGGGCTCAAGCAATCTGCCTGCCTTGGCCTATCAAAGTGCTGGGATTACAGGTATGAGCCACAACACCTGGCCAAGAGGAGATTTATTACAGGAATTGGCTCGTGAGGTTATGAAGACCAAATCTCACAATATGCCACCTGCAAACTGGAGAACCAGGAATGCCAGTTACATAGTTCAGTCCAAGTCTAAAGGTCTGAGAGCCAGGGGAGCCCCTGATGTAACTCTTAGTCTGAGGTCAAAGACCTGAGAACTGGGGAGAAGCAGAGAGGCAGGGGTGCCTGTCTAAGCCCCAGAATCTGAAGGTTCAGGATTGGGTGCTCTGATATCCAAGGGTAGGAGAAGATGGATGGCCCAACTTAACAAAAGAGAGGCAAAAATGTGTCCTTTCTCTACTTTTTTGTTCTATTTGGTGCCCTCAACCAATTGGATGATCCTCCCAGCTCCCCAGACCCCCCATGTTGGTGAGAGAGGATCACCTTTACTCAGTCTACAGATACAAATGCTAATCTTTCCTGGAAACACTCTTACAGACACATCTAAAAATCATGTTTTACAAGCTCTCTGGGCAGCTCTTAGCTCAGACAAGCTGACACATAAAATTAACCATCACAGAGCCCATGCAGAAGAAATTGACTTAGTATGTTCAACATATACAAGAATGTCAGTGGGGCCAGAGCACAGTCAATGAAGGGAAAGTGGTAAACATGAAGCCAGAGAGAGGCATCTGACTTCCAGCATGACAGAGTGACAGGTCAACAAATCCTTACTCCCAAAAGCAACTATAAAACTGGACAAAACTGGCAACACCCACCAACCCCGGCATTCTGAAATTTAATCAAAGTCGTACAGCATATTGAAAAGCATTTATTTGTGAATACTACTAACTTTTGGATAAGAACAGTGGCTTTCCTGGCTGGGGCTGCTCCCATCTCTCCCCACCCCCCAAACTCTTCAGGTGCCATGGAAACTAGCAGCTTTGCAGTTGCCTTCAGAGTGAGTTTCCTTTACCTGAAGCATTGCCAGTTAATGGAGTCTTTGTTCACATTGACAAGTGAAAGGAAGAGCCAGTGACTCTAGTAGTCTGAGGTTGATGTCTGGCTTGGGAACAACCACAGGTAGGCAGATTACTTGGAGATTTAACAGGGATTTCCAAGCGATGACACAGCCCTAAGAAACTTGGCAAGCATTCCATATATCCCAGGTTGATAAGAAGCGATTTGAACGTACAGCAGAGACCAGAACCCAAGCCATTCACACATCTCGAGCCATTGTACAGATCCTGTTCCCATGCACAGAGGAGACATAAAAGAGCATGCAGGAATAAAAGCCCAGGCAGATGTAATAGCTTGAAGTTTGAAATTGCTTTTTTATTTTTATTTATTTATTACTTATTTATTTTGAGACAGACTCTTGCTTTGTCGCTCAGGCTGGAGTGCAGTGGCATAATCTCGGCTCACGGCAACCTCTGCCTCCCAGATTCAAATGATTCTCCTGCTTCAGCCTTCCAAGTAGCTGAGATTGCAGGTGTGCACCACCACACCCTGCTAATCTTTGTATTTTTAGTAGAGATGGCATTTCACCATGTTGGCCAGGTTGGTCTCAAACTCCTGACCTCAAGTGATCCACCAGCCTCAGTCTCCCAAAGTGCTACGACCATAGGTGTGAGCCACTGCGCCCAGCCTGAATTTGCTTCTTATAGGCTTGAGGTGTTGGAGCACAACCACTGGTGGATCTTCAGCTGGACCATAAGCTGTGCAAACAAAGGTGCAGCTACTCAAAAACAAGACTTAAAAATAAAAGCAAGAAAAGCAGTGTCTGCACAATGCTGCGGGGACAGAATTTACAGATTCCTTCAAGGCAAGTTACTAAAGAAAAACCAGAAACACCACCACAACTACAACCCTCAGAAAAAAAGTCAGAACTTCAATGAGACTTGCAAAGAAACAAGAAGACATGACTCACACTCAGGAAAAAAAGGGCTGACAAGAGAAACTATCTCTGAGCACCCCCAAGATGTTGGAGTTAGCAGGGAAAGATTTCAAAGTAGCAGTCAAAAATACACTTAAAGAACTAAAGAAAATCATGTTTAAAATAATTAAAGGGAAGTATGATGACAATGACTCAGGGCTTAGGAAATCTCAATGAAGAGATTTAAGCAATTACAAGGCAGAACCAAATGGAAATTTTGAAGTTGAAAAGTATAACGGAAATGAAAAATTTAATAAAGGGCTTCAGCAGAGTATTTCAAATGTCAGAATAACCAATGGTCTTGAAAATAGAATAATAGAAATTATTCTATCTGAAGAACAGAGAGAAATGAGTTTGAAAAAAAATATTCAGAGACCCAGGGACTTGGGTGACAATATCAAGTATCAGCATACATTTATTGGGGGTCCAAGAAGAAAAAAGGGAGAAAAAAGGAGGGGAGGAGGCAGGAAAAAATATTTGAAGAACTGATGGCCAGCGAACTTCATAAGTTTGATGAAAAACATTAATCTATAGATCCAAAAAGCTTAACAAATCCAAGTAGCATAAATACAAACACATCCATATGTATACCTATCATAGCCAAACTACTGAAAGACAAAATCAAAGAGAGAGAGAGTCTTAAAAATATCAAGTGGATGTAATCCCAGCACTTTGGGAGGCCGAGACGGGTGGATCACAAGGTCAGGAGATCGAGACCATCCTGGCTAACATGGTGAAACCCCGTCTCTACTAAAAAAATACAAAAAAAAAAAACTAGCTGGGCGAAGTGGTGGGCACCTGTAGTCCCAGCTACTCGGGAGGCTGAAGCAGGAGAATGGTGCAAACCTGGGAGGCAGAGCTTGCAGTGAGCTGAGATCCGGCCACTGCACTCCAGCCTGGGCAACAGAGCGGGACTCCATCCCAAAAAAATAATAATAATAAAACTAAAAAAAAAAAAATCAAGCGGAAAACAACTTATATTCAGGTGAACTGTTATGAAAACTCTTACACATTTGGGTAAGAAATAATGATAGTCTGATGAAGCCAAGATGCCCCCAAGGAATTTAGGCTCAAAATAATGAAATCATTGCCATTGAGTTCAGATCAATGAACTGGGAGACAGAGGATGAACAATACCAAATTTTTCCACCTCTGGAAACACACTTTAAGTAAAAAGAAAAAAAAGGAAAATAATCACATAACTGATTCACAAAGAGAAGGCTAAAAGAGTAGGTAACTTATTCTGCATCTCTGTGTTCAGTGGTTTCTAAGCAATGAACTTGGAATAAACAAGAAACAGAATGAGTTTTAATCATTGCAGCAGCCAGACTGGTATGCAAAATGTTATTTACATTCTAAGAACATTTTTTTCCTCCAAGCATTTTATGTTTGTTTGTCCTACGTAAAGAAATCATCATCATCAAAAATCTGGGGATCTGTGTAGAGTTAGCAATTGCATGCCGGCCTGTTGGTTGTGCAGACGTGTGTAGCCATTGATGGAGTCAATAAAGCTGGGAAAACAGAACAGAGGCATTGCTGATGAGAGATGCCAACTTTATATTCCTGCACTGGCATTCAGAAGTCTTGATATTCCTGCATGCATTTGAATCTCCTGCTTGTTTTAATTATGTTCATCCAATTCTAAGTGATGCACGATCTCAAGCATGACCGAGAATGGAAATATTTCTTTGTGGAATTCTTAAAAATCTTGATTGCTGCAAGGAAAATACCTTTAAGAAAACACAGTATCTTTCCAAACACAAAAGATTCCTGTAACTTAGACCCTTTCCGAAATGGAGTAGTATTAGTGTTGTAACCTATTTGCTCTATTCCTATTAGTCATGATGATATACCCTAAAAGGACAGAAATCAGAGGGAATGTACGAACAGAGCACAGGAAACAGGACAAGGAAAGCAGCAAGCTGGACCCCAGAAATATTTTTCATGTCTTGGTTTGTGAGAGGAAAGAGCTGTTTACTCAAAATGCTGCTTCAGGGGACAAGAACACAGAAGAGAACAATAACCTGGTGACCTCCATGAATTGCTGGCTGTGGCTCAGCCTCTCAGCTCTGTCTGCAGGAAGTCAGCCATCCAGACTCCAAACTTCCAGCCCTGATCAGTACGGGTGATGGGACAAGCCTCGAGTGAGAAAGTCATGAGAATGCTATTAGCCACATCCAAAGTTCAGGCTATTTCCTCCCCGAGCATTCGGAGAGCACATGCAGAAGCTCTGAGGCCAAGAGGCCAGAGCTGCTGCTTGTAGGGTTGGGAGACAAAGAGTGTTGCTTCCCTTCCCAAGGGACTTGATGACAGTGGGTGGTCAGCTTTGGCTCAGAGTCCTGGTTTCAAGGGAAATCCTTGTTTTTTTCTGGGTCACTGAGTTACTGTGTCTTGGAATTACGAGACAGATAGAAACCTGACATGATCTCTGAGTGCATCCTTCTGCCCTCAGGTTAAGATCACCTTGACTGGTCTGTGATGTTAGGGTGACATTATAGCCTTCTTGAACTGTGCTGTATTGCCCCCTGCTGAGCAGCCTGGTGATCCACCCAGGAAAATGGCTTTTAACTATACCCAAGCTGTCCAGGACTTAGTGTGATAAGACATTGAGTCACTATGAGTAGGACACACGTTTCTTTACTGTTACTTTAGACTGTTCCTGTGATTAAGACAGCTTTACCCTTATCCATTGGCACTCTTTTTTAATACCCATGGTGACCTGCCCATGAGAACATGGCTTGATTATGTGGCACAAGCCATATCTGGGAATGGGGCATATCTCATCCAACCATGCCTCTGGCTATAGCAAAAATCACAGATCCTGGCTGGGTGCAGTGGCTCACACCTATAATCCCAGCACTTTGGGAGGCCAAGGCAGGAGGATCACTTGAGCCCAGGAGTCCAAGACAAGTCTGAGCAACATAGCAAGACCCTGTCTCTACAAAACAATTTAAAAATTTTCCACGTGTGGTGGTGTGCACCTGTAGTCCTGGCTGCTCAGGAGGCTGAGGCAGGAGAATTGCTTGAGCCCAGGAGTTCGAGGCTGCAGTGAAGCCAGCCTGGGCAACAGAGTAAGATCCCATCTCAAAAGAAAAAAAAAAAATCACAGATCCTAAAGACTCCAAAATAAAGGTCATTGGATTCTACCATGTATCCAGTACTCACATCCCCTCTAGGCCTCCCTGAACAAGTATTAGTCAACCTGCATTTAATTATCTCCAACAATAGAGGCGTTTTTATTTCCCTCTGGGAGCAGTTGCTTCTGCATGAAGAGTCTTGTTTGTTTTTGCTGTTGTTGTTGTTGTTTTTGAGACAGAGTCTCACTCTGTCACTCAGGCTGGAGTGCAGTGGCAAAATCTTGGCTTACTGCAAACTCCGCCTCCCAGGTTCAAGAGATTCTCCTGCCTCACCCTCCCGAGTAGCTGGGATTATAGCTGCCCACCACCATGTCTAATTTTTGTATTTTTTAGTAGAAATGGGGTTTCACCATGTTGGCCAGGCTGGTCTCTAGCTCCTGACCTTAGATGATCCTCCTGCCTCAGCCTCCCAAACTGCTGGGATTTCAGGCATGAGCCACCACACCCGGCCTTGCACTAAGAGTCTTAATGTTAAGCTAAAATAGGTTTCCCTATGACTTCTGCTCAAGTTTAAGTTCTAGGGTGTAAAAACCACATCCTTCTTATCTTTCGTATTAGGGTTATATTTCACTATGTTCCTCCATTTCACCCATGAGTTTAACATGAGTAATCTTGTCAAATCCCTTGTTTAAATCCAGAAACAGTATATCATTCCCTACAAACTCTGTCACCAAAAGAAGTTAGTATGACCAACTTGTTCTTAGGGAACAGCTGCTGGTGGGCACTGCTTTCTTTTTGACAACTCACAAGTCATTCCTTTAATAATCCACTTCTCCAGTCTCACCCTGGGGTTTATGTGAAGCTCTGTGGTTACAAGTCTCAGAATATTTCAGAATGATCACTACTCTCTAATAAATACCTCAAACCCATCATTCTATTGAGGATCCAAACATTCCCACCATTTCCTTTGGTGTAATTTGGTGTAAAATCCCTGGAAAACAATCTAGAAATACCAAGTAAGAATCTGGGCCAGGTACAGTGGCTCAAGCCTGTAATCCCAGCACTTTGGGAGACTGAGACGGGCAGATCACGAGGTCAGGAGATCGAGACCATCCTGGCTAACACAGTGAAACCCCATCTCTACTAAAAATACAAAAAACTAGCCGGGCAAGGTGGCGGGCGCCTGTAGTCCCAGCTACTCCAGAGGCTGAGGCAGGAGAATGGCGTAAACCCGGGAGGGGAGCTTGCGGTGAGCTGAGATCCGGCCACTGCACTCCAGCCCGGGCGACAGAGCGAGACTCCATCTCAAAAAAAAAAAAAAAAGAATCTGTTGCCTACCACCCCTGTACCAGGGCAGGGAACAATGACATCCCCTTGAATCTTCCTTTGTAGGACTCTAGCTCATCTCAGGGAAAAGATCAGACTGAGAAAAGGCTTACATATAATGATGGTGATATTTATGATTACATTTTTAGGACCAGGAAAATTTAGAAACAATCTAAAAATCCTCAACATTGAGTTTATTACTTAAATTAAAGACATATTATGATCACCAAAAAAAATTCTGGAAAAAAATTTTAATGACATGATTCAAATTGCACATATCTCAAATTGTGTATATATCAAGTATATATAATCTCAATTTTGTTAAAAAAGAAGAAAACACACCATTATATGTAGAAAAATTTATTCCTGGTTAATAGAATTACCGTTTGTTTTTACTTTTCTACATCTTTCAATTGGTCTGCTTTTAGTATCAAATATAAAATTATCTTTTAAGTCATTGCTTAGGGTGACAGTATTTTAGGATTATATACAGAAGGCAATATCAAAGGGTACTAAAGTCCAATAGCACCTCTTCTCAGAAACCACATGAAAGCACTGAAAAGTTGAAAGTGATTGCTTCTGTGAAGCAGTGTGGGGAGGGAAAAATGAAGGTGGGATCACCAGTCCACTGTTTTTGTTGTAAGTCTTTTAACACTGTTCCAGCTTTGAAACTATGTGCATGTATTACATCCATGAACAATAGATTTAATGTTAAATTTAAATTACTTGTAAAAATAAAATATTTTATAGAAATCATAAGAATAAAGGAAACAACATAGAAAGGAAGAAAGACTTTCCAAGGATATTGTTATTTTAATAAAGTATAAAAATAGCAGGAAGAATTTCATTTAAGAAATCATTCATGAGAGCTTTTTGGGTGCCAGGCACTCTATCCGACTCTTCCTAGGATGGAAATAGGAGAAAAGCACTGATCGTGTTCTTACAGAACTTACATATACAGACCAGGGGCTAGCATGGCCAGGTTCTGAGGAGGGCTCCCTTCCTGGCTTACATACGGCCGCCTTCTCACTGTATCCTCCTGCAGTTGAGAGTGCAAGCTCCTTGTGTCCATTCCTCTTATAATAAGGAACTAATTCCATCATGGGGGCCCTACCCTTACAACTTCAACTAAACTAATTACTTCCCAAAGCTCCTACCTCCAAATAGCCTCACATTGGCAGTTAGAATTTCAGCGTATGTATGAATTTGGTTGAAGGAGAAACACAAACATTCAGTCCAGTTACTCAAAAAACATGATTTGCAATTCTTCCTTGAACTTTGAATGAAGGCTCACAGGCCCTTATGTTCTACCCAAATTACCTGATGGGCTCAGATATGCTGGGGCTGTGACAGGTAAAAGTCAATGCTTTCGTTTATCATTTCTTAAAAGGATGAGTTATAGATTTGATCTGAGTCATAAAGTAAAAGAGCAGATATTTTAAAGGGAATGCTAACCACAGTGCCAACACCTGCTACAATTAATAGGGTTCATTTCCTATTCATCTCCATAGCCCCCACACCTGGCAGAAAACCTGGCATATAGTGGCTACTCAATAAAAGATACGTATAAAAGTAAGGAGCAGGATTTTAAGGTCTCAGTTTTCCTTTTTTCACTCAGAAAATTTAGAATTTATTACTAAATATTTTTATCATCCCAAATAGCACTCTCTTTTATTTATGTAATTTTCCATTAAGCCTTCTGTGCTCCTATAACACCCTCTTTTAGTGTTTAAATAATAACTTCTGGTGTCTGCTTTTCTTGTATTAACCAAGAATAAAACAATTAGCCTTGAAAAATTGTTTTATTTATTATTATTATGAATAATT
The DNA here is from genome assembly GCF_001698545.2 of Rhinopithecus bieti. Classification (NCBI taxonomy): domain Eukaryota; kingdom Metazoa; phylum Chordata; class Mammalia; order Primates; family Cercopithecidae; genus Rhinopithecus; species Rhinopithecus bieti. The sequence continues at coordinate 558,916 of NW_016803312.1, forward strand.
TATTTACTATGTAATAGATACATTTAATATCATTTTAAATGGAAAAAAATGATGATTGAGGTGCTTTGAAACATAATCAAATCAAGCACTGTTCATTCTTCTATATCATAAAATTATTTCACTGTTTTTGATTTCCTTGACAGCTTACTACATAACAAGTTCAGAGAGAAACATACTCTGGAAGATTTTCCACATCCTCCCCAGACCCAATGCATTTGTTTGTTTTCCTTCTATTTATTGTTGTGTAACAAACCACTCAAAAACCTAGTGGAGCAAAGCCACCATTTTATTATGCTCATAAATTCTAGGGGTCAGGAATTCAAAAAGGACACAGTGGCTGGTTTCTGTTCCGAGATGCCTGTGGCCTCAACTGTGAAGACTCAAGCACAGGGAGCGACTGGATGGCTGGAGGCTGGAATCAAGTGGGGTGTCCGTCTTGGTCACCCAAGAGGGTTGAAGCTGGTGGTCCATTGGGCCTCAGCTGGGGATGTTGATCGGACCAACAGCCAAGGCCTCCCCCAGTGGCTTGGGCTTCCTTATAACATGGAGGCCTCTGAGTGGTCACATTTTCTACATGGCAGCTCAGAGCTCCAAAAACAAATGTCTCATTAGACAAAATGAAAGCTGCACTTCCTCTTATGACCAAACCTCGGAAGTTAAAAGTGCCACCTCCACTGCATTCTGTTGATTACAAGCAAGTCACAGAATCTGCCTGGATTCAAGGGAAGGGGACAAAGACACCCCCCACCCAATGAGAGGAGTGTTAAACAATTTATACACATATTTAATAACTACCACAACTTCCTTCTGTTTAGTTTCTCCTTTCTATGATTTCTTTCTCTCTTTGATTCTCTGTTCATTTCTACCTCTTTTCCCCTCCTCCAGGGCAGAAGATGCCCTCACCTTCTGTAAGCCAAACAAGCTATTCAGTCATGCCATACACATTCCTTGAGCTCCTATGATAATACGGGTATTAGGCAGGGCCCTTCCTGCAAAAAGCTTAAACAGGATCTTGGAGTCCTGGTAGAGGTCTTCCCTTAACCAGGAGGCAATCTGGCTTGCAGGAGTTTGGCCAAGCCATCTTGTGTGAACTACAGACATCAATGAATTATTGCTTAAACCTCATTTTGAAAAATATATTTTTCAGAATAGGAACAATGAATTCATATGACTTCAGTGAATGTCTCTTAAGAATTTCAAGTTCAAAGGTTATGTTAAGTGACTTTTAGGAAAAAAATAATAATAAAATCACAGAGAAGACATTGGATCTTCATATAACTATTGTTTGATTAGGGAAATTACAGTAGCCAGGCGCGGTGACTCACACCTGTAATCCCAGCACTTTGGGAGGCTAAGGTGGGCGGATCACAAGGTCAAGAGGTCGAGACCATCCTGGCCAACATGGTGAAACCCCAACTCTACTAAAAATACAAAAAAATTAGCTGGGCGTGGTGGTGGGCACCTGTAGTCCCAGCTACTTGAGAGGCTGAGGCAGAAGAATCGCTTGAACCTGGGAGGCAGAGGTTGCAGTGAGCTGAGATTGTGCCACTGCACTCCAGCCTGGTGACAGAGTGAGACTCCATCTCAAAAAAAAAAGAAAAGAAAAGAAAAAAAGGAAATTACAATAAAGGAAGCTTCCTTCACAAAACACAGAATCATAAACTTTCTTAACTTTAACAAATATAAACTGAATGACCTGATATACTCCAGATAATTCCCAAAAGGTTTCTTGAAAATTAAATTTTAAAACCATCATTCTCAGCAAACTATCGCAAGAACAGAAAACCAAACACAGCACATTCTCACTCATAGGTGGGAACTGAACAATGAGATCACTTGGACACAGGAAGGGGAACATCACACACCGAGGCCTATTGTGGGGAGAGGGGAGGGAGGAGGGATAGCATTAGGAGATATATATAATGTAAATGACGAGTTAATGGGTGCAGCACACCAACATGGCACATGTATACATATGTGACAAACCTGCATGTTGTACACATGTACTCTAGAACTTAAAGTATAATAAAAAAATTAAATTTTAATAATTTAAAAACACTGTAAGATTATTATGCAAAAAATAGAACACAAAATTATATATAAAATATGGTATAAATTTTGTAATTATTTATGTGTATGTAAAAACACTGAAAGGAAGCATACCAAAATTTTAGTAGTGTTTTTTTTTGAAAATTCAGATTGCTGGTAGTATTTTTTCTTTTCTTTATGTTTTCTGAATTTTTTAAATGTTCTACAGTAAGTACATGTCATTACAATAAGTACATGCCAGTAACATTATAAAAAATAAAATAGTATTGTGAGTTCTTACTATTTAATTAAATCTCACAATTAATAAACTAATAAAGCAAACAATCTTTTCTGCAAAGCATATCAAACTTTCTAGTGCTTTTGTGTACCAAGTTTAGACTTTGACATCATATCCAGATTCTTCTACATAGAGCACAGAAATTGTCTGCAGTGAAGACACAATGAGTATCGGGTTTATAACATCTTTTCTTCATAGTGACTGTTGACCAAAAAAAAAAAGTGAAACTCCATGAAATATTTGAAAAGATTCATTCTGAGCCAAAGGTAAGGACCCTGACCCATGGCACAGCCTCAGGAGGTCCTGAGAACATGTGTCCAAGGTGGCTGGGTTAAGCTTGGTTTTATACGTTTTAGGGAGACATAAGACATCAATCAATACTAAAGTATACACTGGTTCAGTCTGGAAAGGTGGAACAGCTCTAAGCAGCAGGGCAGGGGAGGAGATTACATGTCATAGGTGGATTCAAAGATGTTCTGATGGGCAATTCGTTGAAAGAATTAAGTTATTATCTAAAGACTTGAAGGAATGTGTGGGTTAAGATAAGGGGTTCTGGAGACCAGAGTTCTTATTTTGTAGATGAAGTCTCATAGGTGGCCACTCTTGAGGCGATAGATGGCAAATGTTTTCTATTTGGACTTTTCAAAGATGCTAGACTCTCAGCTAATTTCTTCAGGATCGGGAAAAGACCTAGAAAGGGAAAGGAATTCTTTACAGAATGTAACTTTCCCTTACTTACCATTTCAAAATATGTCAAATATATTTTGGAGTAAAAATACTTTGATATCTTTCAGGGTCTGCTATCTGTCATGTGATGCAACCTAGAGTCAGGTTTGAATTTAGTATCTTATTGCTACAAAAGTCTATTCTGTCCGTCTTAAAATCTGTTTTAATGTTAATGCTAGTCAGTTGTGCCTGAATACCAAAGAGAGGAGGGTAGAATGAAGCCTGCCTGACCCTCCCTTCCCATCACGGCCAGAACTAGTCTTTTCTGTAGATTCCCCTTGGCTAAGAGAAGGGGTCTATTCAGTCAGATGGGGGGCTTAGGGTTTTATTTTTGGTTTATATTACCAAGAAGCAAGAAGGAGGAACACCTAAACAAAACACTTCACCCAAGTATTATTCATTCATTAAACTCAAATGTACTGGTGTAGAAATGTTTCTATACGTCGGTTGCCCAAAAGGCAATGTTAGAAGGATTAAAATAATAGGACATATTTTTTCAGTATTTAACAAAATGACAGAATTTCATCAATAGTCCTCCAGAATCTCTTGAAGGAATTTTACTTGTAGGAATTATTTATTTAATAATTAAAAGGTCCTTTTCATTCCTCAAACCCAGTTTACTCCAGGTTCAGCAATTCACATTTTTGTCATTCAAGACAGAGAACCAAGGTGGGCATAGGAGCTCACACCTATAATCTCAGCTACCTGGAAGGCTGAGGAGGGAGGATCTCTTGAGGCCAGAAGTTCAAGGCCAGCCTGGGTAACATAGCAAGACCCTATTTCAAAAAATAAAAATAAAAAAGACAGGCCGGGTGCAGTGGCTCACGCCTGTAATCCCAGCACTTTGGGAGGCCCCGAGGCTGGTGGATCATGAGGTCAGGAGATCGAGACCATCCTGGCTAACATGGTGAAACCCTGTCTCTACTAAAAATACCAAAAAATTAGCTGGGCGTGGTGGTGGGCACCTGTAGTCCCAGCTGTTGGGGAGGCTGAGGCAGGAGAATGGTGTGAATCTGGGAGGCAGAGCTTGCAGTGAGCCAAGATCGTGCCACTGCACTCCAGCCTAGGTGATACAGCAAGACTCCATCTCAAAAAAAAAAAAAGAGAGAACCATTTGGGAGAAAATTTATTCCCTATATTTGCAGCAAGTCAACCTGTCCAGACACAGAAAATGGAACACCCAACCAAATCAAAAATCTCTGAAGGCTCTCTAAATTCTAAATCAGAGATGAGCCATGAGATGCATGCAGCCCACACAGCATCCTCCCATGATAGCAAATATTTTCTAAATAAAAAGTTATTTAACCAGAGTCAGGCATGAGTTATTTGATTACAGTTGCAGAGGAAACAAGCTTAGTGACCTGACCTGGCCTAAGAGCCAAATGCCCGCCCATCTGTGTCTCCCAAAGCAAAGGCCATCCCATTCTCTAACAAACAGATGGCTCCCTGAGGGCCCACAGCAGGGTCCTTCAGTGCACCTGCAATGACTTCAGTTCCACTTCATGGAAAGGAGGTTACAGGGCTACTCTTTGCTCCAGGAGACAGGCAGAGGGATTTTCCTGTTGATTTACATAAGGTTATGCTTCCAAAACAAGACAAGAGACAGCTGTTTGGAAGAAGGCCTATCTACAGTATTTCCCTAATGCGCAGTGTGTGTTAGTGTTGGCATTGCAAGGAATGAAACAAGAATCCAGTTATCATAATGCACAGGGAATTCAGGACTGGGAAACTGTGCTAGTGAGGGAAGTGAATCCTTCGATTTCCGGCCACCCTTCCCCTGGCCATCACAAAATTGCACAAAAGCCTATGCATCCATCCTGGTGGTGTTTCTGGTCCTTATGAACGGTGACACTTTGAGATGATCGAGTCTTTCAATCCTGTCTTTCTGTTTTACGTTTTCCAGGCTTCTACCTCATCCTGCCCCATGACATACGTGTTCATCTGCCGAAGGTTCTCCCCACCCTTTTCGTTTCCTCTAAAATAAATATGACCTGCCCTATCCTGTTTCTTCCTTCTGGGATGTGGCCAGCCGCCATCAAGTCAAAGGCTGTGATCAAAGGGAGGCTGCTCCCACACAAGAGAAAACACAGATTGTCAGCTGTACTCTCTCGCCCTACCAGACAAAGTAATTCAGGAGAAGGGGGGCAAAGAAAATTGGGAGATGCTTCCCACCTCTTAATGGGCTAAGTAAATGGGGCTGAGGGAAGGTGACTATTTTCTTCGGAGATTTGTGACCAGAATCTAATGTTGTCTGCTGAAAAATGACTAAACACTGGGTGTGAATCTCCAGCTCAGAGATTTCTCTGTTCCCTTTGGATACACAAAAATTCAGACACTCAACCACAGAGAATCCCCTTGTCACACCTCTGTCCCAGAGTAAGAAGAAATGAAGTCATTCCAAAATAATCTTTCCCAAAGCCACTGAGATTCCCAGTCTTGGGTTTGTTGATCTACAGCAGTTCTACGACTCCATAAAAACATCTTACCCCAAGTTCTCTTCTAAATCACAGCACCTTAATTTTATGAGCTGGCAGGGTCAAGTCCATTACAGGCAAATTTGCATCAGAATAGTTTCCTCTGCCCCACATCTAAGACACAACATTTTATATCACACCTCCACTTCTGTCATACCTTCTAAGGTAGAAGTTTCTTTTCACTTTCTCTTCTGTCATCCTCGGCTTGCTGGAACCCGCCCCCAACCATGCCACTCCTGGCCCCATTCTTCCTCCTCCACCAATGATGGCAAAAAGGCTACAGTAGCTTCCAAACTCACAGACTTGTCCAGAGGCAGAAAAGGACCATTGTTCCTCCTGTATCTATTTTATTTATCTATTTATTTTAGAGACAGAGTCTTGCAGTGCTGCCCAGGCTGGAGTGCAGTGGTGCAATCATAGATCATGGTAGCCTCCATCTCCTGGGCTCAAGCAATCCTCCCACCTCAGCCTCCCTGCTAGCTGGGACCACAAGTGTGCATCACTACACTCAGTCAACTTTTAAACTTCTTTTTTTTTAGAGATGGGGTCTCACTATGTTGCCCAGGCTGCTTTTGTATCCATTTTTATTAGGGCAGAAAGACGTTCTCAAAATGTTTCCAGCAGAGTCCCTCTCATGTCTCATTGACTACAGCTATGCATCAAGCCCATGCCTCAACCTGGTGTAAGAAGGGGTGCGAAATTGTCATGCCAGCATTCACTCCTGGGATAGTGGATGATCCACGAAGCACAATGCAACCATATGGCACAACATCTTGGTTTGTAAAGGAGGCTAGAGAAATGATAAGTTAATAGGCTACCTACAGTGTCTGCCATGGCATTTGTGTTGGATTTTAAGTCAATTACTCTTCCAGCCTTATGGATCCTCAGGTTGGATAGTCTATGATATAAGGCCCAGTGAACACAGTTTACTAGGTATTCATTAAAAGGGATTGTTAGGACTAAGCTCTCAGATCTCATATTTAACTTAGTCTGAAAGCTGGTTCACACACACACAAAAAAAATAGAGGATAGTTACAAGCACATTTGACTTGGCAGAAATAAGACCAGAATTGCTATGCTACAGGAGTGTATGGGAGGAAGGTACCCTGTTAAGGAGAGATTTTGAAAAGTTTCCAGATTTCCTTTCCATAACACTGAAGTAGCATGTTCCTTGGGTTATGTGCTCACAGTTCAGGGGTTACTCTGACAAATTCTATTCAGTCAATCAGCAGTTGAATCAATGTTTTCTCCACTAAATTAACTACTTTTTTCAAGGACTAAACCAAATGCCCCAGTTGGTGTCATGTTGATAGAGTCTTCATTGAGCCAATATATCTAGAAGCCCATCAATTATGGTGACAACTGAAGAGGAGGAAGAGCATAGATCACTCACAATTCAAAGAAAAAAATAAAGCACAGCTCCGAATAGGAGTTATCCTCTTCCTACTCATCCTGTTGGAAGAAAAAGACCTTAGGAAATTTGAGGAACCCTTTAACCAAGAGAATAATAAGGCATAAATCTTGGTGACAGTGAAAAGGCTGGCTCAGGAAGTAACACCATCCACGAAAAACCCCTCCAGTGCAAGGGACAGTGATGAATGGTCTAAACATGACACTCCTACGTAGCTTGGAAGGGGTTTGCACAGTTGATTTTAGCTCTTAGGGAGAGTGATTTGCAGAAACTGGAGATGATTTGTCATTGTTTTTGCCAGTTCCTGCTGCACAGCAGGGAGCTCAGGAAGAAAGAAGGGAGTGTGTTCATAACAATTTCTCTCCTTCTTGAAAACCTGTTATCTGTGCAACTGGTGTAAGCTGACTTCCCTCTAAAACTGGAGGATGGGTTGTTCATGTTACAATTTATGGGGTGCTTATCCACAGACTTCAGTTTGCTGATGGCTGCAGGCAGAGAACTGAACTCTTATCAGGGACCATTCTCTTTGGCTGTCATTCTGTTGGTCTTGGATATCAACATCGGTACAGGACCAATGTCACACGTTTGGAATGAGAATAGCGTAAGTCTTGTACTCTGCCCTTTGGAAATTGAGTGTGACATGTCTTCTGATGTCTGTCACATCTCTTTATCACTAGATTTTAAATCTCACATATTTCCCAGAACATCGGAGAATTAAACAGGAAGACCAGTAACTCTTTAGGAGTCACAAAGTAAAACATGCTGAATTTTTTTAAGTCTAAAATAGAGAAGTAGAGGAAGTGGAGGAGGAATTCTTCTGGCTATTCAGGGGCCAAATGAGATGCAAATAGATAAGCAATTTGGTTACTGGAAGACTTTTAGCCAGAGAGGAAGCTGTCAGTTTCTACAATTACATTGTCTATAAATTCATTTTCTGCATTTTGTTACTTTTTTAAGATAAGCATCCCAAAGGTCCATTTATTCCAATGTTCTTTTAAATTTGTTATCAGAAAACTACAATTATTTCAATATTACTGTCATGCTTAAAGTATTTCCAGAACTGTATCCTCAGAGCCACTCACAACCTAAGAAAATGAGTCTCATTATTTTACACCTAGGTTTCATTTAAAGAATCAGATAGAATTCTGTAGCTTGTACCCTCACTTTATTCACTAGTCTTGTTTCTAAATGACATTTGGCCAAAAAAGGTCCCTTCAAAGGGCCAATACAGCATTTGATCCATAAAGAAAATGTGATTGGCATGAACTTTGTCTCTTGCTTTTGTTTTTTTGAGTCAGGGTCTTGCTCTGTTGCCCAGGCTGGAGCATAGCAGCACAATCACAATCACAGCTCGCTGCAGCCTCCAACTCCTGGACTCAGGTGATTATTCTGCCTCAGGCTCCCAAGTAGCTGGGACTACTGCCTACGCCACCACACCCTACTAATGTTTGTATTTTTTTTTGGTAGAGATTGGGTTTTGCCATCTTGCCCAGGCTGGTCTCAAACTCCTGGGCTCAAGGGATCTGCCCACCTCAGCCTCCCAAAGTGCTGGGACTACAGATGTGAGCCACTGTGCCAAGCCTGGCATGGACTTTGAAAACTCTTTTATTTTTTTAGAGACAGGGCCTCACTCAAATGTCTAGGCTGAAGTGCAGCGGCTTGATCGCAGCTCCCGGTAGCCTCCAACTCCAAGCTCAAGCGATTATCCAGCCTCAGCGTCCCAAAGTACTAGGATGACAAGCATGAGCCACCATGCTCAGTCTGGAGGCTCTTTAAAAATGAGTCCTAAAGGTGTTCTGATCAATAGGAGGCCTACAGGAATAAATATACAACATTCATTTGTGAATATATTTGTTTAGAAAAAAATAACATCATTGCTATATTATGATATCATTTAGTTCTATTAAGAGGCTAATCGCTATTAAAACATTCCTATCACTACCATCAACTACCCTCCACTGTCACAAACAAACCAAAGTCAAATATTTCTATGTGTTGACAATATTGACATAATCCTTTTACTCTTTGCATTTTTTCCCAGCTTCTCGCCTGTGAATGTCTTTACATTAACACCAAGACACTTGCAAGTGCTAGGTAAAAATAATGTCATGATAACTGGACCAGAGAAAGAAGCTATTAGGAACACTGCAGAAAAAGTTCATTGGTTTTAAGCATTTGCCTCAATATGCAATATAGCATTGGATTCAGAGTTTAGAAGTCAGGCTAAGATTCCAGTCATGACTGTGCCACTACTAGAGGTGTAAAGTTTGCCAATCATGTCAATTTCCTCAGCTGTAAAATGTAGATAATAGTGCTACTACCTCTCTTGTATGGTTAGGATTACATGACATAATCCATGTGAAGTCCCTAGCGATATAGGAGTTAAGAAATTACCTCCCCGCACTTTGGGAGGCTGAGGCGGCTGAATCACGAGGTCAGGAAATTGAGACCATCCTGGCTAACATGGTGAAGACCCATATCTACTAAAAATACAAAACAAAAAATTAATCGGGCGTAGTGGCGGGCGCCTGTAGTCCCAGTTACTCGGGAGGCTGAGGCAGGAGAATGCCGTGAATCTGGGAGGCGGAGCTTGCAGTGAGCCGATATCGCTCCACTGCACTCCAGCCTGGGCGACTGAGCAAGACTCCGTCTCAAAAAAAAAAAAGAAGAAGAAGAAGAAATTACTTAGGCAGATAGTGAGGGTAAGGAAGTCCTCGGTAAGGTTTTCCTTTTAATGAAAAGCAACCCCAGAATCATTTTCTTTTCTAGGAAAGAGCAGCCTGTAAAATCGAGCTGCAAACACAGACAAGCAAGCTGGAAGCTTGCACGGGTGGATGCCGGCTGCTGTGCCAATAAGAAAAGGCCACCTGGGACTAGGCATGGTCAAAATGGTGGCTCCATCTTCCTTCTCTTTGTCAGTTGCGTGTACAGCGAAGAGCAGGCAGCATGGCACCAGCCAAGTGGAAAGCCCATTTGCATAATAAGATTAGGGTGGGGTTGCCAGCCTTCTCCGTGCACTATGTAAATGGAACTCCTGGTCCAACCCACCTGTGGGCACTATGTAAATCAGACACTGCCTCCTCAAGGCTGTCTGTAGAATCCGATGCACTCCCACTCTGGCCGGAATTCCCGTTCAGGAGCCCCTGTCTCACACGAGAGAAGGCTGTTCTTCTTTCTCTTTCTTTAGCCTATTAAACCTCCACTCCAAAACTCACTCCTTGTGTGTGTCTATGTCCTTAGTCTTCTTGGCGCAAGAGGACGAACCCTGGCTATTTACCCCAGACAATGATGCCGCTTCACTAGCGTCACTCTGGACACATAAATATTCAGGGAATCTTAGCTATTTGTCTAATGCTCACATACAGCTGAAATTCTGGGTGGAATATCCTTCAGATAAATGACATTTTTCTACCTTGCCTATACTACAGAAAGCTGGGTTAGAAAATCAAAATTTAAGAAAATTGGAAAGTGATTTTTTTAAGTCTGGCTTAAAACTCTATCTTTTCCTCCTAGAAATTCCCTTTCGACAAACTAAAGCAGTTGCCCACACACAATAGTATGCTTTTTGCTCATGATACATTTTGTTTTGTCATGTTCATTAAATCCAAGAGTCAGTCTAGTTTGGAACATGGATTTATCAACTTCCAAAGATGAATCCACAGGGCTGTCTAATTCATCACAGAGGAATACAGACATCTCTTACTATTGACGACTGGCTGCCTGGATGCTACAGAAATCTAATTACACCAAAGGAGTGAAACATCAAAATCTACCATTTTTGTTTAAAATTGGAACAGCTAAACCAATTGGTTTTTAAATCAATTGCTTTTCCAACCAAATTGTCCCTCGGGTTGGATAGTCTATGATGTGTGTTGCAAAAGAAAAGCAAGAAAGGCCATTGTCTTCTCTTGAGCAAAAGGACTAGCCACAGTTTCCATCCATAAGAAATCTAACATGTGCGTGTATGCGTTAGGATATGGTTTGGCTGCTGAAAGTGACAGATCCAGATTCACTGTGACTTTACAAAGCCGGTAGGTTATTTCTCGATCACATCAAAATCCAGGAAGGCACTCCAGGGCTGGAATGGAGACTGCACAATCATCAAGAATCCAGATTTTTCTTTCTGGTGTTCTGCCAGCCTCAAAACACAGCTTCCGTCCCCTGGTTTAAGTTGACTGCCCCACCATGTCTGTACTCTAGCTGGCAGGAAAGACAGTGAGGGCAAGAGAAGGTCATGCCTTTGCCCATTGGGTACCAAAAAAAAAAAAATTAACCAGGCGTGGTGATGCACATTTGTGGTCCCAGCTACTCAGGAGGCTAAGGCAGGAGGATTGCTTGAGCCTAGGCGTTCCAGGTTGCAGCGAGGCAAGGTCATGCCACTGCACTCCAGCTTGGGCGACAGAGTAAGACCTTGTCTCTAAATAAATAAATAAGAAAAGTATCAGGAATCTCTCTGTCTCTCTGTCTCTGTCTCCCTGTCTCTCTCTCTCTCTCTCTCTCCTCTTTTTTTTTTTTTTTTTTTTTTTTTTTTTTTTTTTTTTTTCTTCTGATACAGGGTTTTGCTTTGTCGCCCAGAGAGGAGTACAGTGGCATGGTCTAAGGTCACTGAAACCTCGAACTCCCGGATTCAAGCAATTCTCTTGCCTCAGTAACCCAAGTACAGGCACACGCCACCACACCCACCTAATTTTGTTGTTGTTGCATTTTTAGTAGAGACGGGGTTTCACCCTGTTAGAGAGGCTGGTCTCGAACTCCTGGCCTCAAGCCATCCGCCCGTCTCGGTCTCCCAAAATGCTAGGATTACAGGCGTGACCTACTGTGCCCGGCCACATCACTGTTTGCGTGCATCCCATAGTTTACTAAGTAGGCAGTAAACTAGAAGTCAGCTCTTATTCTAGAATAGTCTGATTGCTGCATCTCTAGGTTGCCCCTGTACTTTCAGATGCTCTTTCTCCAAGTACTTTAGCCACAGCTTAACTTCCTCTGTCTTCAAAGTACCAAATGTTTTCCAAAGCTCTTACAGGCAAGTTGGCCTTGCCTAGGACAGTCCTCTGCAGCTCCTCTTCATTTTGCAGAACAATCACAGGGTTCTCGGTAAATGTAACATCATCCAAACATGCAAACACTGCAGTCTTTGAAATCAATATTGAAAATTAAATCTATTTGGATAAAAGGAAAAGAACTCATGGAGTTTAGCACTCATTTTAAAAAACAACATATTCTTATTTCATTTTACATTAAAATCCCTTTATCTTTTAAAACTTTGACACCCATGTCCCCAAATCATACTGAAGCCTCAGGTGCCCCAGCAGAATTCTCGTGCGAGGCCTTCTATACTCTTTACCCATCTTGCTGTCATGCATGTTATGGCTACAGCTCACCCTGTTTCTCATTTAATTTGCCATGCCATCCGCAGTTCACCTCCAGAGCTTGGAAATCTCTGGCCCTGAATTTGGAAAGAAAGGAAAGTTATTTCTGCAAGCTGAGCACGGAGCCAGTTGCTACTCTTGTGCCTGGAAGTGACTCCACCTTTGCTACAGGTTCTGAATGGTGTCTGGCCAGGAGTATGCACAGTAATGTCGAGCTGAAATGGGCCATGAGACAAAAGCACATTGGTCTTTTCTTCCTAAGGAGGAAAAAACTAAAATCTTTCCAATAATCTTTCTCTGTGCCAATCTCTTAAGAAAAAAAGATTCATAGGTGGGGTGCGGTGGCTCACACCTTAATCCCAGCACTTTGGGAGGTGGAGGCGGGCAGATCACCTGAGATCAGGGGTTCGAGACCAGCCTGACCCAACATGGAGAAACCCCATCTCCACTAAAAATAAAAAAAATTAGCTGGGCGTGGTGGCACACACCTGTAATCCCAGCTACTCGGGAAGCTGAGGCAGGAGAATTGCTTGAACCCTGGAGGTGGAGGTTGCAGTGAGCCGAGATCCTGCCTTTGCACTCCAGCCTGGGCAACAAAAGTGAAACTCTGTCTCAAAAAACGAAAAAAAAAAAGAAAAGAAAAAAGAGAAAAGATTCACAGCTAAATAGCAGAGGTAAGGAAGAATCTAATGACCTTGGGGAGTGGGGATGTGTAAGGATGGGGAGAGAGGCTAGACAGGTCATAGAGCCTTGAGGGTGTACAGCCTAGCATCCAACAATGACTGCCTTTTCTCATAGCTCTTTAGATAAGGTGGGTTTCAAATACAGAAACACATTTCCAGGGAGGATTGACCCCAAGTTGACCTCCATTTTTCACACCTTGTGTCTCCACTTTGATTACCCAAGGAGATCCAGAACTCTCATAACTTCAGTAGAGGGTCCTCCTACATTCACATCGAATCAAGGACAGTGGCAGTAATAACAACATGTCTGACTCTACCTCCCTGCAGTGCTGGAGAGAGGAGAACTGTGTTGCATGATCCCAAATGCACACCCTCAAATAGTGCACAGGAAGATGCATGAAATGTGGTCCTGTAGCTTACATTTAAAGTGCATTTTAATCTATTACATGGTCCACATGGGGATGGGGGAGATCTAGGAATAACTTTTGGACTGTGTCACAAAAGTCTCTCCCCCAGATTTTATCAGGGATGTGTGTGCGTGTGTGTTCACAGGTGTAATCGTGCATGCTAACATGTGTGCCTGCATGCCAGCTATGTTGGGGGCAAACATGGCTAACCACCAAATGCAGGAAGAAAAGCCTCTTTCTCCCTAGACTTCCAGGCTCTTCTGACCCTCCCCTTTCCTTCTCACCTCCAGATCCCACTTCTTCACGTGAGTCCTTCAGCTCTGTGATCTCCCTGCTGAACAGCTGTCAATCCCAGGCCAGTGACAGAGGAAGCGCGGAGAGGAGACTTCACAGCAGTCTGCCCTCAGGAAATGGTATGCGCAAATACACACTGCCAGAGTAACAATCCTGGGGACAGCTCCTATATGCTATTATTTAAAAGAGTATCTGTACCACTATTTTTATTACTAAAACTACTGCTACTGCTGCTACTACTGTAGTAGTACTACTACTGACTGCTGCCATTATAATTTACCTTTATATTCTGTTCCAGTCACATGTTAAGTACTGTACTTATCTCTTTTAAATCTTACAACTCCCTATAAAGTTGGTTGTGTTGTTATTCCTGTTAATCATACCAGGATATTGATGTTTGCGGATCCTAACTGACTTGCATAAGGTCAACCCAGTGGATAAAGGGCAGAGCTGGGCTGTGACAAATCCAGATGAGTCTGAAAACTGCGAAGAGGCTAATTAGCATTGGAATCTACAGATGGGGTGTGCGTAATTGTTTTGCCCTGGTTAGTTTTAAGGATGGCCAATTTCCCTTCCTGACGGCTATTCCTTGTCTTCTCCTTGTTCTCCAGTGACATCAAACTCTTTCAAGTTGCTCACCAAGGCCTCATAATTGGATCCTTGCTTACTTCTCATCTCGCAACACTGTCTACCCTGTCTTCTAGGCTCTAGCTAAATTTGGGCAAGATCTTTACAAAAATTCAGCCCCTGGAGGAACTCACTGAGCGGCCTGCTTTATAGTTCTATTTGTTCTGTGTCATTTTCAGCTCTTGCATCAAACAGATTCTAAACTCCTAGAAAGCAAAGAACATGCCTTCAGTCAATAAATTCATCGAGCTGCAGAGAGAAGGGAATGCTGATACGCTGTTGGTAGGAATGAAAATCAGTACAATCTCTATGGAAAAGAGTGTGGAGATTTCTCAAAGAACTAAAAATAGAGCTGCCCTTCAATCCAGCAATCCCAGTACTCGATATCTACCCAAAGAAAAGGAAATGGATATATCAAAAAGATACCTGCACTGGTGGGGCGTGGTGGCTCACGCCTGTAATCCCAGCATTTTGGGAGGCTGAGGTGGGTGGATCACCTGAGGTCATGAGTCCAAGACCAGCCTGGCCAACATGGTGAAACCCCAAAATTAGCCATGCTTAGTGGCAGGCACCTGTAATCCCAGCTACTCGGGAGTCTGAGGCAGGAGAATCTCTTGAACCCAGGAGGCGGAGGTTGCAGTGAGTTGAGATCGTGCCATTACACTCCAGCCTGGGCGACAAGAGCAAGACTTCCACTCAAAAAAAAAAAAAAACTAAAACAAAGGATTATAAAAAATGTACCTTTACTGGTCTGTTGATCGCAGCACAAGTCACATTAGCAAAGATAGGGAATCCACTTAAGTGCCCATCACTAGATGACTGGATAAAGGAAATGTGATACATATGCACCACAGAATACAATTTAGCCATAAAAAAGAATGAAATTATCCCTTTTGCAACAACATGGATGGAACTGGAGGTCATTATTTTAACTGAAACAGGCTAGACACAGAAAACAAATATTGCATGTTCTCATTCATAAGAAGATGCTTAAAAAATAACGTGTACCCATGGACATAGAGCATGGAATAACAGACAGTGGAGACTCGAAGGATGAGGGAGTGGGAGGGGTGAATGATGAGACATTACTCTACTGAGTACAATCTACATCATTTGGGTAATGGACACCATAAAAGCCCTGACTTAACCACTATGCATGTAAAAAAAATTGCACTTGTACTGCCGAATTTACGTATATTTTAAAACAGGTGGGGCATGATGACTCGTGCCTGTAATCCTAGCACTTTGGGAGGCCACGGTGGGCGGATCACCTGAGGTTGGGAGTTCAAGACCAGCTTGGCCAACATGGTGAAACCCCATCTCTACTAAAATACAAAATTAGCCAGCGTGGTGCTGGGCACCTATAATCCCAGCTACTTGGGAGGCTGAGGCAGAAGAATTGCTTGAACCTGGGAGGCAGAGGTTGCAGTGAGCTGAGATCGCGCCACTGCACTCTAGCTGGGGCGACAGAACAAGACTCTGTCTCAAAAAAATAAGTAAATAATAAATAATGAATAAACTCATTGGTTGCTATTCTGGTTGCTTCTGAGGGTGGAGCAAGAAGGGACACATACAATGGGGTGCTCAGGCCTCCCCTAGGAACAGGGAGACACCCTCTGCAGTGGAGAAGGTGATGGTTGCTGAGGCAGCACCTCAGAGGAGAACCCACGAGGGCTTCCCTGCAGAGGGAAGTGACTCAGTCGTCGAGGACTGGAGGATCAATCAGAGCAGATCAGGTAAAGGACTGTAGGGGCTGGGGACGGGACAAAGCACCAGGCTGGAACAGCACATAGCAAAGCTGGAGGCCAGAAAGAGTGTGGCTGGCTGCAGAAGCTGAAAGAAGTTCAGTAAGGCTGGGATTCCCAGATGAGCAAACAGAGTGTGGAGCCATGATGCTAGAAAGGTAAGTAGAGGCAGAGCTGGAAAGTTCTCAAGCCAGAATTTTGTTTTGTTTCATTTTGTTTTGAGACAGGATCTTGCTCTGTCACCCAGGCTGGAGTGCAGCAGCACGATCGTGGCTCACTGCAGCCTTGACTTCCCCAGCTCAAGAAATCCTCCCACCCCAGCCTCCTGAGTAGCTGGGACTACAGTCATGTACCACCATCCGTGGATAATGTTTATATTTTTTGTAGAGATGGGATTTCACTATGGTTCCTAGGCTGGTCTTGAACTTCTGGGCTCAAGTGATCCTCCCGCCTCGGGCTCCCAAAGTGCTAGGATTATAGGCAGGACCCACTGCACCTGGCCTCCAGCCAGAGTTTGGACTTGATATAGTGGGCAATGGACCACTTGTGATAGTAAAATGCCTTATGCAGAGGAGTGTCATGACCAGATCAATGTTTTGAATAATCACTATTTTCTCCATTTCTTTGGTTTTATTTCTGATTTTGAAATGAGTTTCTTTTATTTATACATAATAGATGTACATATTTGGGGTACATGTAATCATTTAATTCATTCGTATAATTTTAAAGATCAAATAGGTATAACTAGAATATCCATCACCTTAAATATTATCTTTTCTTATGTTATAACACCTGAATTATTCTCTTTTAGCTGTTTTAAAATATAAAATAGATTATTGTAAACTACAGTCACCCTACTGATCTTTTAAATACTAGGTCTTATTTCTATCAAACACTAGGTCTTATCCCTTAGGTCAGGCTGTAAACTACAGTCACCCTACTGATCTTTTAAATACTAGGTCTTATTTCTATCAAACACTAGGTCTTATCCCTTAGGTCAAGCTGTATCTTCATTTCTTTTGCATTTTCCTGCATGCTCTTGACTGCAGTTCTCCACGTAAGGATTGAAAGGCACAGGTTTTTAACATTGCTAGATTTCCCATGGAAATTTAAATTTGATTTTTTTTTTAAATTTAGCTCTAGGTAGAAAGAGGCCACAAAGTTGCATCCAACCCTAGAAAACAAACCATCCCAAGAGTCAGGAAAGGCTACTGGGAGGCACCCGCAGCATCTGCCCTTAGGATACCGTGTGGTCCGGGAGGTGAAAGCTACAGCCCTTTGTGTTAAGGTTCAAAGCCACGGCCCTTTGTGCAGGACTCTGTGGAGGCCCTGAAGAAGTGGCTTCCAGAGGGGACAAGAATGGCTGTATTATTAGGAGACTAATCAGTCTATTGAGGAGTAGGTGTACGGGTGTGGGAGAGTGGGGAGAGCTCAGGGTCCCTACACTGTGGCATGTGTTAATAACAGCCAAAGCTTATGTAGAATTGATTCTATGCCGGGCAGTCTCCTGAGGATCCTACATGTATATCAGCTCAGTTAATCCAACGACCCTGTGGCAGAGGGACCTTTATGAACCCCATTCTCCAAAGAAACGAACACCCAGAGTGGTTAAATAATGTGCCCAGGGCACCAAGCTGATGAGTAGCCATGCTGGGGTCCAAACTGCACTTCTAGAGCCAACTACACCCCTTCCATCCCCAGCCAAGCCCATATCCTGGGCAGCAGCCCCGTGACAATCAGAGGCTATGCCATTCCCTCCACCCACCATCACTGCATCTCAGATCCAACCCTCCCAGTCCAGCCACAGCTTTGATATTGGTCACCCGACTCCACTGCGGTGGAAGATGCCTCTCTCTAACTCCCTGGTCTCTCTATGATTCGAGAAGTGGGGCTGTGGTCCCACCCTGGGGAGAAATTGCACACAAGTGCACCCTGCTAAGGAAGAGGAAAGCACTCCTCAGTTGTACTGATAAATTGTTTACATGGCTTGTTCCCTGCCTCATTCCAGAGCCTCTGTTCAAAGGTCACCTCTTCCTAGAAGCCTTCCCTGACTGCTTATCTGAAATACACACACACAAACACACACACACACNTTATCCCTTTTGCAACAACATGGATGGAACTGGAGGTCATTATTTTAACTGAAACAGGCTAGACACAGAAAAACAAATATTGCATGTTCTCATTCATAAGAAGATGCTTAAAAAATAACGTGTACCCATGGACATAGAGCATGGAATAACAGACAGTGGAGACTCGAAGGATGAGGGAGTGGGAGGGGTGAATGATGAGACATTACTCTACTGAGTACAATCTACATCATTTGGGTAATGGACACCATAAAAGCCCTGACTTAACCACTATGCATGTAAAAAAAATTGCACTTGTACTGCCGAATTTACGTATATTTTAAAAACAGGTGGGGCATGATGACTCGTGCCTGTAATCCTAGCACTTTGGGAGGCCACGGTGGGCGGATCACCTGAGGTTGGGAGTTCAAGACCAGCTTGGCCAACATGGTGAAACCCCATCTCTACTAAAAATACAAAAATTAGCCAGCGTGGTGCTGGGCACCTATAATCCCAGCTACTTGGGAGGCTGAGGCAGAAGAATTGCTTGAACCTGGGAGGCAGAGGTTGCAGTGAGCTGAGATCGCGCCACTGCACTCTAGCTGGGGCGACAGAACAAGACTCTGTCTCAAAAAAATAAGTAAATAATAAATAATGAATAAACTCATTGGTTGCTATTCTGGTTGCTTCTGAGGGTGGAGCAAGAAGGGACACATACAATGGGGTGCTCAGGCCTCCCCTAGGAACAGGGAGACACCCTCTGCAGTGGAGAAGGTGATGGTTGCTGAGGCAGCACCTCAGAGGAGAACCCACGAGGGCTTCCCTGCAGAGGGAAGTGACTCAGTCGTCGAGGACTGGAGGATCAATCAGAGCAGATCAGGTAAAGGACTGTAGGGGCTGGGGACGGGACAAAGCACCAGGCTGGAACAGCACATAGCAAAGCTGGAGGCCAGAAAGAGTGTGGCTGGCTGCAGAAGCTGAAAGAAGTTCAGTAAGGCTGGGATTCCCAGATGAGCAAACAGAGTGTGGAGCCATGATGCTAGAAAGGTAAGTAGAGGCAGAGCTGGAAAGTTCTCAAGCCAGAATTTTGTTTTGTTTCATTTTGTTTTTGAGACAGGATCTTGCTCTGTCACCCAGGCTGGAGTGCAGCAGCACGATCGTGGCTCACTGCAGCCTTGACTTCCCCAGCTCAAGAAATCCTCCCACCCCAGCCTCCTGAGTAGCTGGGACTACAGTCATGTACCACCATCCGTGGATAATGTTTATATTTTTTGTAGAGATGGGATTTCACTATGGTTCCTAGGCTGGTCTTGAACTTCTGGGCTCAAGTGATCCTCCCGCCTCGGGCTCCCAAAGTGCTAGGATTATAGGCAGGACCCACTGCACCTGGCCTCCAGCCAGAGTTTGGACTTGATATAGTGGGCAATGGACCACTTGTGATAGTAAAATGCCTTATGCAGAGGAGTGTCATGACCAGATCAATGTTTTTGAATAATCACTATTTTCTCCATTTCTTTGGTTTTTATTTCTGATTTTTGAAATGAGTTTCTTTTATTTATACATAATAGATGTACATATTTGGGGGTACATGTAATCATTTAATTCATTCGTATAATTTTTAAAGATCAAATAGGTATAACTAGAATATCCATCACCTTAAATATTATCTTTTTCTTATGTTATAACACCTGAATTATTCTCTTTTAGCTGTTTTAAAATATAAAATAGATTATTGTAAACTACAGTCACCCTACTGATCTTTTAAATACTAGGTCTTATTTCTATCAAACACTAGGTCTTATCCCTTAGGTCAGGCTGTAAACTACAGTCACCCTACTGATCTTTTAAATACTAGGTCTTATTTCTATCAAACACTAGGTCTTATCCCTTAGGTCAAGCTGTATCTTCATTTCTTTTGCATTTTCCTGCATGCTCTTGACTGCAGTTCTCCACGTAAGGATTGAAAGGCACAGGTTTTAACATTGCTAGATTTCCCATGGAAATTTAAATTTGATTTTTTTTTTAAATTTAGCTCTAGGTAGAAAGAGGCCACAAAGTTGCATCCAACCCTAGAAAACAAACCATCCCAAGAGTCAGGAAAGGCTACTGGGAGGCACCCGCAGCATCTGCCCTTAGGATACCGTGTGGTCCGGGAGGTGAAAGCTACAGCCCTTTGTGTTAAGGTTCAAAGCCACGGCCCTTTGTGCAGGACTCTGTGGAGGCCCTGAAGAAGTGGCTTCCAGAGGGGACAAGAATGGCTGTATTATTAGGAGACTAATCAGTCTATTGAGGAGTAGGTGTACGGGTGTGGGAGAGTGGGGAGAGCTCAGGGTCCCTACACTGTGGCATGTGTTAATAACAGCCAAAGCTTATGTAGAATTGATTCTATGCCGGGCAGTCTCCTGAGGATCCTACATGTATATCAGCTCAGTTAATCCAACGACCCTGTGGCAGAGGGACCTTTATGAACCCCATTCTCCAAAGAAACGAACACCCAGAGTGGTTAAATAATGTGCCCAGGGCACCAAGCTGATGAGTAGCCATGCTGGGGTCCAAACTGCACTTCTAGAGCCAACTACACCCCTTCCATCCCCAGCCAAGCCCATATCCTGGGCAGCAGCCCCGTGACAATCAGAGGCTATGCCATTCCCTCCACCCACCATCACTGCATCTCAGATCCAACCCTCCCAGTCCAGCCACAGCTTTGATATTGGTCACCCGACTCCACTGCGGTGGAAGATGCCTCTCTCTAACTCCCTGGTCTCTCTATGATTCGAGAAGTGGGGCTGTGGTCCCACCCTGGGGAGAAATTGCACACAAGTGCACCCTGCTAAGGAAGAGGAAAGCACTCCTCAGTTGTACTGATAAATTGTTTACATGGCTTGTTCCCTGCCTCATTCCAGAGCCTCTGTTCAAAGGTCACCTCTTCCTAGAAGCCTTCCCTGACTGCTTATCTGAAATACACACACACAAACACACACACACACGCCTTATTCCCTGACCCTGCCTGGCTTTTCTTCAAGCACTTTTCACTAGCTAAGATTGCATGGACCATCTGTTTACTTGGATATTGTTTACCTTCCTTCCCGGGATATGACAGATATTCTATATAATATAACCAAAATTCCATGATAGCAAGGCCTTGACCTTTCGCTGCTGTAACCGTAGCTCCTAGAACGTTGTCTGCCAATAAGAGGGCCATTCAAGAAATATTTTTTCAATTAATTAATTGAAAACATTGAAGAGCGAGTGAAAGTGTTGTTGATTAGCTCTCAGCCTCACCTCTGCCTCGATTGCTTTAGCCCTGGATCCTCTTCCTTCTCACCTCTTTCTCTCTTTTTTTCTTTTTCTCCTACCCCTACTTCTACAAGCTCAACCGTGCAAAAAAGGAAACAAAGCAGTGCTTGGAGCTCTTCCTCACCCTCTGTTTCTGAGTCTACGCTGGCTGGCTGAGGCTTGCTTCTTACTGTGTACGGGAGGAGAGCAGGGTGTGGATTCTGTCATGACCTGGTTCCCGCTGATATCCTGCCTGTCACAGTGAAACTGACTAAACACTTCCCAGATTTCCCTCCTGTGAAAAAGTGAGCTGCGTCATTCCCCAGCACAACGTGGGTCCACGAACTCTTTCCTTTGGAGTTCTGTCCAGAGGGTTGTTGGGAGTCTGTCTGAAGATAAGTGGGGAGATTTGGAGAACACACAAAATGAGTATAAACCCCAAGGGATAGGAATTCTTCTGCCATCAGTGAGAACGAAAACAAAACGGTGTAGGATTTGCCTACATTTCCCGTGGTGAAGGGAAGGGGGGCTCTATCTCCCAGCTTGCCCCACTGCTGGCCTCAAAGTCAGCTCTCTGTCAACCGTCTCCTCTGATCCTTCATCCCAAACAAAATCACAGAAGGCAGTGCAGGGTAAGAGAGGTTGGCCAGTTGGACTTTGGCCATAAAATGAAATCGAGGGCAAAGTTCTAAAACAAAAGGTCTGCTTTTGAATTTGTCATCGTTTTTTTCATTCTGGAATGCCCTACCACAAATTTTAACACAGCAAGGCATTACCTTCATGTAAATACTGGAACACAAGGGATGCTCCCTAGAAAAAAAAGAATACCAATGGAAGAAACCAACTTTGAGAGGCTTCTTTTTTGGGGGGTGGGGGAGACAGAGTCTTGCTATGTCACTCAGGCTGGAGTGCAATGGTGCAATCATAGCTTACTGCATTCCCAAACTCCTGAGTTCAAGCAATCCTCCCATCTCAGCCTCCTGCTTAGCTGACAGGCACACACTACCATGCCTGGCTAATTTTTAAATTCTTTTTATAGAGACCAGGTCTCGCTATTTTGCCCAGGTTGGTCTCAAATTCCTGGGCTCAAGTGATCCTCCTGCCTCAGCCTCCTGAGTATCTGGGACTGCAGGTGCACATCACCATGCCTGGCTAATTTTTAAATTTCCTTCGTAGAGATGGAGTCTTGCTAAGTTGCCCAGGCTGGTCTTGAATTCCTGGCTTCAAGTGATCCTTCTGCTGTGGCCTCCCAAAGTGCTGGGATTACAGGTGTAAGCCACCATGCCCAGCTGAAGTATTCTTCAAGAATACTCAACATGTGAGCATTCAGAAGACATGGTAAATATTCAGTACCAAGTCTGAATAATAATAATAATGACAATTATTTTAACACCTAAATTTTAACACCTAAAATTTAACAATTTTAGAGACGGGGTTTTGCTCTATTACCCAGGCTTCAGCGCAGTCAGAATCATAGCTAACTGCAGCCTCAAACTCCTGGGCTCAGGTGATCCTCCTGCCTCACCCTCCAGAGTAGCTAGAACTACAGGTGCACACCACCATGCCTAGATAACTTCATTATTTTTATGTCATAGAGACAGGGGTCTCTGTGTTGCCCAGGCAGGTCTCAAACTCCTGGGCTCAAGTGATCCTCCCACCTCAGCCCAAGTCTAAATAATTATTAATCACACATGTCTTTACCAGGTTTATGTGAATCACTGAACAGTTTATGTCAGTAAATTTTTAATTAGTATAAATTGTTATTTCTGTTTGGAGTGTTTTAGGCAAAAGTTAATTAAATTTTTTGCTATTATATAATTATAATTATATAGGATATATAATTTATATTATATAGATAGATATAATATATATAATATAATTTAATTATTAGTATATAATTAAATTAATTGTAATATAATATTTTTAATATCTATAATTTATATATATTTTTTAAAATATATATTTATTTAATTAATAATTTATAATTGTATATTATATTAATTATAAATATAATTTATATACTATATAATATAAATTATATTATGTCACTCCAAATTCTTATTGCATACTTAGAGAAAATAGTTTACTTTTTATCTATATTTCAAAAAATTTTCACAGCCCTTCAAGATCTTTGGACACGTTGCCTCACAATTTTCATTGTCTTCATCTACAAAATTCCCTTTTTCTCCATAAGAAACTTTTCATCATCAACAATAATATTTACTGAGCAGTGTACTAAACACTTTCATCTTGGACCATAACTGTTCAGATTGACATGCTGTAGGAGCTTCAGATGGCCATAAAAATCCTCTTCTATCTTGGGTTCTTTGGTTTTTATCTCCAAATATTTCCTTCCCATTCATTTTATCACATGCCTTTGAACACTGGATTTTTCTCTAGATCTTCGATGTGTCTCCAGTCTGAACTCCTTATTCCATTTCAACAGCTTTTTAAATAATGCAATTGAGACCACATTAAGAAATGTTTAAATTGTCAACACCCTTTAAGAATTTATATCCTTAAAATGGAGTAAATATGAAGTGGCCGTACCCATTCAAACCCAAAATATAAAAGCCTCCTCATATTACATCTTTGAAACATCAACATGCCATGAACACTTTTTGTCTTGAGATCTTTCCCAACCAGGACTTCTTTAGATCTAGCAATAACTTTCACCTTTCCTTCTAAACTCAAAGGAGTCTAGGGCAAAGTTTCCACATCTAGACAAAACAGAATAATCATATTTGTTCTCTCCCAGATCTTTTTCACCCTGAATAGCACTTGCCAGCAAGATGTGAAAAGGAAAAGTTTGCAAGCTCAGACCAGCCATTCTGAGGGCTTTGATCTATCTTTGATTTTGCAGCAACTGGTGCAAATAAATGGTAGACATCTGATTCACCTGCCACACTAATTCCTGACACGCACCCTATACCAGCTGCTCTCCACTGACTTTGGTAAGTGCTCTGATGAGCTTTGTTTACCCAGGCTTGAGAAGGAGATGTATAAATACAAATGACTGCATAACCACATTTTAGATAGGACATCCTTAAAACGCTCATCAGTAATGTTTTAGAAACTCTTATGGCTGTAGACCAATCTTTTTGAAAACAAAATTGTTTCAAGCTTTGGGGAGGCATTTAAAATAAAGAAAAGAAAACTAAGCAAGATGAAATAGACAAATTAAAGCAAGAGATATTTTGCCTGCCTTTTTCTATTTTTAATTTGAGATGGAGTCCTACTCTGTTGCCCAGGCTGGAGTGTAGCGGCGAGGTCTCGGCTCACTGCAACCTCCACCCACCAGGTTTAAGTGATCCTCCTGCCTCAACCTTCCAAGCAGCTGGGCGTATAGGTGCGCGCCACAATGCCCAGATAATTTTTGTATTTTTAGTAGAGACAAGGTTTCGCCATGTTGGCCAGACTGGTCTTGAACTCCTGACCTCAGGTGATCCACCTACCTCGGCCTCCCAAAGTGCTGGGATTACAGGCATGAGCCACTGCACCCAGCCTTGCTTGCCATTTTTAAAGCTTTTATTCTACCCGCTTTGTACTGTTTGGACTTCCATTTACCATATGTGTGTGTTGCCAGGTAAAAAAGCACTATGCCTTTTAAAACGAAACCATATATCTTAATTTTCTTGCTCAAAGTAAAACAGGGCACATGTGTCAAAAATGGTCAAGGAGAGGCTGCTAGTGGTGAAACCAAGTCCAGCACTGCCTTGGTGGTGAACGTTAAAGATTACACTGGGGCCGGGCGCGGTGGCTCACGCCTGTAATCCCAGGACTTTGGGAGGCCGAGGCGGGCGGATCATAAGCTCAGGAGATCGAGACCCCGTCTCTACTAAAAATACAAAAAATTAGCCAGGCGCTGTGGTGGGCGCCTGTAGTCCCAGCTAGTTGGGGGGCTGAGGCAGGAGAATGGGATGAACCCAGGAGGCGGAGCTTGCAGTGAGCCGAGATCGCGCCACTGCACTCCATCCTGGGCGACAGAGCGACACTCCGTCTCAAAAAAAAAAAAAAAAAAAGATTTCACTGGAAAGCTTGTTTGGGATACTTTGTCCCCTGCCCCCAACCCCAGCCTCTCCCAGGCACACCCCAACCTTCCCAGTCTCTAGCCCAGATCCTCCTGCTCTCAGCTGTCAACTAATCCCTGCTAAGGTGGTCCATTTTTATTTATGTTTATATTTTATTAATTGTATATTTTTATTTTTTATTCTTTTTTTTCAAGAGAAGGTCTTGCTCTGTTGCTCAGACTGGGGTGCAGTGGCATGATCATAGCTCATTGCAGCCTTGATCTCCTGGGCTCAAGTGATCCTCCCGCTTCAGCCTTCTGAATAGTTGGGACTACAGGTATGCACCACGACACTCAGCTAATTTTTAAGTTTTTAGTAGAGATGGAGGTCTCACTCTTTTGCTCAGGCTGGTCTCAAACTCCTGGCACCAAGTGATCCTCCCACCTTGGCCTCCCAAGGTGCTGGCATTACAGGTGTGAATCACTGCATTTGGTCTAATTTTTAAAATCTATAAATGTATGTTGAAAGCAATGGTTAACCCACGAGCCCTCTTTAAGTGAATATAACAAGGGGAAGCCCCGGTTGATGCAGGGATTCAAGCCCCTCCTTAGCCTCCTTTTGTGTGAATCAGAGGCTGGCAGAGAGGGCGAGTCAACACATACGTGTTGGACAAAATGCTACAGGTTCAAGACATAGAGTTCCTCAACTATGACTGGTTAATCACGGAGGCCACAGTGTGCTATGTGTCTGGCATTCTGCTAGGAATTGAGGCTACCAGAAACAGTATTTGCTGCCAGGTCTCCATCCTAGAGGAGTTCCTATGCCAGTGTGGAAGATGGGCACATAAATCAATCATGACAGTTCCATGGGGTAAGTGGCTAAGACAGAGACCTGCCCAAATGTCCCTGAATCCCAGAGAGACTCTGTCCTTGAAGGATCTTCAACAGGAAAGACATGTGGTCAGAATACCTCTCCTGGCAGCACCCTAAAAGATTAGAATCCAGGAGACCAGAGAGAATGCTCTGAGGACAGCCCAGACCAAAGCACATGGAGCAAGAAAGTGAGGGAGGGGCACTGGGAACAGGCAGAACTAGGTCAGTCCTCCTATGGGATAAGTTATCTCCATGAAGTATGCAGTGTGTGTGTGTGTGTGTGTGTGTGTGTGTGTGTCTGTGTGTGTGTGTGTCTGTGTGTGACAGAGAGAGAGAAAGAGAGAGTGAGATAAGGAGAGAAAGAGATGGATGGAGGAGAGAGGAATGGGGGCGAGAAAGACAGGGAAAGAGAGAAACAGCCAGAGAGAGAGAGCGAGAGAGAGAAATGGAAATGGAGGAAAAGAAAGAAGAGAAAGGCAGAGAGAGAGGGAGGGAAATGGAGAGAGAGAAGAGAGAGGGAGAGAAAGAAAACGAGAGGGAGAAGGGAAGGGAGGGAAATGGAGAGAGAAAGAAGAGAGGGAGAGAAAGACAGATGGGCAGGGAGAGGGAGAAAGAAAGAGAGAGAGAGAGAAAATATTGCCCTCTGGTGGCTGACCCACAAAACTGAAGAATTACTGATAGTATTGTACATGTTAAGTTGCTCATCTCCATTCTAAAAGGTGATTCCGCTGATAATGTCCATTTTAAAGTATGCAACAAAAACTTGGGAGAAAAATTGTTTTAACACATTCTCATATCTGAAGTCTGTGTGCTGATCAGCGGTCGTAAACACAGCACAGCCTTTACTCCTTATCTCCTCACATCTTCCTACTGTGTGAAATGTGGATTGCTTGCCTGCTAGGGAACTCTCTGTATTCAAGGATGGTTTCATAATTTCTATCAATGAAACTCTTCAGTAATTTAGCTAACATGACTTTGCAAAGCTGAACACTGAGTCACAAAGAAAGTTAATATTACCATCCATCCTGCAAAATACTTTATATGTTTGTGTATACAGTTATCAGCCTCGAAGTTAAGAACAATTTTAATCAATGTTATCCCATTATTTGCTATTAAATATTTAGATTCTGTTTTTTAAAAAATATTTAACTGAAGTGAATTTAAACAAGAAGAGCCCGGCGTGGTCCATGCCTGTAGTCCCAGCTACTCGGGAGGCTGAGGCAGGAGGATTGCTTGAGCCCAGGAGTTGGAGGCTGCTGTGAACTATGATTGCACCAGTGCACTCTGGCCTGGGAGACAGAGGAAGGCCCTGTCTCTAAAAAAATAAAATAGATGAATAAAGATAATTGAAAATGATGATTTTTTAAAAAAAAACGATAGCAAGCAACCACTCAAATAGTGCTCACCAGCCCCCAAAACTGTATTTGCATGTGTGAAAATGCCCAGCTTTGTAAAAGGAGTCTGTAGTCTGTGTGTGTTAATATTCCCCCAGAAACTAACCCAAGGCTTAGAAAAGAATAGAGAGATTTCCCCCTATTCTATTTATATTTGCAGTGACCCTTTGAAATGTCTTAGGCACCTAAACCAAGCATGAAAAGCACGGTTTCATTCCAGTTCTATGAACTTTACATCCCATTAAACCAGAAGGCTTCCTTTTCTCCTTTATGTTTCTTCCATTTCTCAAATCAATTGTCAATTCTCAATCCAGAATTTAAGGGAGGAATTTAAAGAAAAAAAAGATATAGATAAATTTAAAGAAAAAAAATGAGATGAATTGAACTTCAACAATATTACAGACTTTAATTTTTGGGGGTAACAAATTGTTCACTGAGACTGAATTTTAACCAAGAATGGAGTGAGAAAATACTGTATTTTCTGGATTTGAGGTTTTGTGGGGTTTTTTTGTTTTTTCTTTTTGAGCAATTAACTTTCACTGTGTTTATTCTGCCTTCTCCTAACCCAGCCAAATAGCCCGGAAACTTGGAAAGATGTCTGGTTTATTTTTTATTAATTAAAGAGAACAATAAAAGATAATATAAAAGATAATTTTTCAGTTTCCTGGACTCCAATCCTGTATGTACTGGATGGAATCAAAGGTAAAATTAGATTACCATTGGAGAAGGAGCAGGATCCAGAGCACACGGGGAGTAGGCTTTGGCTCAGAAATTATTATTTTGATGCAGTAAATGTTTCGATCTGACAACTCCCCCACTCGCCAACACTGTCATCAAATGTAGGAAAAGAAAGAAGTGAAAAATCACATAGAATGTGTATATGTATAAATGTTGCCTCTCATTGTTTGAAACATGACCTTTGTCCTTGCAGGGAATTCCAAATTCCTTGCCTGGAAAGACATTCTGAAAGGAGGTACAAGGGCACTTTGCAAACTATGGGATCAAAACAAAGTTGAACACAAATCTGATCAAAGTGTGACACCAGTTTTCAGAACACACAGAGAGAGAGGAGCATGTTCCACACCATGTACTTACTGAGATCCATGCTATGAGAAACTCTGCAGCAGCGGTCTGCAACGTTTTTGGCACCAGTGACCAGCTTCATGGAAGACAATTTTTCCACAGACCGCTGAAGCGGTCGGAGTGGCTGGGCGATGGGAGTGGGCCTGCTCCCAGTTGGTTTTGGGACGAGTCAAGTGCTTTACATTTATTGTGCACTTCATTTCTATTATTACATTGTAATATATAATAAATTTTTTTTTCTTTTTTTGAGTCAGAGTCTTGCTCTGTCGCCCAGGCTGGAGGGCAGTGGCATGATGTCGGTTCACTGCAACCTCCACCTTCTGGGTTCAAACAATTCTCCTGCCTCAGCCTCCTGAGCAGCTGGGATTACAGGTGCGCACCACCGCGCCAGGCTAATTTTTCTATTTTTAGTAGAGATGGGCTTTCACCATATTGGCCAGGCTAGTCTTGAACTCTTGACCTCAGGTGATAGTGAAATAATTATAAAACTCACCATAATGTAGAATCAGTGGGAGCCCTGAGCTTCTTTTCCTACAACTAGATGATCCCATTTTGCGGTGATAGGAGACAGTGACAGACCATTACGCATTAGATTCTCATAAGGAGTGTGCAACCTAGATCCATGACATGTGCAGCTCACAATAAGGTTCCTGCTCCTATGAGAATCTAATGCCACACTGATCTGACAGGAGGCAGAGCTCAGGCAGTAATGTGAGCAATGGGGAGCGGCTGTAAATACAGATGAAGCTTCACTCACTCCCCCACCACTCACCTCCTGCTGTGTCAACAGGCCAGGGACTAGCACCACTCTGTGACCTGGGGTTTAGGACCTCTGCTCTATAGAACAAACAATCCTGTTTTTGTTTTTCAATAAATAAATACCAACTGAAAAAAAGAGAGATGGGGAGGGAACCCACCAATTAAAATATATTGAAGAAAGACATCAACAATTGCGATTTATGGATCTTATTTTGGATGTGAGTCAAGCCAACCACAAAAATGTTATGAGACGACTGGGCACGGTGGCTCACGCCTGTAATCCCAGCATTTTGGGAGGCCGAGGAGGGCGGATCACAAGGTCAGAGATCGAGACTATCCTGGCTAACACGGTGAAACCCCATCTCTACTAAAAATACAAAAAATTAGCTGGGCATGGTGGCGAGCGCCTGTAGTCCCAGCTACTTGGGAGGCTGAGGCAGGAGAATGGCGTGAACCCAGGAGGTGGAGCTTGCAGTGAGTCAAGAT
>NW_016803312.1:589203-591180 GCF_001698545.2 Rhinopithecus bieti
AAAAAAAAAAAAAAAAAAAAAAAGTTATGAGACAATTGTGAAATTTGAACCATGGCTGTTTATTTTATTTCAACAAGGAAAGACTGATGATTATTTTTTTCAGTGTAGTCATGGTGTTTTGATTATGTTTAAAATAAAGAGTCCTGGCTGGGTGCAGCAGCTCATGCCTTTATAGGCGTGAGCCACCACTTTTGGGAACCTGAGGGAGGATCACTTGAGCTCAGGAGTTTCAGACCAACCTGAACAACATGGTGATACCCTATCTCTACAAAAAATTTAAAAATTAGCTGGGCATGGTGGCATGTGCCTATAGCCCCATCTACTCAGGAGGCTGAAATGGGAGGATCACTGGAGCCTGAGAGGTTGAGGTTGCAGTGAGGTGTGATCACACCACTGCACGGCAGCCTGGGTGACAGAGTGAAACCTTGTCTCAAAAAATAAAAATAAGGCCAGGCGCAGTGGCTCACACCTGTAATCCCAACACTTTAGGAGGCCAAGGCAGGCGGATCACAAGGTCAGGAGATCGAGACCATCCTGGCTAACACGGTGAAACCCCATCTCTACTAAAAATACAAAAAATTAGCCGGGCGTGGCGGCGGGTGCCTGTAGTCCCAGCTACTCAGGAGGCTGAGGCAGGAGAATGCTGTGAACCTGTGAGGTGGACATTGCAGGGAGCCGAGATCGCACCACTGCACTCCAGCCTGGGCAACAGAGCAAAACTCCGTCTCAAATAAATAAATAAATAAATAAATAAATAAATAAATAAATAAAAATAAAGAGTCCTTATCTTTCAGAGTGTTATCCTGGAATTGAGCTTTGCTTCAAATAACTTGCAGGAGTGTGATGGGTATATATGATTCAAGACTGGCTGTGAATTAGGAACTGTTATAATCAAATGACAGGACCATAAAAGTTCATTAATCTCTCTATTTTTGTATATATTCAAACTTTTCAATATCAAGAAGTTTAAAAGCAGGGGCTTGGGGAGGATGATGAACACCTGGAGCTCTCAAACACAAGTAGAAGTAGAGGTTGTTGCCACTACTTCGAAGAGCTATTTGGCATTTTGAAGTAGAATATGTGAATATGTAATGCTACCATTCCACTTCTAGGTCTTATTTATTTATTTCTTGAAATAGACTCTCGCTGTGTCACCCAGACTGGAGTGCAGTGGCACGATCTTGACTCACTGCAACTCCACCTCCTGAGTTCAAGCAATTCTCCTGCTTCAGCCTCCTGAGTGGCTGGGATTACAGTTGTGCACCACCATGTTTGGCTAATTTTGTATTTTTAGCAGAGAAGGTGTTTTACCATGTTGGCCAGGCTGATCTCAAACTCCTGACCTCAAGTGCACCACCTGCCTGGACCTCCCAAAGTGTGGAATTACAGGCGTGAGCCACCGCGCCTGGCCCCCACTTCTCGGATTTTAGAAGACTGAAGCTCTAAGAGGCTGAATTACCCTCAAATGGCTTTTTAAGCTTCCAGTCTATTATCTTTTAATATTTTAAAATTATTGACTCTTACAAGAAATAACAAGCTACAGGCCAGGGGCGGTGGTTCACACCTGTAATCCCAGCACTTTGGGAGGCTGAGGCAGACAGATCACCTGAGGTCGGGAGTTCAAGACCAGCCTGGCCAATATGGTGTAAAATACAAAAAACTCTACTAAAAATACAAAAATTAGCTGGGCCGTGGGCTGCAGTAGCATGCACCTGTAATCCTAGCTACTCAGGAAGCTGAGGTGGGAGAATCACTTGAACCCGGGAGGCGGAGGTTGCAGTGAGCCAGCATTGTACCACTGTACTCCAGCCTGGGTGACAGAGGGAGACTCTGTCTCAAAAGCAAACAAACACATGAAAAATAACAACAACAACAAAAATAACACAAACTGCATTTAATGAGGCAATGTGAAGATAAACTGTCTACAAGAACTGTAAATATTAAAAATAAGTACAGTTATGAAATTTTTTTTTTTTT
>NW_016803312.1:591197-602546 GCF_001698545.2 Rhinopithecus bieti
AGTTTTTGTATTTTTAGTAGAGACGGGGTTTCACCGTGTTAGCCAGGATGGTCTCGATCTCCTGACCTCGTGATCCGCCCGTCTCGGCCTCCCAAAGTGCTGGGATTACAGGCTTGAGCCACCGCGCCCGGCCTTGTTATGAAATATTTAAGGTACGTAAAATGTATAGGTTTACAGGAATATCTTACATAAGAATGAGTGTTGTATGTAATAATGGAAAATTTGATGCAATATAAACACATATCAATGGAAGAATGACTTAAATGAAGTGCGAAACACTCAGTGGAATACTGTGCAAATATAAACGTGAATAAAATAAGTATTAACATGGATAATTTTCCAAAACATAACGTTGAATGAAGAAAAGTCAGTGCAAAAAAGACAAATTAAGTATGACAGATAACAAAGACACAAATGGAAAAAAGTAAACTCTACCAGGGAGGAAGGACAGGGAACGTACATGATACTAATCCACGGGGTGTTACAATATGTGCGCCATTTTTTCTTTCTTAATCTCAATGGTAAGTGATATATATTTGTTATGTTTTTTTTACCCTATTTTGTACTCCTCAAATATTTCATGACAAAACAAAATTAAGAGGAAAAAAATGAACAAGATGATGACTACTAGCCAGCTTCAGTGATGGGCCAAGGAGTAGCAAGAAAGAGACGGCAGCCAGTCAGCTCGTCACATGCTCGCTCATCAAAAAGAGTTTATCTTTCTTATAACATCAATTGTTGTTGTTGTTTATCGAAAGGCAGCTTTCCAGGTGTAAAAATTCAATTTGCAGAGAAACAGGACCTCTCTGGACTTTATTACTTTCTGTGTAAAAAGAGCAGTAGAGGATTTGTAGGAGGATTCATCTACCCACCTAAACCACAAAACTTGGAGAGAATATATTATTGGCAGAACACCTTCAGATGCTCAGATGACAGATGTCAAACGTAAATGCCCATCGACAGATGCTTTCACAATATATCTCTACACTCCAGGCACAGAATGTTAGAATTTGAAAGAAAAAATGAGATTAGAGTCCTAGTTGTAACCAGCCTCCCCACTCCCGTTCTGTATCTGTTAAGTTTCCCATTACTATCCCAGAAAGCAACAGTTCTGAAATGACTAAAAACAGTGTAGCAGCGCCATCTGCTGAACCTCAACTAATTCTACACAGAAACGTGGAAATGTCCTAAAGTCTGGAAAAAGTAGGCCGAAGTAAAGTATAAAATATAAGCACAATATAAGCCTCAGAATAGCTTTTATAACTAACTTATTCACTTTATTCCTTAACACTAATTAAAATATTAAAGTGGAACGTGTAACATAGCAATAATGTAAAATCTGTGTTTCAATTCATGTTTTTTTTTTTAAACAAACTACTAAACTTTTACAAACTGCCACGCTATTATAATTTGACTCACAGAGGCACTCTTAAAATATCTTTACTTCAAAATGGTGTGGATGCTTAGCAAGCCGCTTTCAGGGAGAGAGAACCCGAGTTTGTAGCATTTGTCTATTTCTGTGGTGTGAAGAGCCTAACCATTGTCGATTTCAACATGGCGTCACTACTCCCACAGATGCAGGCATGACATCTGTCTCCCACAGATGTCAATTTCCTCATGGCGTCACCGACCATGGCACTGATTGGCTCCAGAATATTTTTGCAACTGCTTGGGCACACTGCTTGGTTCCAACTTAACGGTGGAGTAGGTACTGAAACGGCAAATCACTTTGCATTTCCAAACGTTAATTTTTCCATCTGCGAAAAGGATGATACGATTGGTGCAGAAGTGATTGCGGTTTTTGTCATTTTCAGTGGCAAAAACCTCAATTACTTCTGCACCAGCCTAATAATCAGTAAAATGTTTTCGAATTATATCATTCGAATTACATAAACAAAAAATTTCCTTGGTAAATGAAGACTGGGAGAGCAGCACCAGACCTTGTTAAGGTCTGTCTGTGTTGAAGGACAAAGGATATTTTAAAAGTATCTTTCCGTGAGGGAAATTATAGTAGTATAGCAGTTGGCAAAAGATTAGCAGTTTGTTTAAACAAACAAAAAATCCCAGCAACCCCTCCCTTGCTGGGCCTAAACCGGGATTGGAAATACTTCCTCCTCTCTGTTCGGGGAGGGTACAGAAGGACGCGGTGCTGCTGATTTTGTTACTAATGTCTGTGAGGGAAGGAGCCGGCCAGCTTCAAAGTTGCAAAGAGAATTAATTGCACTCATTTGAGGAAAATTTAAGTTCTTCCTTGCAAGTCTGCCCTAATCTTTCCTAAAGAATAAGGACCTGAGAATGATAAAAGTTTAGTTCCAGCCCTTAAAGAGCTAAGGTGGAATCTGGCCTGGCCCGTGTGTCTCATTGTAGCAGGATCCGAAAAGGACCCGAGAAAAGAAGGGAAGCCACAGAAGTGATTGACAAGGCAAGTCTGTGTCTGGCTTCACTCTGCGCGGTTTTGATGAGGAGGATACCGAGGAGGCGAGGCGCGGGCTCCAGGGTTCTAGTAACTTCCGGAGGATGGTGTTAGCAGTGTGTCTCTAAGGCTGAGGGAGGAAGCCTTGGAAATGCGGTCCGAAAGCCTGTCAGCTGACTCTGATATGCAGCCACAGGTGAGACCATGATCTCCTTACCCATTGTCTTTTTTGATGATTATTTGCTTGTTTTCAGTTTACAGCTGTTAGAAATAATCTCCTATGAACATTCTTAGGCACGTCTGTTGTTGCTTGCACGTGGTCATTTTAGCTGGGCCTATACTCAGCTAAAATAGAATTACCGGGTCATGGAACTAGAATTGCTGGGTCATGGATAAAGTGAGCATGTATTTAAGTCAGCCAAACTGGGACACTCTTGAAAGTAAAGGGTGCTTTGGGAGGCCGAGGCGGGCAGATCACAAGGTCAGGAGTTCGAGACCAGCCTGGCCAATATGGCGAAAGCCCATCTCTACTAAAACTACAAAAATTATCCTGGGGGTGGGGGGTGGTGGGCACCTGTAGTCCCAGCTACTCGGGAGGCTGAGGCAGGAGAATCACTTGAACCCGGGAGGTGAAGGTTGCAGTGAGCTGAGATCACACCACTGCACTCCAGCCTGGGCAACAGAGCAAAACTTTGTAAAAAAAAAAAAAAA
The DNA here is from genome assembly GCF_001698545.2 of Rhinopithecus bieti. Taxonomy (NCBI): domain Eukaryota; kingdom Metazoa; phylum Chordata; class Mammalia; order Primates; family Cercopithecidae; genus Rhinopithecus; species Rhinopithecus bieti. The sequence continues at coordinate 594,322 of NW_016803312.1, forward strand.
AAGAGGAAAGAAAGAAAGAAGAAAGAAAAGAAAAGAAAGAGAGAGAGAGAGAAAGAAAAGAAAGAAAGAAAGAAAGAAAGAAAGAAAGAAAGGAAGGAAGGAAGGAAGGAAGGAAGGAAGGAAGGAAGGAAGGAAGGAAGGAAGGAAAGAAAGAAAGAAAGAAAGAAAGAAAGAAAGAAAGAAAGAAAGAAAGAAAGAAAGAAAGAAAGAAAGGATTTATAAAATAATTAACATTTATTTTTTGACCATCAAATTGATTTAATACATTGGTAGACCTATAAAAAGATTTTGACTCAAAACTAGTTTTCAAAATTAAAATCCCTTCTAAAGTACTAAAAGAGCCTAAATCTGTGTAGATTAAACTTTTAAAAACTATATTGAAAATCTGAATTTTTTTTGAAAAAACAGAATGACTCTTTTTTTTTTTTTTTTGGAGACAGTCTTGCTCTGTCGCCCATTCTGGAGTGCAGTGGCATGATCTCAGCTCACTGCAACCTCCATGACTTTTCTTAATACACATTCACATATATAAATTAGTTTTGGCCACATCTAGTATTTTTTCTGAAGAATAGATATATATTTTAATATGGTATTATTAATATTTTTTGTAAAATTGCTCGCAAAATTTTATCGAAGTTGCATCTTATGCTTTTACTAATTTGGCTGTTGATGCCTTCAATGGACTCTTCTCCGTAGAATGTATTTTTAATTCAGAAAATGCTCTCTCTGTGGATGCTGCAGTATCTTGTAAACTCACAACAACATCTATGAAATGATGGATAATCTCAGTTTTAGTCTTTGTCATATTGAAATGTACAAATATTTATGCCTGGTATTTCCCACAGATTCTGTCTTTTGTCTCTATTCAGAATACTTTTCTCAACAAATACTTTTATAAGCAAAACTCAGAAAATAAGTTGTCTCTATTTATAATTATTTTGATTATTTTGCCACATATATTTGCAACAAAATTATAGGCCTTCTTAATTCCCCTTCCTTCCTTCCTTCCTTGTTTATCCTTCCTTCCTCCCTTCCCTTCCTTCCTTCCTTCTTTCCTTCCTTCCTTTTCTTTCTTTTTTTTTTTTTGAGAGGGTCTTATTCTGTCATCCAGGCTGGAGTGTGCAGTGGTCATCTCAGCTTACTGCAACCTCTGCCTCCTGGACTCAAGCGATCTTTCCACCTCACCCTCCTGAGTAGTTGGAACCACAGGCGTGTGCCACCACACCCAACTAATTTTTGTACATTTAGTAGAGATGGGGTTTCGCCATGTTGCTCAGGCTGATCTCAAACTCCCAGACTCAAGCGATCAACCCACCTTGGCCTCCCACAGTGCTGGGATTACAGGCATGAGCCAACATGCCTGGTCAATTACATTTATTTCTGATATAAAATATAAACATATCCAGTTAAAATTGAAAATTCTATCAAACATGTCAGTATGCCCAAAGTAATATTTTAGAATTTCAAAATTAAATCTTATTCAACATTTGAGTTCTTGTCATTGAATTTGTTCAATTCCCCTCCATCCCACTGCTTTTACAGGGATGAGTTTCAGTGCCTTTCTGAATACAAGCTTGATTTTTTTCTTTTTCTTTTTTTAATAGCAGGGTCTCGCTATGTTTCCCAGGCTGGACTCAAACTCCTGGGCTCAAGCCATCCTCTCACCTCAGCCTTCCAAGTAGCTGGGGCTACAGGAATGAGCCTTATTTTCAATAACTGCAATTTGCTAAGCTTTTAAAATCTCCAGGTTTTGGTGATCAATTTTTGAAACTTTTCATTAAGATTTCTGACAGATTCTGAACAGAATGCAACAAATATTCAGAGATTCTCTTCCAGAATGTCTAATAGTATTGCAGGACAGTTAGGTTGATTAACAAAGTAATTATTCAAATGGACAAACATTTCTAAAACTTTATCATGATGGACAGCAAATAGAGAAAGATCATGTATATGTCTATAAAATTTTGACAAGTATATCTTCCATTTAGATTGGTAGAAAACCACTTCTTTATTGTAGTGAAATATACACAGCAAAAACATTACCATTTTAACCATACCAATTCAGTGGGGTTAAGTACATTCATAGTGTTGTTCAACCATCACTACTATCTACTTCCAGAACTTGTGACCCTCCCGAACAGAAATTCTGTGCCCATTAAAACTCTCTATTTTCCCCCTGCAACCAGTGGCTGGTAACCTCTCTTCTATTGGTTATAAATCTGCCTGTTGTAGATACCTCATAAACGTGGTCAAACAAGATTTGGGGTTTTTTGTTTTTGTTTTTGTTTTGGTATCTGCCTTTTTCACTTAACATACTGTTTTCAAGATTCATCCATGTTGTAGCATCTATCCGCATTTCACTGCTTTTGAAGATAATAATATTCCATCATATGGATAGACCACATTGTGTTTATTAATTCATCTGTCGATGGACAGCATATTGTTTCCATGTTTTGGCAGTTGTAGATATGCAACTATGACCATTTGTACACAAGTATCTGTTTAAGTTCCTGCTTTCAGTTTTGGGGGTTATATACCTACAAGTAGAATGGCTGGATCATAGGGTAATTCTTTGTTTCACTTTTTGAGGAACCCACATACTGTTTTTCACAGTGGCTGCACCATTTTACAGTCCCACCAGCAGTGTATGAGGGTTTTAATCTCTCCACATCCTTGCCAACACTTATTCTTTTCCATTTGAAAAATATTAACCATACTACTATTCACAATAGCAAAGACTTGGAACCAACCCAAATACCCATCAATGATAGACTGGATAAAGAAAATGTGGCACATATATACCATGGAATACTGTGGAGTCATAAAAAACGATGAGTTCATGTCCTTTGCAGGGACATGGATGAAGCTGGAAATCATCATTCTCAGCAAACTAACACAAGAATGGAAAACGAAACACCGCATGTCCTCACTCATAAGTGGGAGTTGAACAATAAGAACACAGACACAGGGAGGGGAACATCTCACACCAGGGCCTGTCGGGGGTAGGGGGCAAAGGGAGGGATAGCATTAGGAGAAATACCTAACGTAGATGACAGGTTGATGGATGCAGCAAACCACCATGGCACGTGTATACCTATGTAACAAAACTGCACGTTCTGCACATATACCCCAGAACTTAAAGTATAATAATAATTTTAAAATAGCCATACTAATGAGTGTTAAATGGCACTTCACTGTGGCTGTTATTTAGATTTCCCTGATAACTACTGATGTTTCATGTGCTTGATGGTCATTTGGATATCTTCGTTGAAGAAATGCCTATTCAAGTCCTTTGCACATTTTTTAATTGGGTTATTTTGTTGTTGTTGTTGTTGTTCTTGAGTTGTAGAAGTTATTTATATATTCTGGATATTAATCCTTTATCAGATGTATGACTTACAAATATTTTCTTCCATTCTGATGCTTTTCACTCTCCTAATACTTTCCTTTCATGTACAAAAGAATAGCACATTTTTGACACATTAACAAACCATGTGTGCACTGCAAACAATTCCAGCTACATTTTTACTCTATAGGTTTCTTAAAAGAATATTGTTTTCGCCCCAATGCAATCAAAATTTGTATCTGTTATCACTATGAAAATATTACCTTTGATGTTGAATGTTTTAAAGGAATTTATAATAGCATTAATCATCATATCATATCATTTCCCTTTGATAGAATGAATTTTAAAAGCTTTACTTCGATTCTGTGAATTAGAGATAAAATTCAGCCCTTATTAAAATCATTCTCTATTTGAGATATTGATGACATTGCTATAAAACAAGCATCATTTAACTGTTTGCAAAGTTCCTGTTCTGCTAATGAAGCCAACTCACTGACAGCTATCACTTCCCTTTATGTGTTTGCACAAGAACATTTGAAATTTGAAAATGAGTAAAGCCTAGGTACGGCGGCTCACGCCTGGAATCTCAGCATTTGGGGAGGCTAAAAAGTGAGCAGATGACTTGAGACCAGGAGTTTGAGACCAGCCTGGACAACACAGTGAGACCCTGTCTCTACAAAAAAATAGAAAAATTAGTCGGGGATAGTAGTAACGCATGCCTGTAGTCTCAGCTACTGGGGAGGCTGAGGTGGGAGGATCACCTGAGCCCCAGGAGTTGGGGAGGTTGAGGCTGCAGTGAACCATGATAGTGCCACTGCACTCCAACCAGGACAAAAGGAGTAAAACTACTTTGCAATGGACCACACATATTTACATTGGATCTTCATGAAAAGTCATGCTTTGTGAGTGCCATGTAAACTGCCCTTTTGTGACTTCTTGTGTCTGTCCTTCCTAAGATAGCTACCACTTCAATGTATTAATAGTTTCAGGCCGGGCGCGGTGGCTCAAGCCTGTAATCCCAGCACTTTGGGAGGCCGAGACGGGCGGATCACTAGGTCAGGAAATCGAGACCATCCTGGCTAACACGGTGAAACCCCGTCTCTACTAAAAAATACAAAAAACTAGCCGGGCCAGGTGGCGGGCGCCTGTAGTCCCAGCTACTCGGGAGGCTAAGGCGGGAGAATGGCGTAAACCCTGGAGGCGGAGCTTGCAGTGAGCTGAGATCCAGCCACTGCACTCCAGCCTGGGCGACAGAGGGAGACTCCGTCTCAAATAAAAAAAAGAATAGTTCTTCAGACCATTTGTTTCTTCAGGTTGTTGTGTGATCAGTGATACCACTGTGATCAGTGATGCCCTGTGATGGATAGTTGAAGTCAACAAATATTTTTTGAAAACACAGTAAATCATCACTTAACATCATCAATAAGTTCTTGGACACAGCAACTTTAATCAAAACAACATAGAATGAAACCAGCTTGACCATAGGCTAATTGATATGAACAAGAGTTAACTTCCTAGGACATATTTCTGGTTACGGAAACATCAACAAACTTCTAAATAAAGACCCCAAAATGCTAATATTAAACGTTGAAATAAGTGTGAGCTATACATACATTTGAGAAAGATTAATAATACCAAGCAGGATGATTATTTACTCCAGTATTCCAGGTTAGGGTCACAGGTGGTAAGAGCTTATCCCAGCATTTCAGGATGCAAAGTGGAAACTATTGCTGAGCAAGATGGCATCCTGTCTCAGGGCACACTCAAACACCTACCTACACTCACTCAGACTGGGACCATATAAACAAATCAATGACCCCAATGTGCACATCTTTGGGATGTAGGAGGAAATCAGAATATCTAGAGAAAACCCACACAAACATGGGGATAACATGCAAACTCTACACAGACAATGGCCCCAGCTGGGAGTCCATTTTTTTTTTTCCTCATCAATGTTACAATGATGTTGAAAAAAATGACCTTATTTCAGGACTCACTGTAATACATTCGTCATCAACTTCCTTCAGAAACTGAAACATAGTACTTTATTTTTTATTAAATATGCATTTCCACTCATTTGAGCTCATTGCTCCCAAGAGAATTTATTGTGGAATAAAAAAGTGTTACCAAATAATAACAAATAAATGCACAGTTGTAGATTTACATCATGTAATACATAACAGTCACCGTAGCAAAATCATTCTGACTACTATTCATTTATTCTTTAACAAGACGGCTCAGCCTCTACTTTCTGCTATTTCAAGTACATCTAACCTCTAGTTTCTCAACTTTCCTACTGCCTATGCCAACTGGCAGTTTAATGACTTCCAGCTTCTTTCAGGCTAACAACACCTAAGGGCTATGGCACAGTTGGCTGTTGTTATATGAAATGGCCAGCAGGGGCAGCATTTCGAGAACTTCTTTCACTATAATTCAAGACTGCAAGAAGAAAATTATTCCTACACTTCTGTGCCCTAGAATTTTTTTTTTTCGTTTTTTTTTTTTTGTTTTTTTTGGTTTTTTGGGTTTTTTTGTTAGTGAGCACTCTTCATGCTATTCATCAAAGAGAAATTTTAGTTATGCGGCATCAGCAGAGAGATAGGGAAAGAAAGGCATGTTATCCCTGATTGCCTTTAAGAGAAAAAAATGTATTAAGTACCAACTCTATGTAAACTGCATGTGTGTTCCATGCTACTACACAAGATCATGGTTAAAGTTAGAAGAATCAAGTAGAAGTCCACCAAACCTATCCTGGATTATTTTAATGCAACCATTAATGACAAAATTTTATTTAAAAATGAAGAAGTCCGGGACAAATACTGAACTGAACAACATTTTGAGAAAGTATGCATAAATCAAAACTGTCCAGGAAAAACCAGGTCACAGTCACCTCGTCACAGAGAATGCACATGTTCAGCTTTAGAGAACACTGACGGTTTGCCAAAGGGATCGCTGGAGTTTCCATTCCCACCAACAGCATACAAGAGATACAATTGCTTTGTTCTTTTGCCAACATTTGAAAAATGATATCAAATTTGTCATTTTAATTTTGACCATTCTGGTAGCTATGCAGGCAAACCACACTGTGGTTTTATTTTTTTAACCCGGTTAACAATGAGATGAGCACATACGGATATTTTCACTGACCTAGTAGATGTGCTCTTGTTTGAGGTGCCTACTCAAGCCCGTTTTTTCTATCGGGTTGTGTGTATATATGCATATTTTTGTAAATGATTTGTAGGAGTTTTTTCTATATTTAATAAATAAGTCACTCATTAGTTATGAGCTGTAAATGACATGTTAAATTCATATGTTAAATAATTGTTAGAGTCAGGTGCTGTGGCTCAGGCCTGTAATCCTAACACTTTGGGAGGCTGAGGTGGGAGGACAACTTGAGCCCAGGAGTTCAAAACCAGCTTGAGCAGCATAGCGGAACCCTGTCTCTGCAAAAATACAAAAAAATTCGCTTGGCATGGCATCGGGTGCCTGTAGTCCCAGCTACTCAACAGGCTGAGGTGGGAGGATCGCTTGAGCTCGGGGAGGTCAAGGCTTCAGTGAGCTGTGATCACACCACTTGCATTTGTTCATTTTCATGGTGTGGATAAAGACATACCTGAGACTGGGTAATTTGTAAAGAAAAAGAGGTTTAATAGACTCACAGTTCCACATGGCTGGGGAGGCCTCACAACCATGGCAAAAGGTACATCTTAAATGGTGGCAGACAAGAGAGAATGAGAGTCAAGCAAAAGGGGTTTCCCCTTATAGAACCATGAGATTTCGTAAGACTTATTTACTACAACGAGAACAGTATGGGGGAAACTTCCCCCATCATTCAGTTATCTCCCACTGGGTCCCTCCCACAACATGCAGGAATTATGGGAGCTACAATTCAAGATGAGATTTGGGTGGGGACACAGCCAAACCATATTACCACTAGACTCCAGCCTGGGTGACAATGAAATCCCATCTCAAAAAAAAAATTGTTAAATTCACATGTTATGTCCAATAATTTGATAACAAATGAATTTTGTTATACAAAATGAATTTTTGATGAATTGCTCTTTGATGAATAGAGTAATTCATAAAAAATTCATTCATGCTCTTAGATGAATAGCATGAAGAGTGCTCAGTGACATTCTTTTAGATTGTTTTCTACATATAACCATGTAATATGGGAAAATGACAATTTACTTCTTTCTTTATGATCTTTATACTTTTCATTTCTTGTTTTATGCCTTATACATACCTTATTGCATTTACTATGATCTCCAGTACAATGGTGGATAGAAATAATGTTAGTGGAGAAATATAAGGAGAAAGCAGTCATGATTTCACCACTAAGTCTAATGTTACCTGTAGGGTTTTTTTGTAGTTGCCTGTTACCAGATTAAGAAAGTCCCATTCTACTCCTGTTTTACTGAGATTTTCTTTAATCAGAAATGTTATCAATTGATTTTTCTGTATGTATTAAGATAATCATATGTTTTCTTTCTTTATTAGTTAATTTAGTGGATTACATAGGCTGCTTTTAAAATTTTGAGCTAATTTTGCATTCTAGGAATAAACCTCACTTGGTCAAGATTTATTATCCTTCTTTATATAACTGGACTAAATTTGCAATAATTTTGTTTTGGATTTTGCTTCTATGTTCATGAAAAGTATTGGCCTACAGTTGTTTTTCTTCTAATGTACTTGTCAGATTTTGTATTAAAGTTATGCCAGACTCATTTAAAACTTGAAAACATTCCCTTTTTTATCCACTGGTAGAGTTTGCTTAAGATTGATATTGCCTTTTCTTAAATGTTTGGAATTATTTATTAGTAAAACCATATGATATATATTTTCTATGTTGCAAGATTTTATTTTATTTTTTAATTTA